>NW_022170738.1:4672987-4673331 GCF_008802855.1 Photinus pyralis
CTGAGGGTTTCCTCCCAGATCCCCCCGTGCCCAAGGCTGCCTCGATCCTTCCATTCGTCCCAATCGTTTCGCCGTATGGAAGCTTTCCGAGCCTCTGCCTCCACAGCTAAGTGTAAAGGCTCTAGTCCCAAAAGTGCTTCCATGGCCAAGGTTGGCGTGGTTTTTAGGGTTCCAGTGATTCCCAGACAGACGAGTCGCTGGACCTTTCCTAGCTGCTTCCTGTAAGTTGCCCTGCGCATGGCAGGCACCATACAGTATTATTGGCCTTATTACTGCAGTATAAAGCCAGTATACCAGTCGAGGGTTCAAGCCCCATGTACAACCAAAAGCCCTTCTACATGCCC
>NW_022170738.1:4673431-5010652 GCF_008802855.1 Photinus pyralis
CAATGCTAGAACGTGCCGTCGTTCCCGTACCAAATGACACGTTGTACAATTTGTGTGCTAAAAAAATGCCGCGGAGACCTTCAGAATGGATTAATTTACCAATCGATATCCAAACGGAATTGTCGTGGAAAAAGAAGAAGCTAGATGATCTCGGTAGAGACCTACTACATCTTGAAAAAGAAACGGACGCAGAGTTAGTTAGACGAGTGAGAGACATAAATAGTTATTTAATTTCCAGTCAAGAACTTGTAGATATTCTAATAGGTAGTTTAAATAAAGTTAAGGATGATATAGATATTGAGTTGTTTAATAATAGTTATTTTGTAGATGTTAGTTTTAATTACTTAAACTTTTAGGAAAGGATTTGTATAAATACTGTTAGTATGTTTGATTGTTATTTGTATAAATACTGTTAGTATGTTTGATTGTTATAGACAGTATTATAGTAGATATAAGGACTTAATTTACAATTGGTCATTTACATATAATAAACAGATTTAACGAGGGGTATAAACAATTTTTTCTTGTTCAAGTTTAATTTTATGTCGATAAAAAAAAAGGTTAATTAAAATCTCTCTGTCTTTACTTTGAATTTTCTGATTGTCTCGATTTACAAAACATCCAAAAACTCGTAACAAAAATTTGCAAGTTCTGAGGAAATGGTACAGGATCATTACCCACTACTTGGCTGCAAGAAAAAAACTATGAAAATTAAACAAGTTAATTAAATAAAATGTAACTCGATTTTTTTTTACAAGCTCTATCTTGAAACATATAACACACACGTGCTATCTTCCATTAATACATATAAAAGTTCCATATCAGAAAAAAGCAATCGCTTTTAAAATTGAATAATAATTTGAACTTAGCGAAAATTAACATTTTGTACCTCATCTCCTCATTTTTATATAATTCAAACTACTCTATTTTTTCTGCAGTTAGGGCGCGCCCATTCCAGCCTAACCTATGCAAACGGGCCTTTTGTATTGACCTCACTAAACAACACACATGAACAGGCTGTTTCAGATCAACGAGCATCTTTTTGAAGATGATGGATGATATTCTGCCCGGGGTGATATTCCATTTGCAAAGCGAAACGATTAGAAAATCCCAGTAACTCGGCATAAGTAATCTGAATTATTTTTGCTGCTGCTTATCTAAAAAGCTAAACAATGCATAAATAATTGAACTGATTCTAAAATGATGTAATGATGTTGCTTTCCTCAAGGCAATTTTTGACACTCCATCATAAAATGTAGGTGTTATTACCATAAAATCAAATAGGTCCTTTTATGTACTCCATGTTCAGGCGCGGTGGGCAAAGTTGTATTTACTATCGATGTACTCTTAAGAGCATTTCGTTGTAAATGATAAGTAGTTTATACCGAAAGAATCACACTTAAACAAAATTTTGAAAAATGTAAGTGTTCACTTCAATGGACCAAAAAATACAATTCATGTAATGCTAATTACTAATTAGGTACTTTGCTACAAAGGTACAATAAGAAGACAATGTCAAACGGGGGATTCACATCGGTATTGCGAACGAGTATTGTAATAAAACGAGTACGTAATAGGCTTCTCTTCAAGATACACTTCAGCCACGTCCTACAAGCATATTAATCGGATATTTTGCTCGGGGCTATATGCCGGGGGCGATATTCTGATTGTAAACCGAAACGTAGTAGTCTTGAATGTTTGTGAAAAACTGGGTGTCAAGTTTATCTACTTACCAAAGTTTTTGTACGATACGCGCGAAAATCGTTTTGTAGTTGTAATTTTTTTTCAACTTTTTGCCAATATTCAAAGAAATTGAACATGTTGATGGAATAAAATTAAAACACAAAAATTTTGATTAGAAGTTATGTGATGGTCTTTTTTCAGAAAAAGTAGAGTAGGTTGAATTATATAAAAATGAGGAGATGAGGTACAAAATGTTAATTTTCGCTAAGTTCAAATTATTATTCAATTTTAAAAGCGATTGCTTTTTTCTGATATGGAACTTTTATATGTATTAATGGAAGATAGCACGTGTGTGTTATATGTTTCAAGATAGAGCTTGTAAAAAAAAATCGAGTTACATTTTATTTAATTAACTTGTTTAATTTTCATAGTTTTTTTCTTGCAGCCAAGTAGTGGGTAATGATCCTGTACCATTTCCTCAGAACTTGCAAATTTTTGTTACGAGTTTTTGGATGTTTTGTAAATCGAGACAATCAGAAAATTCAAAGTAAAGACAGAGAGATTTTAATTAACCTTTTTTTTTATCGACATAAAATTAAACTTGAACAAGAAAAAATTGTTTATACCCCTCGTTAAATCTGTTTATTATATGTAAATGACCAATTGTAAATTAAGTCCTTATATCTACTATAATACTGTCTATAACAATCAAACATACTAACAGTATTTATACAAATCCTTTCCTAAAAGTTTAAGTAATTAAAACTAACATCTACAAAATAACTATTATTAAACAACTCAATATCTATATCATCCTTAACTTTATTTAAACTACCTATTAGAATATCTACAAGTTCTTGACTGAAAATTAAATAACTATTTATGTCTCTCACTCGTCTAACTAACTCTGCGTCCGTTTCTTTTTCCACGACAATTCCGTTTGGATATCGATTGGTAAATTAATCCATTCAGAAGATCTCCGCATCAATTTTTTAGCACACAAATTGTACAACGTGTCATTTGGTACGGGAACGACGGCACGTTCTAGCATTGTATCTATGCTAGACCAAAAAGATTGACTTTTGAAGACAAAGTTTTCCAAAAAGGACACACTCAATTGATTTATGGCACTATAACACATTGACAACTCTTCAATATTTAAATTGTATTTTTCGTTTAATTTTTCCAAATTTTTTACACTTACAGATAAATTCAATACGCGTACTAGGTCTTCCATTAAAACCGTATATAATGAATAATATAAAAAAACCAATTTACATAGACAGACAAGTATGCTCTTTTTTTATATTGACACTACCCTACTATCTACAAATTAAATAACAGCAAGCAATTACGTGCATAATTACCGTAACAAACTTGAATCACAACAACCACTTTTTTTTACTTTCAACTTGTACGCAGAATGTTAAAATATTGACTATTCCTTTGTAATTGTTTTTTTATTAAGTTATCGAAAGTACAATATCGCAAAAAAAATGTATATGTATTATCTTCATGTTTTTTCCTCTAAATAAAATTGTTGATAATGTAATTTTTTAATTGGAATCTATATGAGCTTGGACATCACTTATATGATGATGATGATCTTTATGAGTTAATAAATTCTCAACATACGCAATGATTTCGAAGTATCAGTCTTCAAAACCAGTACTTTCATTGAATTGCGTTTTACTATCATCTAATAGGTACTTGTGATTGTATATGCTATCAAATGAACTGAAAATGGTTTCTATTTGGTCAGTTCCATTTGTTTTATTTTTGCGTGGATCATGTTCTAATTTATATAAAAATTAGGTAGCGTTAGTTGTTGTTGTCTGTAAATTCCTTTAAAAGTTTTAAAGCTTTTAAATTTTGTATGTGATTAAATCGCCCGGAGGCATTTTTTAAAGTTTTATCAGGGACATTTTGAAATTTTCAACTTGAGCGTACATGCTCGGACTGTTTCTGTATTCCGAGGCATTATGAGTACACACCTTGTTAAAGACATTTTTTCATGAGTAGTAGTTTTACTTAAGAACGACACTTATACGTTACAAGTTCTGAAACGTATTTCGAATACCTTCCTAATCTTTTTTTATGAATCTATAAAATTAAACTCGAAGATTTTTATTTAAGGCAGAGCAAACCTTAAATAATTTTGTTGTGCTTTCGTATTTTTGTCTTTAAATAATTTTGTTGTGCTTTCGTATTTTTGTCTTTAAAATGTTATATAATAAATGAACGAGTTCGTATCGTTAGCTATTTCGGGGTTCGAAGTTTTCAGTTAAGAACCTATTATTTCTTGAAAACAGTAATACGCAAAATTCATCATCTTTTTGAATCTTTGCTAGACGTTTCTCATTTTATTCAATTTGAACTATTCGCCTTTTCTGAAAAATCCAAAATCAAATAATTTCCAATCAAAACCTTTGTATTTTATCAGAGGTTTTACAGCTGTGTATTGTGTTAAACTTTTCTTTCAATCAACTTGTTCAATCATTAGTGTATTACAAGTTCTAAAAATTGATACAGAAGAGGCCATCATCCAATTTCTAATTAATTAAAAATCTTTCCATCTGGGTATACGAAATTTCTTAAGTACAAATTCGTAGGGGAAAATATGAAAATCGTATCTATGAAAACTAGGCTTAACAGAAGCAACGTGCCTTGCATTATTTTTCAGATATCTCAAAAAAAATGATTCTCTTCTCTCTAAGTTTCATTAATTATATTACTAATTCTTTTTTCTAAGTCGGTCGGTACTGATATACGAAATTGAAATTATACTGCTACCTAAGATATAAAGACTTTGTAAATTGAAAAGTGTTAGATTCAATGGCACAACAAGACACTCGACTTATTTTGCAGCATTGCACTTAGATAATTATAAATTAAATCATTAGAGGTTCTTCCTTTTGTATAAAGAACTTAGTTTCTTTTCTCATATAAGAGTGTCCTATGTAGGTATATTCCTATATAACTCTTTCAATTTTTCGCTATAACCGAAATTCTACAGCATCGCCACGGTGACGAACAACAACAATAACATTAAGCTGGTTTTTGGGCAATTTTGAATAAGTAAAATTTATATGTGTTGATTATCATCGATATTTGACATTTGTTAACGTAAGATAGCCTTTATGTAAAATGTATAACCGTTTATCCTTTGTTCTGTTTCTATCTCAAAAATTGACTTTTGTAACAACAATTTGTCATAAGTTGAAAATGTTAGAGCAGCATTTCAATGTCGATCAGTGATTGCACGAAAATTTAAATAATTTATTTGCACTCGTTAAATATTAATGAAAACGCTTCAATTATAGAAGATGCTGTTTTCTGTTATATGTCGCAAACAAGAAATAGCCTTAAACTATAAGTGCAAAATACACAATATGTGGGCTGTTAAAAAGAACTAAACTTCCTTTAACGTTTTTAAATTTTGTAGGTACTTATGTGTTTAAATAGTCAGTATAAAACAATAAAATCGAGTCATGCTTTTTTACCTTTCATTTAAAAATTTTATTGAATATTATCAAGACTAATTAGTACCAGAATCTTGAAACCATTTATTAACACTGTAAGAACATAATAATGATATAATGATGAGACCGAGATGCTTCATGTTCGTGTTCTTTACTGATTAATGTCAGATTTTGTAAGATTGCACTTCAATAATCAATAAAATCTTTTTTCTGATAAACAGTTGACATTTGGGATACCTATGGAATTTTGCCTCGACGACAATCTATTAGTAGGGAAAAAAAATTCTAATTTTGTGGCGTGTTTTAACGTGTACTTATTGTACCAAACTATAGTTACTAAACCGTTTGACTTCCTATAACACCATCGACACGGAAAAACTGATTAAAAGTTCCACCAAACTTTTTTTTTTGCTTATACTAAGTAATAACAAAATAAAGCAAGAGTGTAGTGGCTGGCGTTCTCGCACATTATTAAACCAGGGACAGCCGTTTTTTCTTTCGTATTTTTGCCTTAGCATTATGTTAAAAATTCCTAAATCCTTAATCTCAAATCATAATCAAAACTAACCAAAATTAATCTCACAATCTCATAGCCCCGTAAATTTATATTATAACTTTTAGCTCCAAAGAATTTCCTGAATCACACGTTTGATTACAGAAAACAAGACTTCTTCACTAGCATTATGACGCTGACTAAAAGTAGAATTTCTAATAGTATATGTACAGCTTAATTTGTTTTTCCAATGCACCAAGGCAAATACCTTCTTAATTGCATTTTTTTCAATTCCTTTCTAATTTCGCTTAGTATAGCGACAATAGTTAAGAAATTCACATCGAACGTATTCGTATTATTGCCATTAGATTTATACAGCTTCTTAGTAGTGACCTCAGTGCAACACCCTGTGTGTGTGTGTATATCTTAAATGGATATGGTAAGTAAGTATATATTCTTAAACGCTTGTTTTTTTTTTGGTTGCTTTGCTTTGCTATACCTACACCTTCCATTTAGTTAATTTGAAATACTCACTTCATTTGTTATTTTTTCTTAAAGGCATCTTAGATTTTGCAAAATTACATCTCACTCTCATTCTATTTTTGAAAGCACTTTACAATTTTTCGTGATTCTATTTGCAACGCATGTCGAAAAAATTAAATTCATTGCAACAACCTTTTTTCTTTTCATTTTTGGGTTTTCACGTACAAAAGCAGAATCACCCTAAAATTTCCATCAGGTTATCTATTACTAGTACTTATATATCGCCTGTGAATGTTTGTGCATTTTTTTTTCGAAAAATAATAAGGAGCTTCAACAACAACTCCTCTTTGGTCAATTTGAAATGCGTAACTTGTAATGTTAGGTAGTATCTTACGTTTGGAATATTTTTTTATCTCTGTCTCACTTACACTCAGATAACGTGTTTAATTGTAATTTTTCATTAAAAAAAGGGTTCAAACAATTCCGCGCGATACATACATACTATAGTTCAATCTTAATTTACATTTACAAATTGCACACATCTAACAATATTGAATTTTTATCAATGCATCTATTATCATTGGAATTACACATTCGCAATCTACGCTTTATGTAAACACAACAATTAGGCCTTCCTTTCATAATTACACAGACTTTTCCTATTACACGCATGCCGCAGGTATCCAAAAAATACCTATACAAACTAAGCCCCTCGTTAGTCACGTCGCAAGTTTTCCTATTACACAAACACGTCATTTAGGACATTCAAAAAACTACGTTCACATCCTCAGGCATTCAAAAACCAAATCAATTAGGCTTTCACCATTACGCACATAGCCTCAGGCATCCAAAACAAACACAAACAAAAACAAGGCCACGGAAAAATACCCAACCCACGAGCCGTGACTAAACCGGGGGGGTAAAAGGTGTCCCACCGGGGGGGGATAACGTGCCTCTCTTCTACTACTACTGTACGGAGAACTTTTGACTGAATTCTTTGTATAATTTTTGTATTAGATGGTTTGGTGCAACCCCACAATTGAATGCCAAATGTCCATATGGGTTTTATAATAGTCTTATATATGTATAACAACAATTTGTTGTTTACTGTTAATTTTGAATTACGACCATGTTTTCTCTTAGTTTTGATATGGTGTTTTGTGAGTTTTGAGTCTAAATGTAATCCGAGATATCTCACCTCGGTGTGCACTGGAATTGGGACTTTGTTTATTGACACTTGCGGGCACACAGATTTCTTATTGGTGAACGTTACTTGTACTGATTTAGTCTGGTTGATAGAAATTTTCCATGTTGTGGCCCATTCCTCGTAAAGGTTCAGATGGAGTTGTAAGTTGTGTGATGCTTGAGCAGGGTCAATGTTTGTTGCTAACATAGCGTACATAGCGTATACATAGCAATGCTTATTCCTTGTGTAGTGGGCGTGTCTGAGGTGTGTATCAAATAAAGAAGGGGACCCAGAACACTTCCTTGCGGGACACCTGCTCGTACTAGGTAATGTTCTGAGTACGCGTTGTTATGTTTGCCTCTCTGTGATATATGATTTAAGCAATAAGTAGTAAGTGCTGGGGAGAGCGCTCTTTAATAGCTTATATAGGAGACCGGAGTACCACACCTTGTCGAAGGCCTGTTTCAAGTCGAGAAATGCTGCCGTGCAAAAAGATTTTTCTTTCATACTTGTTGATATTGACGCGTGTTCACTATCCTGTGTGTTTGCTTTATCACGGAATGATGCTTCCTGAATCCAAACTGGTAATCAATAACTTTTCAAAAAAATTATGATGACTCAAATGCAAAGCTAGGTGCAATCCATTGATACTACCCCCGAGACACAATCGGTTTTTAGATCGGGTTTTAGTTGTGAAATTTCTCTTTTAAATATTACAGATGATATATTGAGCAGTACTGATATTGATGAACTGTCTAGGCATGTGTTAATTATGTTTGACTATTCGAAAGCATTTGACACCATAAGGCATGATGTTATCGTGTCAATCCTGAGATGTATGGGGTTTGACAAGTCTGCTACTTCTTTAATTGAGAATTGCCTTACTAATCGGAGCCATGTAGTGAAAACCGGCTGATAGCTCAGTGGCAGAGTATTGGGCTATAAATCCGGAGGTTGGGTGTTCGAACCTGGTTTGAGGTGAATTTTTATCTGTGGCAGAGATGGGAATTTCCTTAAATCAGTTTCGAGCATTCTGCCGGCTACTCCAAATTAGGTTTTCCTGCAGTTTTCCTAACTCGTAAGGTAAATACCGGAGTAGTATAGAACAACTTAAGACCTTCTGCAGGGGCACCTTATGCGGGTAACTCTGTAATTGGGCGTAAGCCTGTTGAGGGCCTAGAGCAAGAGGGACAATAAATAAATAAATAAAATAAAAGACTCTCAATCTATCTCCTCACCAATTTTCAATGAACTACCTCAAGGTTCAATTCAATGATGGTGACATTGTGCGTTGATGTGTTAGGTTGAGTCTCGGTTTGTGTGTAGCTTTTCAGTACATTACATAAAAAAATGGTAATTTGTTGTTGTCCTCTACTTCCATGGTGAATTTTATTTTGTTATAGGCGTTGTTGAGGTGTTCAAAGAACTTGTCAAGTTCTTTTAGTCGATGCGGCCATATTACGAAGGTATCATGGACGAATCTCAACCACAAACGAAGTTGATGACAGGCGGTGTCTATAATTTTGTTCTCCAGGTCTCTCATAAATAGATTGGCTATCACTGAAGAAAGTAGCAATCCTCTTTCGATGTGTCGCTGTTCCTTACAGCTTGTGGACAAAATAGACGTTCATCAGGTAGTGTTCCATTAAAAAATGGACATCTAGGTCACACTATATAGATATAAAATTACAAGTAACTGCAGAACTAACTTTTAAATTGCGGTTATGAAAACACACAACTCGCATCTCAAAGGTCTTCCTATAGTACACAAACAAGTGGGGCAAATAAACAATAACAAACGAAAATTCCACAAAAAACTTACGTGCGACTGCAAACTTTATACATTTTGGTCAGCTTGTCCAGTAATGTTGGTAAAAAATTTCATCAAAAGAAACCCATGTATGTATCTGAGCATTTTCTAAAAAAACATTTTCCAAAACTCCCTGACGCCACATCCAAGTCAAAAACTCAGGATCTACACAATACACCATTAAAGAGGTAGCTGCCAAAATAGTTACTAAATCTGGTGAAAATAAAAAGAACTGCTATGAATACTGCTCAGATAACTTATGCAATGAAGTCAGAACAAGAAGTAGTCTGAAGTGAAACTGCTATAGGGCGTGAACCGTAATAAAAAAATTTAAATGAACTGCTGGTTTAATAACGGTCATACTAGTTGGAGCATGTACGTGTACAGGTCACTTCAGGGTAATTTAGATATATTTTTTGAAAACTTAGCTGTGCAACAACAACATAATTATTCTTTCGTGGTTATTTCGGTAAAAACATTTTTACTGATCTTTCAGAATATGATATCGGTTTCGGAAACGCAATTAAAAGTGGACATGCGTTTTTGCTTTCTCATAAGTTTTCGTAACCCCAACAGCAAAACATATTCTCCACTTTGTGGAAGTGATCTTTAACGCTAGTGTGATTGCTTAACTCGGCGTCGCCTCGTGTGCTAATAATCACAATTTTCGTTAGTTATTACACCATATTGTATATTTATAGACCGATAGAGTGTTTATGAATCGATAATTTCGACGATAAATTATGTTTCCTATTGTATATTGTTAAAAGTGGATGCTGTTGTGACACGAAATTTATTAATCTAACAGTGTATAGCAATTTTAGTAATTTTTTGGGACGTTCGTAGCAAGTTAATTTCTTATACGAGTAATCAACAAGTTCTGGTTAAAAACAAGAGCTTTTTATGGCAACTCAGCCTCTTGGAAGTAAAATGAAGCTTTGAAGCTCTTCGAGTGACTTATCGAAAGCACACATACATCACGGAATGGGGTTAAGAGTTGTTGGTTGCTGGAAATGTCGAGATTACCGTTGCTGCCTAGTTTTGCTTCCCTGGATGACCCTTATCGTGGACTGGCGCAGAAAAACACATCAAGTGGATAAAAAGGAATCCCCATTTGGCCGCACCCTCGCACTTCGACTTTCTGAACAAGGACAAATCGTTATCATCACTTTAAAACTTTAGATCGTAAAATTCTGGCTTCATAAAGTACACCACATTGGATTTGCTCTTCATAAATAGTTATTGGAGACGTGATGCAGTATTTTATTATAGCTGGTCGTAATCATTAACTTAAATTGCGTTAGGTTGAATGTGGGGTGAATATTAATTGACCAAGTTTTTACGTTTCTTCGAAAACACGTAAAAAGTGTAAAACATGAAATGTTAATCTCTCCTACACTGCTTTTATTGCGAATTTCGAAATAGCGTAACATTACTTAATTATTATGGGCAAATAAATCATATTAGGTTGTAAGTATCGCGCTAATTCCTTCAAATGCCTTATTTATAAATCGCCACTTAAAATTGAATGAGAACGTGCACTTCATATCAAAATGCTGTTTACTACGGTCTAATGCGGTATACATGACAATACTACAATGAAATAAATCTTTGAAACAGTACCAAATTTGAATATCTGCTACTTCTGTCTCATTTGCATCATATGTTATATTTCCAGTTTTTAGCGCATTTTTTAAGAATTAAAAAAATGTGCTATTGTTTGTGTTTTGTCCGTCTGTCCGTCCGTTTTTATTGACGAAAAAAGTTTATAACTCCGAAATCGTTAAAGTTAGGGGTATAACATGTTACATAAAAAAATAAGTACTTTTCAAGTACTCTCCATATCAGTAATAAAATATGGAGTGTTCCATTTAAAAAAAAACGCAAGTTTGATACGCCACTGGAATACAGCACGCTCCTAGTGATCAAAAATATATAGAAATATGGCGACGGTAATAATTGTGTACAAAAGATTTTTTTCGGTATCTTTTATGGTAAAGGAATTATGATCCGAGGGATCTTAGGTGCTACACCCTGCATAGGATGTTCCTAAATATGATGTAAATACGGAAGGGGATAATTTCAATATTTTTAAAGTTGGTGATGTCAATTGTACTGAGAATATACAGGGTATGTGTACAAATCAATTTTCCGTAGCTATCCAAATGAAAATATAATTTTTCAAATGGTTCAGTAGGCTCTGACTTTATTTGGATATCTTGTTTTTTTGTTTCGCCAGTTGACATTGAAAATATATATAACGTATAATAACGTATATATAACGTATATATAACGTATAACACCCGAAATAAAGGAGACCTTAGTATATCTATGGCAAGGTTAAAAATCTCAAAACAATCTCCAAACTCTGTAGGAATCAAACTATTCAACCGCCTCCCAACCTCAATTAAAAACCAGCATACGCTCAAAAATTTTAAAAGATCAATAGAAAATATTCTAAGCGAAAATGCTTTTTACACTGTCGACGAGTTTTTAGAAGTAAGTAAGTGCTCAAGGTTTTAAGTTATGTTATGTTATCTTTATGTTAAATTATGTCATTGTTTTCTTTCCCTTTTTCTTTCTTTTATCTTCATTTTGTGACATGTCCTAATACAATAGTATATTGTCAACAGGAAACAATAAAAGTTATGAGTTTAAGTTAAAAAAAAATTGTATTTTGTGTTTATACATTAAAAGTTTACGGTAGAATTGTAACATGTTTGTATGAACTTATGTTATAAAATAAGCCAAAGAAATTAACCCTTTTCGAATTTATATCATATTTATATACACCCTGTATATAGCCAATATGCAAAAAGGTGTTTCATTCCTCCTATATTCCTGACTACAGAGACGCCGGAGGCGGGCTTGCTTAAGTTTGCCAGAGCCTCTTCAGCCAGAGAACGGGAATGTAAGGATAGGTAAAGTTAGGGATGGAAACGGAAGGAGCGGAGTTAGGGTACTGAGGGGGAGAGTACTGCTCCAGCATTCGCCTCGTAGATTTCAAGTGTAACAAATTTATGTTCACAGTGTAAAATAAATTCATTTTATCAGTGTAACTTTCTCGTCTATTCAATTTTATATCACTATAAATCCTTGAAGGAACTCAAAATTTCCAATTGATAAGCGCCAATACTTCCTTGATAGCTACGAAAGCGAAAAGACGGCTGCGGTGAAACGAGTTACGCCGTAGAAATTGTTGCTAATTAATGGCAATGCAAATATAATATTGTCAAAGGTAGTACCGTATAATTACTTACTTACCAAGAGTTGTTTTTTGAAATTTGAGTTCGATTAGACGGTTTTTTGAAAAGGGATTTGTTGCCAAGTCCCTTTTATTTTTTGGGTTTATATGGTTTATGTTTTCCTGAAAATTTGGTTTTGGATCGAGTTCTAAATATAAAGCGAAGCTGCTGTGCAGAAGAAATACTTACCACGTTTGGGGTTCGCCGTTTTTTCGGGTTGTTGTCAAAAGGCGCCGAGGCAAGCGTTCATTTGTTGGGAGTAACCTTCCGTGAAAAATCAACATCTGTGGATAATCCTACTGATATTCAATCTGGAAAATCCGAAGTTCAATTTATAACAAAACACAAATCAGTTGGTATGTAGTTTTGGATATGATTTTGATTTATTTTCATACAAATTTGTTATTTTTGTTTAAACCGTGGACAAGCACAACTTTGTTGTAATAAACGTTATACAACATAATGCTAGCATTATGTGAAACTATATGCATGTCTAAGGAAAACCCTGGCAAAACCCCAGACACAGCAGTCGGCAGCGGAATTCGAACCCACAACCTCCCGAATAGCATCGGTGAGTGCGTGCAACCACTGCGCCACGCGCCTCGGTGCCAATATGCAAAGACAAATTCCCTGTAAATAGTAGCCCGATTCGTCGATTCGACACAGCACTGACAAAAAGTTAATGAAGGAGAAGATACCTATATCACTCCTCCACCTACTATTATTATTACAACGATTTATTTAAGTGATATGCGCTACTTCGGCACTTACAATCTTCTGTACCCTTTTTATGAAAGTTAAACTTTGCAGTTTCCAATTCAGTAAGTAATAGTCAACAAACACTTTTTAGTTTGTTCAAGTTCTACCTCTCAGACATGTTACATAGAACGCCATACTTTATGGATCAATAAACACTGCATGTATGATAGGTATTTGTATTGGATCTTACTCCACGATGCATCATAAATTTAGCGGCATAAGGCATAAAAGGCATAGTGTCGATTTTAAGTTATTTTCTACTGCATGCCAATTATTTTTCATTGCCATTGATAGTGATGCGCATAGAAATATTTATCCGATGAAAATGAAATTGTGTTTTCGTCAATATCATATTGGAATTCGAAGTGAAAATTTGGAAATAATATACCAAATGCGGCGTAGACCATATAATATATTAATTTAACTTCTTCATGCTTTCAGAACGGCCAAAATTAATATCAAACGTTTTTGATTTTTTCATATAACATAAACCTTTATGTTTTATTTTGTTCGTGGATTATTGCCGAGGCGCCTTGCATATCATTGTCAAGTTAGATTATGATACGCAATAGCATTGAATAACGAAATCATCACTCAAAGGCAATACGTACCTATTCATAAAATTGTTTCGTTAGAGAAACGTCAGTTATATAAATATTTGCAAAAAAATCCAATCAGGCGTATAACCCCCTTCTTAGTCATCTCCAATTAAATTGAAATAATAGTTCATTGCTCATAAAAGTAAAGATCATAATATAATTGTTTGATCATTGAATTTGTTGTAGTTAGTTAGTAGATTGGGAAAATTAAGTTTTAATTGTTGACTTAAAGAATTTGTACTTAATTGTTTTTAAGAACTTTATCACGTGTGTTTAGGAACCCAGTAAGTTTAAAGTCTCGTGGAAGTTCGTTTGTGAAAATAACTGCAATTAAATTCGGTGTGTAAATCTAGCTACTATAGAATTTAAAATGTTTCCCACGAAAATTCAGGGCAACCAAAATCTATGCTACTGGAATTTGAGATGCGGTTTTTAATCTCACCAATAAGAAATTGGGAAATTATTCAAATCACTCCAAAATTCGATTTTCAGATTTCATCGGTTTTTTACGTTTCAAGGTCCCAGGAGTCCAAACAAATGGTATAAAATAGTTATTTGTTTCATAAGTACGAAAAATGCGCGTTTTCGGGACGAGGAAAGGTGTTGGTAGACAACAACATTCCGAGTCACGAAAACGCAATTTTCGTACGAATGAAACATAACATTGTGTTTGATCCAACCACTTTTTTACTTACCCAGTGTGTTTACGCACGCTCTTTAGTTGACGTTTGTCGACCACTGCTTCTATTGGGTGCCACAATATTACTATTTTATTAGGTTAAGCCACTGGCCTCTTTTTATTTATATAAGTGAAGTAAACATGAAGTAAATATTTGTAGAGTTGTGGCAAACTAAGGAAAAAAATCTCTACAGCTCTACTGTGTATACGCACATTCAAACACTTGCTTCTGAGAGAAATTGCTTTTTACAACTTGCTTAAAGTGACATCCCAATTCCAAGTCATGTTGTGAATGACAAGTCAATGACAACTAATTGTAATTTTTTGAATGGTTAACATTCGTCTTCAAGGTCAAATTACTTTTTGGACTAGTCCGAAAAGTACCTACTTTTTGGACAGTTACCATGATGATACCGACGACTCCCGAAATCGCCTATTTTTGTACCAAAAAGTGTGACTTATTCAGGTGGTTGGAGAAGTTTTTGGTCATAAAATCAATATTTATTGAATAACATTATAAGCACGTGAGGAGCAGATTGATATGGCTGTAACAATCTTCTCTCTATTGGTCCTGAAAGCTGAGAAGATTTTGGAAATGATTGGAAAAAGGAGAAATTTATTTTTAGCTTATATTTATTATATGCTACGAGCAATAAAATTTTGATTGAGAGAAAACCGCGCGAATAATAGGTCACGTCTAATTAATAAGTTTGACCGTTCGCTTTCGGAGGTTTTTGTAGCATGCCTTCACAATTTTGATTGATGTTTGTGTTATTAGCCGCTTCAAGTTCATGCAGGTGTTATTATATTAATTGTGTTGATATCATTTGAAACAAAAAAGAGTGATGTCGGACAATAGCATACGGCTACGGTTAAATAGTCACGAACGCAATTGAAATTCTTAAAGTTCATTTATAAAGCTAACTAAGATATAACTAAGATATTTTCCATTTTGCAGGAAATTTGTCCGATAAGTATTCTCGTACGATTAGGGCCTTGTGAGCGGGTGCACCATCCTGTTGTAACCAACAGTTTCTAACTTTTGTTTTTTTTGTGTACCGTACAACCTTGTACTCGTAATAAAAAATGCTACTCAATACAGTATGTACTTTTTTACGGGTCATGTATAAAAAAATAATGCTCAGGATGATTGTTCCAAAACGAAACGTTGTATTGAAAATCTCCCAATTCTGTCTTGTAGAGCTCAAAGAGTAGCAATCAGCTAGTAGTTTTTTAGTTTTTGTATTTGTTCAAATAACCTCAGAAAAAATAAAAATGAAATCGGTAAATTTCGGTTTTTCTGGCGTATCTTTGGAAGTAATCGGGATTTTCTGGTTTTCTTTAAAGTATGATAATAACTCTTTAATTGTGCATCTTTTCTCCAATGTGACCATCTTCGTATCTTCTATAAGTAGAGAGAGGATAGTTTTTCCCTCCCCTTTTTTGTATGATGTCGCAGGTCATCATGCGCCAACGCGGTAAATTTGAAAATAAATGTATAGAGTGTTGCGACAGTTATATACATGGTGAAATTTTGTTACGGTCAACGGTGCCAATGTTCCGGTGCCAATAGGGCGGTCATTTTGTTATACAATCCCAAAACAACGCCCGCTTAGGGAAAACAACAAAGCGTGAGCTAATTTGACAATGCAGGCTTTGAAAATAACACAACGCAGGTTTATTTACGCTTGTTACTTTCAAAAGTTTCCGTATAAAAATCTGCACTTCAGCTTACAACGTAAATTAGATTATAATTTGGCCAACAGGCGACCTCCGCGTAAGAAATTCTATAATTTGTTAATTTTACGTGTGATTATTGAAATTACAACCAGTGCGTCTACAGCTTGCGGATCAGACTCAGAATGCTCCCCATACCCTGCACATTCACTTCGAATTCAATGACGCTTATCTAATTATAAAAATAAATCCGCTAATCATATGATTTCTTCTATACACTCTATGAAAAATATCCACGGACAGTAAAAAGGAATTAATTTTTTAGAAACTGTAGCCCATTAGTGCCTGAATACACTATGCGTTTTAAACGCATCCTTTCAAAACGCATCCTGCGAAACCGGAAGGTTGCGTGCGTCTACATTACCATCGGAAAACGCATCCTTTTATTTATTTATTAGCAATTGTAATGTCGTCAAAGGTAGTGCTGGCTTGCGCTCTTGAAGCCCTCAACTGCTTAAAAGAGCCCCATAATCGTCGTTACTGGATACATCCGTTGTTTGCGGAGCGTGAATCCAGCAATCGGTTTTGGATCTTTTTAACAATATACGCAAGTACGAAAATAAATGTTTTGAATATTTCGGACGTCAACCAAATCGGTCGATGAATTATTAGACACATTCGATGAACTTTTCAACATCAAACATTATAAAAAATTATATAATCGCAGTGGTACAACCGGATACATACAAATGCACGTGTTTTTGATATCATCCCGCCATCCGGTCATCCGGCTGAAACGCAGCAAGCTGTGGTCGCTTGCGGCGACCGGAACGCAAGCGGATAAGTGTAAACGTTCGCGTTTAAATCCCTAGGATGCAGTGATCCGTTCAAAACGGTCCGGTCAAACGGGACCGGTTGAAACGCATAGTGTATTCAGGCAATAGGTACAATCTGCCTGAAGGATCAAGAAATGATTTTTACGCATTTATGATGGTAGTTATAATCGCCATTTGTTTGTATAAATAGTATCTACGTAGTATACGGGCCATGTCTACGTAGTACCTATTCCTACGCCTACCTTATCACAGATGATTATTTAGTTCGCACATATATTTTACCTAATTTTTTTTTATTTCTAGAAAATGTAAACCTATTAATAGTGTTTCCTTTCCCACATTCATATATGCAATCATTTACCTAGAAACCAATAAATCTGGCAAAGCCAAAGCGGACTTAGGGGGTAAGTTAATAATGCATGTCGACCACGACGATGAAGCGCGCCGATATTAATTAGTATTTCGACTACCAATTCCTAAATGGAGATTTGGGTCAGTATTGTTTTCTGTTTTTTTAGTGCACTCGTTATCGGATTAATCCACATTACTAAAGTGAGTATCTGCTTGAAATTTTATTGTGTGTACCTATCTAATAAATTAGGCTTGTGATGCACAAAAAGGTACAGGTGTAAACTTTCCTTAGAAATGGCCAGTCCCATGCCTGTAGCTAGTGGTCTTGGTCCGCCATTGATTACTCGACTTTCCTTTTCTCGTGAGAGCTACGTATCGGCCCGGTCGACGTTGGAAGGCTTCTTATCTCATGGAGAATACGTTGCTCCTGTTCTGTAGAGACTAGTTTTTTGTTTGTGCTGATTGGGTGGCTAGATACGTTGGAAGGCCCCCATTATTGATCTCACCTGGATTTACGTTTCGGAAGTAAGTGTTCTGGGCCAATTCAAACGTGTGTCCTGGCCACTGGGTTTGAACAAAGTGAGCCCGGGTATTAGCCAGCTAACGTGATAAGACTCTTATAGGCCCTTGTCTAGTTCCACGCATGAGAGTAGGCTGCACAGGGTGATACGTAGCCGGGTGACTGAACTGAATCAGAATGTAAGACATAGGTTCTCCTCGCGTTTCTTGTAATTACAGTGGTCCAGGCCAACAGCAGGACCAGTACTGTTAGAGGTCTAGAGGTGAGTGATATTAATGGTATGATTGTTTGATTTAATTGTTGTGTCCCTTATATATGAAGGAATTGATTAAGTAAATGCGTATAAAAATGTCACTGCCATCGAAGCATCATAGACACTTTTTATTATAAGGTGGGAAAAATTAATTTCAATCTTAACGCATATTAATCCTTATGCATAAACAAAACGATTACAGATTATACAACCGCCGCCCGGTGCCGACCAAATTGTAATACGTAGCGAAGCTCTGTATTCTGTAAGACATCTGCAGGCAAAAATAATGTTTACACAATACGTATACATTTACAAAACGTTTTATTTTCGTAAAACACAAGCCACTTACGGAATTTAACGACGTGTATGAAAGTGAAACTTTAATTACGATAATGCATTCTGAAAATATATAAATGCTTTTATCCCTAGGAGTTAGTGTTCATTGTAAAATATGAAAGCTTCAATACAAGATGGATATCTGCACTCTGCAGCAAAGGGTTTGGTTCTAGTTGAAATCAGCAGAATGAATTTACTGCCTCGGGCTATGCAATTATTTTGAGCAATGTTTATTAAAATTCTTGGTTATTTCCCCTGGACTTCCTACTCGGACAACTATGCTCTGGTCAGAGTCGACATTCACAACTTGACATTTCACCCACATTGTTGACGTATATGAGTAGCAGCATAACGGAGCCGTTATGATTAATGCTTATAAAAAAAATTACTGGATATGAACTAGTTACGAGTATACTTATGTAAATTGTAAATAATACAATCACGCTGTGGCCTGTGTTGTAGCAGAGCACATAAAAGGGATTTTCATTTCGTATTCAATCCAGACGTGAAATTTAATAATACGTCTAGGATATTATGAAAGGAAGCATTGTGTTGCTTGCATCTACCCAGAAACTTTTAAAAACTTTTATGATTCTATTGTGTTGGAGCTTGACTTCTCGTAATTTAAAAATACATATAAGCATATATATGGATTGTAATTTAACCTTTTCGTGTCATAATTAATTTTAGATATAAGTCAAATTAATAATTATTATTTATACATTGTAATAAAGTATGTGAAGTTTATTATAACGAAACAAGGATACCACCAGGACGGTCTTACATTTCTTGTATTGTGCAATTTTCTCAATGTCTCTGAAATTACTTGAGCGCCAGAGTTTTTACGATCTTACGCTTGATTACTGGCAAAACAGTGGCACGTGTTAATTCTATACTAAACGTGGGAGAAGTAAGTAGTATATTCTTTTAATCGTTTCATAAAAAACGTTGCAATTCGATAAGTTTTTGGGTTATTTTATTACTTTACGAAGCAAATCCTTGTCTGTATTTACTAAATCTTTATTGAAGCCCTTGGAACCTACACAGAGTCCACAGACTTCTGTCCGGATAGTCAATGGTTACCTATGCAAATACTTGTCCTACTATGTTATTATGACATCATAATAGACTAGTTTTTTGGTATGTTATAATACCTATTTACCTATAACGCCCAAGATTTAGATTTTTTTTAGTGAGGAATTATCATAATTCCCAATGCGATATTTTGCTGTAATTTGTTTCTATAACAACATTTAAGAAGGACAGTCAATATTTGAAGGATTGTCAAATTTTGTACTGTCAGGGTACTAATTTATTAATAGTTCGCTATACAGATATTCAGCCCTGTGATGTACCACTAACGTTAAACTTAACCTGCAGGTTATCTGTCAAAAACGTCATTTAGCCTATACCATAGTATAATACAAAATTATGCCTAGGTATACTAAATAAGGTAAAATATCGTTTTTTGACAGATAACCTGGACGTTTTGATACATTACATGGCTGATTATAAACAGTTCAGAGAGTATGAGGCGCCGTTTGTACCATAATTATTTCTTACGAATATATGAAATGAAATAAATATATCATATATTTGCATTAAAAGTTTTTAATATATAAGAAATTAAGTTTTATATATTTGCAGGATAGCGTTGATGAAATACTACAATATACATATAGACACCGGCTGTATAAATTTTAAACGCTCATTTTTGTCCGCGGGATAAGTCGACCCTGCCCACAGAGTCAATGTTTCTACCACAATAGT
Organism: Photinus pyralis; assembly: GCF_008802855.1. Classification (NCBI taxonomy): domain Eukaryota; kingdom Metazoa; phylum Arthropoda; class Insecta; order Coleoptera; family Lampyridae; genus Photinus; species Photinus pyralis. Next base: position 4,693,594 of record NW_022170738.1, read on the forward strand.
ATCGATTATTTACTGCATTTACAGGCGTAATATTAGAACAATGGCTCTTTATATATTGTGTGTTTAGCCTCATTTACATTTGGCAAGTTTACTGGCGGATAGTACTTTCGGCTAGTAAAGTTGCCAAGTGTGAATGAGAGGAAAGTGCACTTGCCAGTCACTTGCTCCTTGCCCGCAAGCGGCAAGCGAAGTTGCGGACATGGCTAGTTTGCTGGCCGACTTGCCTGTGTGAACTGTCAGATTTATGCAGTAGTCCAGTACGTGGGTATCAAAAAGGGGTGTTTGAATGCAAAAGGTGGGGTAGTAATGATTTTTTTTGTATGTTGTTAGGCTTGGGGCCCTAATAATGAAAAATCCAGGTTTTCGACCACGAGGCGCAAGCGCTCGAACCGCCATCTTGGCTTTAGGTACAAAAATTTTGGTGTTTTGATAATAACTCAAAAACGACAAAAGATGTTATATACAAAGTTAAAGAGGACAAAACTCCCATTATTCCATTATTCTATTATTCCAAAATTTTTCATTAAGGCCCCAAGCTTAACAACATACTAAAAAATCGCTACTACCCCACCTTTTGCATTCAAAAAACCCCCACTTACTGGACTATAGTTTCAGTGTAGTTGCTGCATAGAACAGTGCAGTGGAACAGTAAGCAAATCAAAAAGTTTTTAAATGTGTATGAGAAATATGAGGTACTATAGGAACTAAGGAAAGGAGACCACACGAATAAGCTGAAACGGGACAATGCGTTCGAACAACTATTAAAAGAAGTGACAGAAACAGAAAACATGCCGTGTACGGATATTATTAGTCCAGACAAATTGGACTTTTCACAAAACAAAATTGTTAATGGAGCTTTACCAAGTGGATATGTTAAAAAATAAAATAAAATTTAAAATGGTCTATAACAAATACAAAGAAAATAAGTACCTACGTGAGCAGGGGAATGGGACTAGGTTTTTGGGGAGGATGAAAATGGGTAAAATCGTATGACTGCAATTTCCGGCAAAAGTTGAGATTAGAGACAAAAGTGTTCAATGGAAATGTTGTAGATCATGAAAAACGCACATAACCTCAAAATAATCGGAAAAATCACGGAAAACCTTGTTTTTTATTGTTCCTTTCAGAAAAAATAATTTCCTTTTAACGAGATTTGGTTGAAATATAGGTACTATTTTATGATTCAAATAACTACACATTTTTAAATATAAAAATTAAGAGGTTTCCGAAATATTCGTTTTTTTTGGCAAAAAACTTTTTCTTCAAATAAAAATGGTCCTTCAGAGACTTATCGTAGGAAGTTCGGTTTGGTGTCATTCTCTTCGTTTTTATCTATACTTTTTGATGAAATAATAAAAAATTAAGTACCTATTAAAGAAGCTCGAGAAACGAAAAGACTCCAAAAACCACTTCAGCAACATTGAATTTTCTAGTAAATGTTGATAATTTGTTTAAATTTTAGAAATTGGTCAAAAATGGAATTCAGCATTTGATTCTACGGGGAAAAAATACAAAATAAACTACATTTGATTGTTTGAACAGAGACTTTGTTCCTCGCTTTGTTCCTTGATAGTATTATTAAGAAACATTCAAATGAAATAATGTTGTGTGCTGAAATATACTATACTGAAAATTTTGAAAGCGGAATGACCGTTATGTTTACAATAGATTTTCATGCCTTTTCACGTTCCCCAAAAACTTAGTCCCACTCCCCTGTTCACGTATTTATTTTTTTTAAAATTTTTTATAGACCATTTTTAACATATCCAATTTGCTTAATAGTTGTTCGAACGAAATGTCCCGTTTTAGCTTATGTGTGCAGAAACTACACTGAACTAAGAACTCTACAACTACAGGGAGATCAATAATCATATGCTGCGCCGCTCTTATAAAATATCACATTAGTAATCATTTGCCGCAACCAGGTATATGTGTACCAATACAAAACATAACCTATAATTTCACAAACCAAAACCATGATTTGTGATTCTTATTAGAATACTTTCGTCCCTTTCAAAACGGCTTTTTTCAAGACTACCAGTTTCTTTCGAATATTTACAAGGTGGGTAAATTACTTGTAAATTACAAACAAACGTTTTTTTAGTTGTAGCGTGTAATAGGCAATAGGTTTACTCCGACAAGCCTTTTACTTTAGAAGAGAATAAGATGCGTTTGCTGTCCTGTTTCCGTAATGGGACTAAAGACGAAAGTGGAGTTTGGGAGTACTCGATACGTTTGTGTATACAGGAGTTTCGATAAACGATTGTCAACCATGACGAGGATTACAATATACGCCGAAATGCTCATCGTTTACTTGAGCGGTTTAACATACAGGAAGTCTTGCTTCTGGGAAGTCACCTGGCCGCTTAGTGATTGCTAATAAGGAGGTTGTAAAAGATGTTCTTGCTCGTCTTGAGCCGGAAAAAGCAGCTGCGACAATTTGTCCCACTAACAGGCATATCATACGGAACGTGTGACGCTATTGCCTGGAGAAAATTGTACTTCTATCCTTTAAAGTAACCGTAAATTATTGCATGCAAATTTACGAGATGGCAACGTATTCGAAACCGTTTACACACCATTGCCGAATTACGAGCAGGTATAGAAGCTACCGTTTGAAACATTACGCAACAGCACTTACATGCCGTCTTCGCAAACATGAAGAAAAGAGTGGATCCCTGTCTTAATAATGATGGCGAGCACTTCGAACAGTTGTTATAGTGTGCATGTAATTTATCCAATTACTTCGATATTAACGAGTTGTAAAAGAAATAAAATCGTTTCAATTTTTGTAGTCATTTGCTATTCGTGTAGTTCCACATAATTTGGAAACTTACAAGGTGGTTAAATCGTTGATTTAGGTTAATTATGGTTAAACGTCAAAAGTTTGCTTTAAGGTTATGTTTTAGTATTGGTGCACCAGGCCTGTTGCGGCAAATGATTACTAACGTCATAATTTATTGAATCGGCGCAGCAACTCAATATTGATCGCACTGTACTTATTTCAATTCCTCAATAAAAAAAAGTGGGTGGGGAGATCCATTTAAAAGACTGAAGTTTTGCTCCTACATTTTTTCCCGATATCTTTTATTTATGAGGGGGATGCTACTTACAACTTACAAGGAAAAACATGAATTGAATTTTTTTATTTGCTGAATTCATTGTAATTACGATTTAATTAACATTCCATCTCCGATAAAAGTGTGTAATATTCAGAAATTCTCAGAGACGCCTACACAGATGTTTGCCCTAACATTTAATAGTTACTTAAGCTACAAGGAATGTAACTAGCGCATTAAGCTTCGGGGAAGTTTACAATATTCCGAGGCGACAACAAATTTAATTATCTTCATTTAGTACCATAAACCAAAAGAGTTTTAAGGAGAAGTTACAGGGGAAGTTACAATCAAATCAATTTTAGAAACACAACTTTTTTGAATGAATAATCGCTTTTCCTTTGTTACAGGTTAACGGTACGTGCAGTTGGGCTTTGCCAAGGGATCTCCCACCACTGGAGGCAAATCGAGTTCACTTCATTTGTACATTTCGTCTGCATGCGAACCTCAGTTTTTTATAAGATTTAAATACTGTACAGACAATACGGCACAGAAATAATACTCAGTGACAAGTACTGTAGAGTGTAGATAAATACTGCACGGTGCACGTGTTCACACTTCAGTTTAGATGTTATCCGTTCGTTCTAACCTCCGCGAGATAGGTGGGTGTACAAATTCCAGCAGCATGCTGATCCCGAAAGGAGTAGTACCCTTGCCAGGGATCTGTGCCCCTGCGTCATCATTTATATTTTATGGTGTAATATGAAAAAAGCTAGTCAAATTATGCCCGTAATAATTATATGTATAATATCCTTGAATGATAATGTATGCTCAGAGATGGCGACAGCGGCGCTAAATTTGACATTACATTGACATTACGAAGTTTTGTTATGCTGTGAATTATCTGACGAATTTGTAAAGCGCAATTAATGGTCGGCAAAATATCTTAATCTGCGCCTAATTTGTAAATATCCAAGAAATGAGAGGTTATGTATGTCGGTCAACAAAACAATCACGTAGCTAGTCAAATGAGTATCCAATTTTATAAACATGAGAAACAGGAGCCACCTTATTTTCATCGGTGTTCTCTTTTCACCGCATTGAATCCATTAATAGCGTACGTCGAACGCGTGGAATGCACTTTATTTATGATCTATCCTTGTTTGAATTGCGCGGTAATGAAATGGCATTATCAACAAGTTAGATGTTGCTTGATTCGTACGTTGATGACGCAGGGGCACAGATCCCTGGCAAGGATAGTTGTGTTATTTGTCGCGAAAGCCTGAAGGAAGCCGAAACGACTGTGGTTCAAAAATGCGGTATTTTTTCAATGATACAGTGATAGAAAACCATGGTCTTATAGAGAATAAAATTTTTCTCGGTAGCTTGGACGAAGTTACAGTGCATGAAGCTTGCAGGAAGAGGTATACCGCATCCAGAAGTGCTGTACATCGTGAACTAAATCTACTGGCTCTTCCCAAGTGCGCAAGACTTCCGGGAGATCGACAACGGTGGAAATCTGAAAAACCTGCTTCCTTTTGGAAAGGATATAACGATATAACCCAAGACTTCATGGATGCCGAGATTAAAAAACCCGTTCTCCTCCGCAACACTCTTTTTAGCGCATTTCCACAAAAATTAAAAAAAATGCGCTATTGTGGCCACTTTGTCCGTCCGTCCGTCCGTCCGCTCGTTTTGCGACGCTACTAGTGCTTTATCTTAAGAGCTATTGTTCTACTTTTTTCGCTATTTGGTTCGTTATGGTGTCGAGTCTTGTACCAAGGAAGGACCTGTACCTCTTACAAAAAAAGTTATTGTAAAAAAAACAAAAAACCGTTTTTTACATGTTCCATAATTTTACACTTTTGCCGTTTATTAACGATCCTAGAGATCGTTTATAAATTTGCATTGCTATCTGTCGCCTGCCGGTTGGTCTCTCCGTCTGTTCCTTTGTCTGTCTGTCCATCTATCTGTCCGTGTGAACGATAACTTTGTTTAGAATGTTCGATCGCTTTTACATCTCCGTTAGTTATGAACTGAATTGCATGAAATTCAATATGGGCATAGATTTAGCCATATAATACGCAATGCCAAAAGTTGAATCGAATCGATTCAAAATCACAGTGCCCTTTTCGCATCTCGACCATTTATAAACCGAATTGCAAACTTTTTTACTTATAAAAGTATTTGAATGAAAATTTGATACATAGGCACTTGGAATAAAGGAAAATCAAACGCCAGTTTCAAAACTTTGGTTTTGGGCATGCGCAGTGCCAACTTTTTTTATTTATGGAAGAATTTTAAACGAAATTTGATACATAGGCACTTGGGAAAGGAAAATCAAACGCCAGTTTTCAAAATTTGGCTTTTGCGCCATGCGCAGTGCCAACTTTTTTATTTATGCGAAGAATTTTAAATGAAATTTGATACTTAGGCACTTGGAACAAAGGAAAATCTAACATAAGTTTAAAAATTTAGGTTTGCGCATGCGCAGTTCCAACTTTCTTATTTAGAAAAGCATTGAAATGAAATTCTTCTCATAAACTGAAATTGAAGTAGCACGTCAAAAATGAATTGCCCATGTGCAACGCTATCTTTCATATTTGTGCCCGGATTTTTAGGATTTTAACAGAAGTTGCATCTTACAAATGGGAAATGAATGCAAGTGGAAATGCCCTTTATGTAAATCGTTTACGATTACTTTTTAACTTGTTGAAGTTGAGAAGCTGCAGATGAAAGATTTTAAAGCAATCCAGACGTCGAGGAGATGACTGGGGGAAGTAGGTTAAGGCTCATGCCAGTTCTGAAGGCTGTGACATGGTAGCCTTGGATTGCAGATATCACACGTTTTGTCACAGAAACTTTTATCAACGATTGAGTGGATCTAAAAGACCAGTTGGAGGTCGGTGCAATGGAATCCATTTATTCCTACCTATCAGAGCACCGGGATGAGTGCCAGTTTCATTATGGTGAAAAACTCCTAATAATTTGAGAGGAAGCGTTTGTTTTTACGAATCTCCAAACTTTCATAACAATCATTTTTACTATTTACCTGCTTAACTACGCAAATATCGTCAATTATATGACTATTTCCAATCATATGTGCGGCTACGCTAGATGAGATCAAGGTTCTAATAAAACAACCTTGAGATGAGATTACCCAACGATTAATTTTTGTTGATTAGTGGCAGCGTTTCCAAGCAAAATACATGAACAAAGTATTGGCACTCATTTATTACATATTAAAATGTATGGACAACTGACAAGACGTCATGACATCATTTTTACAGACAAGTACCTACGACTACAGTGACTTTATAAGGACAGTGGCGACAACTTATCATAATCCGCCATATTGGAGCTAAAAAATTGATTGTAAGATCAATATACCTTGTCATGTCAAATTGTGAGCGTAGAATAATAAATGTCAGTTTCATTTAAGTAAAGATTCTTGTTCAAAACGAACGGCGCAGAAATGATCGTTTAAAGCTTTGCAGAACAACCTATGGGAAAACAAATGCCTCCCAAATTCAAAAAGGTATGGGTATATGGAAAACGGTATAATAAGTATGAAATATGGTGCAATATCCAAAATGTACATATAAATAATCATTAAATTGTGTTTGACATTTCAGTGTCTTCTGTCACTTCTTGTCCCCTGTCGCGTGTTGCTCCTTCCGGACTTAAAAGTATTTCTTTAGTCTCTTAAATGGAAGACAAAACACGTTGATCTAGTCCACGGAGTACAAGAGATCAATATTCCATGTGCTCCAGCAAACATGAAACCAATTCAAACGTATTTACGATCACAATTGAATTTGCTGCTAAATTTCGGATAAGCTGCTTCTCTAACCAGTTTTCTATCTAAACTCATTAGGTATTTAGGGCTTCTGAAAAAAATTTTACATCAATTACCAGTCGTAAGGTTAGGCACAGTTTTACATCTAAAAACACTAAGCGAATTACATACCTTATAATATCGTAATAAATCCAAACTATATGCGTCTTTAAAAATCGAGTTTATATAAAACTGGAGACGGAAAACGTAAAATAAAGCAAATACAAGAAGCAAAGTGTAAACTAGTAACATGAAGCCGTGACAATTACAGGTGACACTGTCAAAACAGTATAATTAATAATTATAGCACGGAGTGCACCGCGTCGTTTTGAAGGCTTTCTATTGGCCAGTTTGGAATTTAGCTCCAATATGGCGACCAGAACCAACGACCAATCAAAAACGAGATACCCTGTTGTCGCCACTGTCTCTATAAAGTCACTGTACCTACGACTACTACTAACTTCACACTGAACATAATGTACATACATGTATAATGCATTGTGATCATATTTACAAGTTTACAACAATTTTTGAAGTGAGCCATCCGATCTTTAAATCGAATTTTTAGGGATCCTTTTGTTTGCCCAATATATACTTGATTGGAGGCTTTAACGATTTATTCTTTATAGGAGTGACTAAAAGTTTTTGTATACTGCCATCTGGTACCAGTTGTGTCATTATGATGTTACCATTTTTTCACGCAGCAGGGCACAATAACTACGTAGAGAGCGCTCATCTATACATCCCAGACATGCAAAAACCTTACCTTGAAGGAGCGTATGACCCAACGAGAGTTCAATATGTTTACAGGAGGAGCATTTACCATCCGGCGATATGATAACCTTTGGTCTGGCCTCTGGTAAGATTTGACTATCGAGCAAGCGCTGATGTGAGCATTTCAGAAACTTTGCATACCCAACGATCTGATGAGAAACTGAAACAACACGTTAACTTTTAGTTTGCACCATACCCTTTACGTCAGACCCTCGCATAAGGTTGCCAGCTCACTTCTACGTGATTGGTTGTAGGTTTGTGACGTATTTACTCTGAAGCGTTTCAAATTCGGACTAAAAACGCAGCTTTTCAATAATTTATTTTGGGTTTATTTTACTCGCAAATAAAAATTGAGGACACACGGGTCTTTTTATTTTTAATGTACTTTGTGGATCAGAAATAAAAAATGAAGGCGGGATGACCCCATTCTGGAATGACCGCACGATTTCTGTTTGTGGAGGCGCATTTATTGAAAAATGTTTGTGTGGATTGTGATTAAAAAATCGTTCGAAGGAATAGACCTAATTATCCCCTATATATCTTTAATTTACTTTGTCTCTGCGCCCAAAACCCAAAACCCCGAGTTTGAGTCCAGCGTACTAAAGTACTGAGATCCTGTGAGTTGTACTAGTATCATCACAACACACTCTTATAACCTCACCCTTAGGTATAGCCGAGACCCAATTTGTTGGGTCCTCTACCGGGATTCTTTAGTGGTAAGATACTACCTATTAGGAGCTGCCTAGTGCCTGGATATAAGATATTGCCCCTTCCCTAATTTTAATTTCAACCTGGTGTCTCGTTAATTTTTCTACGTAGTTTTTACCGCTGCCACCTAGGCTGCCACTTTCCATCAACGGATTGAATAGGTAAGTAAAAGACGATTATTGGAAAGATGTTGACCTTTAATTACGCGGCCATCCCCCACATACTTCAGAGTGACCGTGTCTAAATCACCGTTCACACATCCTTGATACAACAAAAAAGAAAACGTTATATACATAATACAATTTTTGGGTGCATTGAAATTATCTAAATTCGTTTACAAGATGAACGATACACGTAATAATTGTGAATGTTAATTGTTGGTGGAAACTTCACATCAGCAAAAAAAAACATAAAAACGGCTTCATAGTACGCTCCGCGAAGATATAATGAATGACTAAATGACTGTGAAACCGAATAAAACTGTCACTACTATATAATATTGTCGACAAAGTTTAACTCAATTAAGTTCGGTCTTCCTTCCTTGTAACTTAGGAAGCAGTATTTATTTTATTGTGTGACTACATAGTTTTCTTTTACTGCTTTCCGTTTGAGATACCTAAGTTATAACAAAGTTCTCATGTTCCATTAATATAAAAACGTGAATGACTTCCTACACATCTTTACGTTGGCATGCTATATAAGCTGTGTGTAACTTCACCATCGGTTAGTTTTTCCAGTCCCCGCCCAATTTACAATATTAAACGGTGGGCAGTATCGTCAAAGAGATTAAACCTGTAGCTTTGTGTTTGAGAAAATAAGCCCGAAGTTGATAAACAATTATATATACTGTTCAATTTGTTAATGGTCTTCCTCTAAAACGATGTAATTGGGGTTGTTTTTTTTTACCAAGACCGAAATTAACCTTTTGAAAGGAACAAGTACAAAGTGAAAAGTGTTAATACTTATGAGGTTGTCAGTTAACCATAAACATGTCAACTCCAATTCAGTTAGCAACAGAGAACAACGAGCAGTGATCTGATTTTTGCGGTCGAAGGGTGTGAAAGGTGCTGAGATTCATAGGGGGCTTTTAGTACGGAGACAGTACTGTAACGTAAATTTAATTACCTGATTTACTTATTTAAAATTAATTAATAGTGAATTAAGAATGGGTTGATTTACATTTAATTATCTTAGTTAGCTTTCACTTTATTTTTATAAGACGAGCGGGAATTATCTATCAGTTCAGCGTCGATGCTGGAACTGCCTATTAAACAGAATTCGATTTGCTTATATAGTAAACGGAAAGTTTCTAGAAAGATCACGGATATTCACAAAAATTCCTGAATACATGCGAAGTCGTCATATCGCTACGCTCATGTGTCAAACTTTGAACTCGAGGTGAAAAACTCCACTTTCTTCTCTAGTTGTACAAATAACTATTTCCATGTGCATTCAAAAGGTGATTACTTTTATAAAAGTTTCCTTCAAACAGGGATGTAATAATTTCATTTTCCATCATCAATAATATATAACTATGAAATGTGTAATTTCGTGTATTAAAAAGCTTCTGTCGGCAATAATATTGCAAAGAGCACCTATTTATACAGAAGGCGGAAACTCGATTGATTTCGACCGATACTCGTTTAACTTTGGGGTTTTTTAATAAATATTAAATCAGTGTTGATGTATTGAAAGGTTAAATTGTTTGCTTTTTTTGTACATGAAAGTGGTTTTCAATGATTGATGATGAAATACTGAACTACTCGCAGTTATTCATATCTTGAAATCGAAAATTTATGTTCTGTTTAGTCAGGGTTATACACCTATTTGTAATAGTTACTTCCCTATTATAGTATTCGTTTGATTGCTTTTCGTTCACGGTACATTATTTATTTATTTTTAGTCCTAGATGTCTATAATTTATAAAAGTCTAAGCGAAACTATAGATAGTTGGTAAAACAATAACTCATGAGTGAAGTTCCTAGTACTTATAAGTGAAATTTTCCCCAAACGATATAAGGCGAGCGTTGTTATGTATTAATATTATACACTAAAATACAATAAACAGCAATAAGGGTTTGTACATATGAGATGTATTTCGAAAAAATTAAACACCTCTTTAAAGAACCTCTCGTAGCACGCCTTTTTTCAATTGAAGTTTGCCTGATTTGTTTTCGCTTTGTCCCAGTTTTCTAGCTTTTCTATGGAACTTTTCCTCCTCATTTACCTTAATTTAGTTTTATTAGTTGTCCATTGGAAGTTTAGCGAAACTCATTCGAAAAGCAACTGATCTGGAAATTATGTCAATGCGATATAAACTTGTGTCAAATTTGTTTTTATACTACGTATACTGGTAGTGCAGTTGATTTTGTGTACGTTCAATATTCAGTAGAAATTGCCCTTTGTTGGAACTTCCGTCAGTTTCGCAAACGTAGAAATCGGGATAGACGAGGATGAACACAACTGATTAGAAGGGGAAAAATGATTGTTGATTAGTGTATTTAAAATATATTCTAACTTAAATACCGTAAATGGACAATTTTTTAGTGAATGCCAATTAAACACAAAACAATTGACATGCAGAAAATTTCACAATTTTCACTGCATATCGAAAACTGCCCAAACAAACTATAATTAGTTTAAAAACACCGAAAAGTTACCTAAAATTCGAGCCATTGTGGATTTCATTTTACGGTTTGTCTATAATGCTAGATTCTTTGCCATTATCGGAACGTTCTACTGCCTTGTTCAGTCTATAGCAGGAGTTGTGCAGGAAAAGATTTGGAGAAATTTTTGTCAAGCTACCTTCAGAGCAGAATTAGCCTCGTTGGTTAGCAAAATTATCGTCTATGGTAACCGGTAACAATCTGATTCGTGTGGGTGGTTGCTTATAAAAATCATCGTTGCCTTGTGAATTCTAATATCCTGCCCTATTACCAAAGTTACATCACTTAACTCAACGTCATATTCACCAAGAAAACTCATCATTTCTGCTCGTGGTTCTGTTCGTCGCTATGTGGCCGATTGGAATCGTTGCTTTCGTGTTAAACCCACTACTTATCGTTCTTCGTCAGGGTAAGCCAAGTAAGGCCTTCAGTGTTGTAGGCTGTGATTTCGCTGGGTCATTTACTATCACTGCAGCTACATTTCGCGGAGTAACGACTCTAAAGTCATATTTGTGTATTTTCGTTTGGTTCGTGATCAAAGCTGTGCACCTAGAACTCGTCTCGTCATTATCTACCGATGCCGATGCCTTCATTGGTGACCGACGAAGTTTTGAGTTACTCAAGTTCTAGTTTTGTTTGTCAGTTAAAGGCCGGTCTGGATTTCGTTTGTGCTGTTTCTAAAGAGGTTTTTTGAGCGTGCTTTGAGTCATTTTGTTAAAGGGTTGGGACGGCGCCACCGGTTTCAAGTTTGATGGGTATTGTGTTAACGTAAAATAAGGATAAACTTTACTACGATTACGTCGAAGAGGTTAATTTAGTTATTGATTTGTGTCTACGAACCTCATTTGGTTATTTTGCCTTGAAGAAGAAAATTTGTTTGTTTTCTTTTCATTACCTTGTGCTAGATCTTGTGGATGTGTAAAATTGTGTTAATTCGGACCCGTCATTAACAACGAACAGAGAAGTTTCAAATTACGATAAACTTTAGTGGATTCTTTCCCAAAGTTCATTTTGAGTGTTAGTAAATATTTAGTTACAGTCCGTTTGGAATGTAAGGATTTTGAGCTTGCCCACTGTCTGTCGGGAATAAAAAAAATAATTGAGGTCAGAATTGAATCATTTTTCTGTAGCGGGCTGAGGATCTGTACCTGGAAAATTTATAATTCTGGGGCTAGCTAGGTTTGAAGTGTTTTGTGTATGGACCTTTTTGACCCGGGATCAATGCACACAGTAATATATTCCTACTTGTTATGTACGGCGCATGAGCCGAAGTTAGAATAAGTCTGCATATGCGCATTCATGCGTCGAACAACAATCGAACAAGAATGGAAGATGTCGCCATACAATCATCAATAATAATGTGCGTGTCTGTTAAGAAACAGCATGCCATTTTCGTCGAACTTATTTTAGTGAAAGCTTTTGTCGATAGCATTGCCTTTGCCAAAGCAGAATCATCGCCTTCGTTGATAAAACAACCAATAATCCACTATCGCTATCGCTTTCATTATGTCCGCATATTTGATTGCGAGCAGTAAAACACTACATTGCTAGACAACGATATAACCTATTTCCTAAATATTGGAAATGATTTAAAAAATTCGAATTAGTGTTCGTAAAAAGTCAGTTGCACTAAAACGATATACATAAGTTTCATTACGTAGAAAAACTCATATGGACAGATTTAGGAAATTATATAGAGCAATTTACTGTCTTTAGGGTTGTGATACTATTTCCCTCAGCTCCATGTAATAACTTTTTGTTGGTTTTGGAAGATTCAAAGAATACTCGCACAGAAGATTCTAAGAATTGAAGGGTTCGAATAAGATAAAAAGAAGATATTAAGCTGATCCTAAGAAAACTTTACGAAGAGTCTGAGACGAGTTTAGGAATCTGAATTGTTTGATGATGTTAAATAGTCGAATAGCGATTCTAAAAGGACTTGATTCTGAGAGGTTTCTAAAAACATCGCAAGTCTGAAATATTTCTAAGAGGATTTTCTGGAAATTTTAGATACTCTGCATACAGAATAACTTCTAAGACCATCAATTTTTAAACGTATTTATAATGAATTTTTATAAATCCAACCGTCTATATGACACATTCGGAAATCTTACAAAGAGGTCAAGCTATTTTTTTCGTGATCTTGTTGACTGTACAAAAAGTAAAACAAAAACACCAATAAATCACATATATTAAAAGATCGAACGCGGTTCAACAGTAACCGTGCGGTTGCTTACGTTTTGGGATCTACATAATGCGCTTCGACGTATGTGTCATAAAATTAGCGATTAGTAATGAGAAGTTTGCAACATTTTTTTTCCTGATAGCTTTCAAAATTCAAAATTTGATTCACCAGCTGTTTGGGTTGCGGGAAATCAGGAGATGCGTTTATCCATTCTTTAAATTTCTAAAAGGTCATGGGAAACGTGGTCAAATATTTGGACAAAGTTTGATAAGTGTAACAATTTAGAGGACATTTTTTTCTTTTTAGTTTCTGTTAGTTTATCTAAGACGACCTTTAAGATTGCTACATGCTTTTCGAAAGTATTCGTAACTATATATCGTCGAGATACGCAAACACATAAGGATGTAGTGCGGACCCTAATATGGTGTCAACAAATCTCTGCCAAGTACTCGGTGCGTTGTGTAATCCAAAAGGTAAACGATTAAAATAATACAGCCCTCGATTCGGTATAATAGACGCAGTGTATTTTTTTGACTATTCAGCCATGGGTATCTGCCAGTATGCTGATCGAATATCGATTGTCGATAAGAATTGTGCATCCCGGAGCCTGTCTAGAATATCAGAGACATAAGGCAGCGGATAAGCATCGCGTTCCGTTACGGCATTCGGTTTGCGATCATCGACGCAGAATCAGTACGATCCATCCGTTTTTTTAACCAGTACAATCGGTGATGCCCAAAGTGAGTTCGACGGTTCTACGATTCCTGTTTCCAGCATTTCTTCTAGTTCTTGGTCGATGTGTTGCTGTAAAGTAGGAGATACAGGATAATATCGTTGTCGGATTGGATCCGCCGAAGTGTTAATCTTGTGTTGGACCAAGTTCGTACAACCCAGTTTATTGCCCATCTTCTTGAACGAGTTGACTCAGCTCTAATGACTGTTCCATAGACAATTCGGACTTCCTTTTCTTCGCCGAAGTGCCATTCCTTACTGCGTAAGTTTGGAACTGGCTCCATCCTCTTCCAGAAATAATTTGGCGCCTAACGTCCAAAAGCCGATCCAACTCACTTAGGCATTTTTCTAATTTTAGGTTTAGTTTTGGAGATATTTAGGGAACTTTAGGATAAGAATTAGGGATAGGATACGATTAGGTTCATTATAGGATAAGTGTAGGTAGTTAAATAAATTAGTTTAGGCATAATCATGGAGGTAGACAGGTTAGCAGCAGGGGAACTAACGTACGAACTTACGAAACATTAAATTCATTAGTAGGTATCTGAGTTTGACGATTCAATCCATGGGGGTTTTTACAAAAAAATTAACACTAAAATTATCCATATAGAGGGGAGGATTAAACGTATTGAGTAACGAAAATGAGACCGTAATTTTTAAATTAATTAAAACTCTTTCTTCGATCTGGGAATTATTTGCCATAAAAATTAGGGAGTTTGAAGATAGTTTAGCCATCTTACAGATAGGGGCAAATTGAAATGGTACCCTCCGAAATAAACGCTCCGACATCAACTCCAGTCAAACCAAAAGAAACGGAAAATAATTCTACCGAAAAACAAACCGTAACTTCAGTCAAAATAAAAGAAACAGAAAATAATCCTAACGAAACAAAAAACTTAAATTATAACAAAACAAAATAAAATTTTCAAAGTTGTTGGTCATTAGATGTTAAACCGATTCCGGTTTGTAAATGGGGAATCACGTTCTCAGGGGAATCGTCTGATACAATGTCCCTAGAGCGAGTAAATGAACTACGTATTGCCAGGAATGTGTCACTAGAAATAATGCTTTTCGATTCCGCAACTGATTTATTCAGGGGAAAAGCAATTGTTATGGTTTAGGGCTTACCGGTCATCTGTCTTTGATTGGGATGGGCTGACAAAATTGTTGCGAGAAGAATTTCAGCCGCATGACTACAACGAGAAGTTGGTAGAAGAAATTAAGCGACGAAGTTAGGGTCCGGATGAATCTTTGGGGGTTTACGTGGCGATTATGCAGAGCCGATGTCACTCTCACACAAACCACCCGAGTGAAAATTTTAATGAAGAACATCGCACCATTCTACCAAGACAAATTGAGTCTAACTACAGTTTCCACAATTGACGAGCTATTGAAATTGGGACGACAACTCGAAGCTAGGAAGAGTACCTTGGAGGAATTCAAACCACCACCTCGCCGAGGAGCAACTAAACTTTTCGAACCTGACCTGGCGTACGTATACACCGATAAACGAGGTCAAGTTAACGTAGAGCAACCACAGTGCGCTTCAGCTGGAAGAGACATTAAATGTTTCAACTGCCAGGAAAGCGGTCATTTCGCTTCACGCTGTACCAAGCCGTTTCGAAGACATTGTTTTACATGTGGACAACCTAACATTACGACACGCAGCTGTCCGGTCTGTGCGCAGCAGGGAAACGGAAGAATAGGTCAGTAATAAACCAAGCTACTGCACTCAACTCCAAAGAAGCCTTGGTTGATAAATCTCGTATCATGCTGGACTTTTTATTTGTGAAATTGAAAGAAGACGAACGGCCATATCTGCAAATATCGATATTCGATCAGGAAATACTAGGTCCCCTGGATTCAGGTGCTTCGCAAAGTCTATTGGGGAAAAATGGGTGGGACTGTTAACTGCACTTACAATTGCCTATACAAAATTCTTCCGTGAGTCATTGTACGGTTGCCACTGGGGACAAATGTCCAGTAATCGGGTCTATATCTGTTCCCATTTGGTTACAAAGGATAGTGAAAATTTTTGAATTATTAATTGTACCAGTGTTACCTTACACCTTAATCTTAGGGATAGATTTCTGGAAGAGGATGGAGCTAGTTCCGAACTTACGCAGTAAGGAATGGAAGTTCAAACAAACTCTATTACCACCATGTCCGAATTGTTTATGGAACAGTCATTAGAGCTGAATCACTCGTTGATGAGGTCTTCAAGAAGATGGGCAATAAACTGGGTTGTACTAACTTGATCCAACACAAGATTAACACTTCTGCGGATCCAATCCGACAGCGATATTATCCTGTATCTCCTACTGTGCAGCAACACATCGACCGAGAACTAGAAGAAATGCTGGAAGCAGGAATCGTAGAACCGTCGAACTCACCTTGGGCATCACCGATCGTACTGGTTAAAAACACGGATGGATCGTACCGATTCTGCGTCGATTGTCACAAACTGAATGCCGTAACGGAACGCGATGCCTTATGTTTCTGATATTCTAGACAGGTTCCGGGATGCACAATTCTTATCGACAATCGATATTCGGTCAGCATACTGGCAGATACCCATGGCTGAATAGTAAAAAAATACACTGCGTTTATTGTACCGAATCGAGGGCTGTATCACTTTAATCGTTTACCTTTTGAATTACACAACGCTCCGAGTACTTGGCAGAGATTTTTTGACCCCATATTAGGACCGGAACTACATCCTTATGTGTTTGCGTATCTCGACGATATAGTTATAGTTACGAATACTTTCGAAAAGCATGTAGCAATCTTAAAGGTCGTCTTAGATAAACGAACAGAAGCAGGGTTGACCCTGAAAAGAGAAACATGTCCCCTAAATTTTTACACTTAAATTTTGTCCAAATCTTTGACTCCATTTCCCATGACCTTTTAGAAATTTAAAGAATCTCAAGATTTCCCGCAACCCAAACAGATGGCGAATCAAATTTTTAATTTTGAAAGCTATCAGGAAAAAAATGTTACAAGTTTGGGGATTTATTCAAAACTTGGCCTCTTGTGCAACTGATGGCCGTACTTTTCTGGAACTGGATTTTCCGAAAATGGTAGAGGGAATGCAAATTTTGGTACAATGAAGTACCTATACCAGTTACATCCGTTCATTTTCGAGTCGCCCTTATTTCGCGACCCACTTACTACAGTTCTACATAAAAGCATACACATTGGAAATGAGTATTTCAAGTTTTTCAAGTGCACTATTTTTAATGTCGCCCTATTCGACTGTAATGTAAGTATTTCAGCTATTACTAATGATTCCTATGAATAGTAGTTGAATTGTGCTGTTTCTGTGAAATGAGCAAAGAAACAGGAGAACAGGTGCTAATCAATAGAAAGGGTACATAAGTTAATCCCACATGTTTAATGTATGGCAACACATCGAATATCATTGTACCTGTAGTAGGCAATATACATTACTCGAAATGTATTGTCTCTCCTTGTACAACCCGAAGGATAAGTAACATGCTGTTGAATTAATCTACAACTGCGATCAGTACCACTCCTATCTCTGGCGTTAAGCTATGCCAAAAATAACAATTTCGTTATTGAACGTGAATAAAACATGTATAAGATAAAGTTACACGGATGTTGATTGATTATAATTACTATAAAAGAAAACTATAATTGGTTTACGGCATCCCTTGCTGAAAATTTCATTAGTTGAAAGCTTAATTATACGTTTTTTTCGCGATGATTACTTGTATTCTTTCATTATGTATCTTTCAAACGAAAATTCTCATAAACTCACATTTACATAGGAGATTAAAAAAAAGAGGATTAAGAGCGACAGCTTGCTCGTGGAAATTTTCTAGAAAATGCGATTATCCAACAGTTGGATGCTTATAACGTAATGCTTATGGAGCTGGAAGAATAAAAATCGATTTGCCTTATATTGAATAACGATTAATCTATTTTTCCAGGAAATGGGTTCAAACAATTTAGGTTACAACAAATTAACGACCTTTAATGTGTATATTAAACGCTGCTTGTGATTAGGATTAAATTCAGTCATGCCAAACGTTTCTTTCCTTTGTACGCCGAATTAAACGGTCTACAAGATTTAATTGAGCAACATGGCGCCTTTAATAAAAGAAGGACAAAGCCTTAAACTCACTTCTTCAATTGATCCCGATGGGAGAATTATTGTTGTGCACGTGGTGCTTTATCCCTTCACCAATTCTACATCCATCTTCAATTAGTTTCTTTATACTATTGCAGGCGACTGACTAGATGCAAGAAAAAGCTTTCCCTTTATAAATTACCAAAATGATTTACTTGCAAGATTGCACAAACGTAGGTATAGAAAATTTACAAATAGGTATAGACAAACAATCCGTGTTGCCTTCTCTGTATACATACTTATTTTCCGTTTAGTTTAAAATGCGATAAAAAAACAACTACAATTTAGGCATAACCCGCAAATAAACCTATTTATCTCCCGATAAATAATCCGATACAACTGAATACGGAACGATCTTCGTGATCTTCGCACATGCATAATTTTTTCAACACACCTTAAGGGCTTGATTCTGCCCAAGCAGATCAGCATAGCTTGTAAAATAAATTTTTTATTATACCTGAATCACAATCTCCGTTTTAAACATTCAAATGCGTGCGAAAAAGGGCCTTTAAAACACACGTGCTTTAAAGTTGCTAAGTAACGATACTTCAAGTATGACTTTTGAAACTGTCATCTGGATGAAATAAAAAATCCTCTTAGGTCGCTTTCTGTAAATGCAGAACATTTCTTTGGCTTTTGTACCTATCCTTTGGTTGAAGCTTTCACAAACGCGCGTAATTTAGGGTATGCTTCCAAATCTGTTCCACTTTTTAATCGCAGCATTGCTTTAAAGTTTTGAATGAATGCACCAAAATATAGAAGATTTAAATACCTTTGACATTTCCTTCATATATGCCAGCATTATGGATGCATTTAAGACTTTATTCGTAACTTCCTATTCCATCCATGGAAACAACTTTTCATATTCTTTATAATAGGCTTTACTGGAGTTGGATTTTACACCTACCAACGTTTGTTTAGATTTTACAACAATCGATTTAATGGACGGTGTATTATCTTTTTCAACGGAAATCGTTTAATTCACAAAGACGATGATTTTTATAATCAAACGCCAAGTGACATTTCCATGGCAATCGTGAAATTACGAACACCCAGCCCACTTAATTACACATGTATTCGAGTATAACTTCAATATGATTTCATTGTATTTCCTATTTTTAAATTATACTGCAGGTATAATAAAAAATACTATAAGATACACGTGTATAATTGGTCTTTAAAGCACTTGCAACGTTAAAGGCACTCCGCTTTGCGTCGTGCCCTTAAACTCGTTGCGCGTGCTTTAAAGACTTGATTATACACTTGTATCTTAATATACTATTTGAATGGGCATTAGTTTGACGGTCAGACATTTTTTTCATCCAGAAACCGCTTAGATTAATTATTTTGCAATTTGTTTTCGGTTACATGATTTTGTAACATAAAATGACTCCACGATTGTGCGGGGGCACCTCTAAAAAGCAGATCAAAAGGGGAATAATAAATAATAAATAATAATATTTTATCAAATAAATTTGGGTTCTTTAATGAAGATCTGTTGCGTAGCAATTAGACGAGAAACACTGTCAACTAATAAAAATGTGGCACCGAAGACATTCCCAGCTAAGCGACGTAAGACAAATATGTTAATGCGCGAAAATGGGTACTCCTTCTTAACCACTATCTTGGCATTAAATATAGGAACCATTTACGACCAGGGGCAATAATTACAAGATCAAACAAACTTATATCTTGATTATATGAAGGCCTCGCTGAAGTAAATAAGAATGTACTGCTTTCCGTAAGCAAACCACATTTTAAAGCGAAACAAGTAGGCTCCGCATGTTTACCCGTCGTCCAGCCAGTCTCTTTGAAAGTAGATGTTACATGTAAGTAAATGGGATTTAAGAGCATAAATTCTGGTAGGTATGGGACTATTTAATTTAACGAGGCCTTACATACAAGATCGAACATCACTTAAGGTAAGTTCGTTTGATCTTGTATATTCGGCCGCGTTTCGTAAATAAGCCTGTAAATAAGATTGTAGATGTTTAAAGATTATGCAACAACTTTATTATAATATAATAATAATAATAGTATTTCTTCCGCAGACAAACTGGTTTGTGTGGAAATTGTCAACAACTCAACCCGAAAGGTAAACAATTCCATTCGTATAACTTGCCATTGAAGCAAAAACGTAAATATTTTCTATGGCAGGGGTGAATGGGTATTAGATAATATGCATCTTTTATATCCACAGTGCACATAAAGATATTTGGCCTAATTAATCGAGCAACAGCAGTGTAGCCCTCAATCTTAAAATGATCAACAGTAATGCTTTAAATTCAAAATCAATCGATTAGATCCATCTGGCTTAGGTACTAGACAAATGTTTGATATACAGTGTCCCAGATCGCGTGGGATTGCATGGGTAACTTTGTTATTATTAAAGATAGAGAATTAGTTAAACGGGCAATGTTTTGCAGTTTTCGATGCTTATTTAAAATTTCCTTTTGGAAATTCAAAATGTCGCATAGGTTCGACGTAAATTAAAAAAAAATTGGTCATTTCCTTAAATGTCCCATATCATCGAAAGTATAAGAGATATAAAAAAAAGTTTTATATAAAAGTGGCTGTCTTTGATACGCTTAATTTAGAATTGATGTCAAAAAAAAAATTAAGATGGCTACTTTTGAGGAACATTTACCTAAAGTTAAATAGGCGTTATATCGGATTTTTAGATTACTTGATAGATTTTTAATTTTTCAACGAGCCATCATAACATAAGATTGAAAATAAGATACCAGTTATATCAACGGTTTTTATAATTTAATCAAGTGTTGTGATGAATTAAAAAAAAACAAAACAAAATCTATTCGAGCCAACAGAACAATGAAAATAATTACATTAGATGTTTAAAAAATCAGGGGCGCACTCATGAGAGGGGGGTTTGGGCATTACAACTCCCTCCAAAATTTTATATAAGTAGGCCTAGAAAAATTTTGATTTGTATAACATCACTTATTGACTATCTTATTATCCATACTTACATACCTACAAATGGTGGTACAACTACAAACTATCCCCTCGAAAAAATGGCATGCCATTATCCAGTTAAACACATTTCAAGACACTTTGCTTTATTTTACACAATGTATTACCATTGATGCATTGTCCCAGGTCACAATTTGTAGGTCAGTAGGTGGTTTACCCGCAAGAATATCGAAACTAACGGTTTTACCAGTCCGAGTATATGGACAGATGAATCTTATTTTTCTAACTGCGGAGTGTTCAAATCGACATAATGAACATTACTCGTCACAGGAAAACCTACATGTTGTAGTTTCACGCCGAAATCAAGTAATATTTTTTTTAATTAATGTATTTTATGGCATAATGGGAAGTCATGTAGTTGGACCAGTAATCTTCGTTGGATCTTTAACTGCTCACTATGATTTACAAATTCTCTAATAAACTTCCTTAAAGGATTTTTCCCCACAACGGTATGTTTCGAAGAAAGGGTTGGTTTATGCTACCTACCAACGAGCTGGCTGCTCAGGTCCCAATTCACGAATTATGTACAGTACATTAAATTATAAAAGTAAGTACCGAGGTAAGTACTTAATTAAAAAATAAAAGTAAAGTGGAAGTAGCTACCACTACAATAATAATAATAATCATCAATGGCAACACGTTGCCTCAACTAAACTGTCTTGAAGTGTGTTTCACTAATAATGGCCAGTATTTTAAACATCTGGTGTAATTATTTTCACTGTTTTGTTGCCTCGAATAGATTTTGTTTTGTTTTTTCTATTCGTCACAGACTACTTGATTAAAATACAAAAACCGTTAATATAACTGGTATCTTATTTTCAATCTTATGTTATAATAGCTCGTTGAAAAGACAATTAAAAAATCTATCAAGTAATCTAAAAATCCAATATGGCGCCCATTTAACTTTAGGAAGGTGGTAAATGTTCCTTAAAAGTGGCCATTTTAAATTTTTTTTTGACATCAATTCTAAATTAAGCGTATCAAAGACAGTCACTTTTATATAAAACTTTTTTTATATCTCTTATACTTTCGATGATATAAGACATTCAAGGAAATGACCAATTTTAGTTTTTTTGAATTTACGTCGAACCTATGCGACATTTTGAATTTCCATAAGAAAATTTTAAATAAGCATCCAAA
This sequence comes from Photinus pyralis, assembly GCF_008802855.1. NCBI lineage: Eukaryota > Metazoa > Arthropoda > Insecta > Coleoptera > Lampyridae > Photinus > Photinus pyralis. Next base: position 4,715,840 of record NW_022170738.1, read on the forward strand.
ACTGCAAAACATTGCCCATTAACCAATTCTCTATCTCTAATAATAACGAAGTTACCCATGCAATCCCACGCGATCTGGGACACACTGTATATTGACCTTTCCTCGGCCCAACTATACTGACAGCCCTCCTAAGCAACAGATCTTGGATTATACAGGGTGTTTCGAAATTCGCGCACACGGATTATGGGATGGTGTTATACGACAAAAACTGAACAAAAAGTTCCTCTACCAGTTTTCCATCAGACCGCTATTTTTCGAGCTACCGCGATTTTAACAATCTCCGCCCCCCCTACGCTACGCCACTGGTTAAACTTAATAATAACACATTTTTAAAAACACGTTTTGGCACCGCAACATTACCGTTGAACAGAATTCGGTCTTCTAATCTTTTAAAAACGTTAGCATCTGGTAGCCGCTGCAGAGGATGTCGCAACACGTATAAACGCACCGCTTGCCCTGCTGGATTATTACAAGCCCCAAGTGCCATCAGCATATCGTAATATTTTCGATTTGAATAATTACCGGCCATTATTTCGCAATTTGAATTGTACGATAATTACAATAAAATGTTTTGAACTATCTTTTGTTTTCCGGCATTTTCATTTTCAGATTTTTCGAACGACAACTCGAAAAGTGCCGTATTATATTATAAAAACCAATATAACAAAGACATAACTGAGTTTACAGTCGGTCTTCTAGGGTAAAGACCCAAAATAGTGTCACCAGAACGTTACCACACTAGGTAGGTACCTATGTTAAAAAATTAACAAAGGCGAAATAAAGCAGGTTCACCTCACTCGGCGAACTAACTGTAGTCACTGACAGTTAAAGGAAGGCAATAAAGCCAAAAAGTGCCACACTAAGCATGTTCACCTCTCCCGGCGAATCAAATGTTCTCACTGACAGTTGTAAAAAGAAAACGCATTCCAACTACAATTTTGCGTAGGTAATATTTTATATCCCGGATGAGCAGTCCAACAATTCTGTATCTGCTACTTTCACATTGACACCAGAAGGGCCAGGAGAAGACAAAGGTGACAATCCTTCACGTCCTCCCGACGGCGAAAAAGGTGACCGGCTACCGAGGCTGTCCGAAGGATTCGGAAACGGTGGCTTCTTCTTTGTTCTTTCTCAGTTTTTTTAGTCGTCTATATTTTATTAAGCAAACTTCGAAAGAAGTGTAACGCATCTGGATAAGGGCTACGTTTCTTTAAACGTTTCGGCATAATACCAAGTAAAAAGAACGCACTACAAACGACGCGTATTGTGATATGGCCAGGCGAATCGAAGCTGCCTGTAACACAACATCGTGGGGTACAGCCACGAATTCATTAGAGCCGTTGTCAATATTACAATTCATTATTAACTATAACTAATGTAAAAATACTAACGAAAAATTAAAAAAAAATAGTGACATTATTTTATAACGGGCAATCAAAAATGAGTGGCGGTCGAGTTGCCTTTGGAAGTTTAAGTTAAGTACGATTTCCCATGTAAACAAAAATGCCAACGGTGACTCCACAGCAACTCATTTTTGATCGCATAGTAGATTGCTACTATATATAAGTAATATGAAACATTCCATTATAATTATTTCAAACAGATCACCTAACTAGTTTTGAGTTCGACGTCTAATAGGTCTCGGCCATTTAAATTCTCCATCAAACACTTGCCTTTATTGCTACAAAGTCGCACGGTGAAAAAGAAATTAAAATGCAATAACCTAGAAAGATTCTACTTCGGATTCCACAAAGATAATGATTTTAAGCATTTGGAAGTGTTATAATGACATTAAGCCGTATTATGAAAGTTTAATAATATTTCGTGCTCGAAAACAAAACACAAATACTAATTCTTATCATCGAAAATCTTTCCCTCGCTTCTCGAGCAGTTTAGTGCCGTCCTGGCCCTATCAAGATCAATCTTAGAACTCTCCTCCGATGTGAATTTTGCAGCAAGAGGGTGCTTACCACCGATTCTCGGTCGGTGAACTGCAATGACGTCACAATTCAACTCCGCGCGAGATACACGTGGTATTAAATCGCGTATTGTTTGCTTCTTCCTTCCTTTTTAAAGTTTAGGGGGATCTTTAATCTTTTATATTTACATTAGGTAGATAAAATAATGGTTTGCGTAAAAGTATTTTTCAATCTAACGTTATCTCATAATGGTATATTTATTACGTTATCACTCCAGATCGTTACTGCTTACTGCATTAAGTATTAACAAAGAGTCTGTGTCAAGAAGGTCTGAACTTTCGGAAAGTTTTGAGTTAGTGAACACACTAGAAACTTTCCTGGCTATATATAACGTCCCGTCTAAGATTGGAAGGTCTGCACTATCCTATTGCATTAAATTATAGGTAAGTGCAGTTTGAGAACGTTATCTACCTTTTTTAATTCAATTTTGGAGGCTATATACTTAGTTATTGATTGATGGATAATTATAGTTGTCGACGAGCGCGCTAATGTAACTTTAGCACCACGGTTGATCTCAACGGGCGATAATTTTGTTGCGGGTAAGCTTAATTAATGTGGAAACAACGAAAAATTTTATGGAAAGTTCACCATAAATCACTTGTACGAAAAAAATAAATACACTGTCGGCTAATGGATTTTAATTATTCATATTCCTGGCGATGTATATAAAGGATGCACGTAACGTGTGTCCTTTTAGCGTTGCTGGGCTCGTCAAGTGTAGTGTAAGGGTGTAATAACGTGTAATACGTATTACGTTCTTTGAAGGTTTCATAGAATTTTTCAAATTGCGCTTAATAGTTTTTGATTCACGAAGGGAGACATGTTTTAATTTTCTCCTACATTTTTATTTCAGTTGGCTACCATAATTAAGTTTTCAGACCGTATGAACAATTATATAAGACAGCAGCCAAAATGATATTTCCACATTTAGGTAATTCCTAAATTTCTTACTTACCTTTAGGGAAACCCCCCGAAATTTTATTACACAATTCATACGATACCTCTAATTCCGAATAATTATTTCAAGATACGAGGCCTGTTCAAAAAGTATAGGTAGACTGACGTTTTAATGCCAATCAATAGATGGCAGGATCAAATTGAACACCAATGGACGGCAATTGTAGAGCTGAATGGAAGTATTACATGAAACTGAATTTCAGCATACCTACTTTGTAGATCACAAGTTCGAAAAGATCGAGCAATGGTGTGACGAAATATGATGCATCCTACTCGAAAATAAGATAAAAATGGCTGTCAAAGCTTGTAGCATCAAACTCCCAAAGATGAAACTACCGGCATTTAGTGGCGGTTATGAAAATGGGATGACCTACACGGGCATGTTGATTAGATTTCAATGTTACGCTGACACTGGTGGAATTTGTTATACTACCTCTTTAAGTCAGATTGTGAATAAATGACGTGCCTTAAGCCCTCGGCGTAGGTAATGAACCACTTCCCAGCTCGGTATGTAATCTACTATGTTTCACTACTAGCGTCTGATAACATAATTATTAACCTTTTTTCAACTTGTAAAATAGGCTTTCTTGGCAGTTGTTCAAAGTGGGTAATAATGTAGTTATTATTAACTAGTAGTCAATAATGAGAACTGTCAGGCTGTCACTTTTAGAAATCACAACCCGAAATTTCGCTTAATAAACGTTTAGATAAGTTCACTAAAATAAATAATTGCCACCATCCGTCATTCCCAGAGAAATTATATTACTTAAAATTATCACATTTTGAAAAAATTCGAACGAAATCACTCTTTGAAAATCTCTCAACGGCAGAACAAATACGGCCTGCTTGACTTCGGCTTCCATGTACTTGATTGACATGTCAAATTAACAAACAAAAAATTCTGTCCAACCGTCACATTCTTAATAAGATAAGGTTAATTTAGAGGACCTCAAGTGCTAGTAGTGAAAAAAATAGTATATATACCACGGTAGAGAAGTATTCTATTCTATTCTATTCGCAGGGGAGCCCGACCGGGCAGCACTTAGGCACACCAGAGGCCCATTGTGCCTACCCCCTTTCTTCGCAACTAAGTTCAAGAGCCCGTTCCTCTCAATGAAGGATAAGACCTCGGATAGGACCCTGTTTAGCCTAAGTTGCTTCACCCTCCTCTGTTCCAGGTATCTGTCTCCAAGGAGTTGATATCTGTCCCTGATCAAAGCGTCACAGTGACAGACCACATGCTCGGTAGTTTCATCTGCCTCGCCACAGAACCTGCACGTTGACTCCTCCGCGAGCCCAATGTTATGCAGGTGATAGTTGACCATCCAGTGTCCCGTAAGGACACCGGTGATCTTCCTAATCTGGCTTCTATTCAGTTTTAGAAGCTTAGAAGGCTCCAATTTGTCAAGGGGCCATGTTAGAAAGGCCTTGGACTGTCGGAGTCCGGTTACTTGTTGCCACTGAGCCTGGAATTTACTGGTCAACCAATTTTTAATCCTGGCCCTAACAACGGAGGGAGCAATCCCTAGGGTAGGCTCGGGCCCGACGAAGAGTAGAGAAGTATAATTGCCTCGCAAGCGCCTCGGGATGTAATCTTGGTGCTCAGGCAATAATTCGGAACTTTTCTACCTTGGTAATACTATTATTGTATACCCATAATGATTTCTGGCAACTTTTCTGACAAGTTTTTTGAAAATTGTATAGTGAATCTTCCGACGTTTCAGAATCTTGAAACGCCCTGTGTGTTAAAACTTAGCTATGGTTTCATTATTACTATTTACCTTATACGATGAGTAGTGCTCAGTTATTTGTATTTGAGGATTTGAAAGTAAGAACCTACAACGAACGACATTAGATTCTTCCATTACAACAACTTTCTATAATAGAATTTTTCATCTGTGACAGAAATGGATCCTTAGATCAGTTTTGAGCATTCTTCCGGCTACTCCGAATTAGGTAAATACCGGAGTGGTCTAGAACAACTTAAGACATTCTGCAGGAGCACCCCCAAAAAAGTATTATGCGGGCCTGGGCGCAAGCCTGTTGACTCAGAACAAGAGAGGGAAAATAAATAAATTAATAAATACATAAATAAATAAATAAATAAATAAATAAATAAATAAATAAATAAATAAATAAATAAATAAATAAATAAATAAATAAATAAATAAATAAATAAATAAATAAATGAGTAAATAAATAAATAAATAAATAAATAACTAAATAATCCAATATACATATAATTCAAATACAAATACATTCCCTAAAAGTGAACCTCAAAAAAGATTAAACCGTCAAACAAAGACGCAGTAGTGGACACAAAAAAGTACCGGGGGTAAGTTGTGATATGCAAGGGATCGCGGAAAAAATCGTACAGAAAAATTTTGTTTACGTGTCGTCTTCGTAGTTCGTCCCGAAAACAAGCGTGTTACGTATACATGGAAAAAAATAACTTTACATAACAGCATTGAATAAGTAAAATTACTTACTCAATGATAACAGTTAACATTCCGCTGGCAAAGAAGCTGAAAGTAATCGCCTGATGTGCATGTTTAATGCTGATATGTATCACGATAGCAAAATCTTGCATTCAACAAATCAAAGCGACAATTAGGAATTGTAATCTTCGCTATGCGCGACTTTTACAAATTGAACTAAAATGTATTAAAAACGACTAACAGTGGTTTTAATTAACAATGGCCCTTTATCTATTACAAACGAAGTAAAAATGGCTTCAAGCTATACTAGGCGAACTATTCTCCCCGTTAAACACTGATGCTGAATAACTGTATTGCTGTAATAATTATATGATCTTTATACATCGTAAGTGGAAAAGTTCTCTGATTCAGAGAGTAGGGTGCTGTTGTGAAGCTTTTACTTAACAAAAACTAAAAATGGGGCGATGAATGAATCAAGCTTTCATACATTCTCGTGGATAGCGGATGACGAATGCTGAGACTTTTTTATAAATCGAAACGACGAACTTGTGTGAACTGTTGGGATGCATTGAAGACCTGATACACTTTTCGCGTCGAGGGTGTATTGTTTACGTACTTTAATTGTAGTAGTTCCGCTCTACTTTTCTATGGCCTGCGAGATCGAATAATGTATAAACGCTCAAGGGAAATACGCGTATGAGTCAGCTGTACAAGGGGTTCTACCCTCACCTCTTTATTGGGTAAGGGTGGCTGAGGATTGGCTATGCCCTTCAATGCAACTGTACAAAGACCTGGGGGATATGACACTGGCGGACAGTGTTGGTTTAGTGTTGTGGTGGTGAAGTTCTGTGGTCGTTAGGTTAAGATTTTCTTTAATCGTGCAATATTTCTATTAGCTTATCCACACACCAATCTCCAAGATTATTTCACCTTGTCCGCAATTGTTTCCCTAATTTAACTGGAGTAGTAAAACGCTCGATTGTACTGTGATTAAAGTAAAAGAAACCAAAAGACTGAACCGCCGACTTTTATGTGTTCCTTTTTGTGGTAGTGAGAGTGCGACCTTAAAGAACTTCTTTTCTTGTTTCTAAAGCATCAGCTAACAGTGTAGTTAAATTACAGCAGTGTAGTTTTTAGAAAATCAATAACATCGTGCGTGTTAGTTAAATCAAGTTGATTATGCTAATTCCAACTTCACCACCACCAATGCATTCAAACACGAGCGCAGCAGCCTGCAGCACTATCGCGCCTACTGGAAGTAGGGATGTGATTAAGCTTTTCGTGGGGCAAATCCCTCGCCATCTAGAAGAAATGGATTTACGTCCCATGTTCGAGGAGTTTGGAAAAATCTACGAGTTTACGGTGCTGAAGGATAAATACACCGGGATGCATAAGGGTAAGCTTTTTTAATACGCATTAGAAATCTATGGCAAAGGGTTGATAGTTGAAGATAAGTTAGTGAGTCATGCAAATCGAGTGCCACAGCTTGCGTTCTTGCAGCACGTGCAAAGGGTATAGTAGATTGCGTTTCCCCATGGAATATAAATTAATAGGTTACTGCAAGAGGGGTGTTTTAAATGCACTAACTAAAAGGAAAAAAATGTGCAGCCCTCTACTTTATTGTTAGATAGGACAGGTTTTCTTTTCAGGGATATTTTTATAGTACTTATTATGGCTACACTTTACCGACGCACGTTTCTTGTCTTATTTGCACGGTTAAAATGAACAACTTTACCCAAACATTTTATGAAATATTCCGTGAGAATGTGTATGCGAATGTGATTTTAATCTAGTTGTAAAGCAAAAGTGTGATATAATGCTATAATTATGATAAAGCTATTCGGTTCCCCTTGCCCAGTAATATATATACTTTTAAGTGTATCGTTTGGAACAAGGTAGGTTACGTTTTTCTTCTTGACTCCGCGTATGTTGACCACAGTATTAGAGGGTAAGTCCTGACTTACTATTTCGTTTTATTATGACCTAATTCCGCCTTATACACCAGCTTTATTAGCATGTGGTTAAACCCATGATGCATAGACAACGATTTCGTGTGAATGTTTTTGAAATTAGCAACATAAACGCCTGTGGAGAAACATGGCAAACCTGAAAGTATCTTTTAATGCATAATTGATTTATTTTAATCTATCATCCTACTTGTATTGATTCGTAAAAACAAAGCAGGTGCATTGTCGTTGTTACAGAGCTACTTGTTGCGTGGTTATGAAATTCATTTCATAATAGCACAGATGTTAAATCTGTGATAATAGGTACCTACCTAGTGTAATCACATAGATCTTTTAAGTACCTTTTCCTGTAAGTATATGAAATAAAGTTATTCTGCATAAAGGTAAAAGTAAGTATAAGCTGTCATTATTTCTCAGAGTAGAACCCTCTGCTCTGCTGCTTCACTACCAAACTTAAAGGACTTAAAGGAACTATATACTATAGTTTAAAAACTACGTTTTTTAGACGCTCTTATACCTTTGCACGGGAGGGAGATTCTCGCTTGTACTACTACCATTTGATTTTATGCGATAAAACGCTTTCGTACCCTGGCATCTGCGGGTTTTCTAGTAAGGACGCTGTGTTCACATTACCATCACTGTTTAAAGGTAAAGAATTTAATGTACAAATCAAGTTTCGCCACTCCTGTAAGGCTGCGTTTCGAACCCTCGGAGTACCAATATAGTTGTACGCCAGTAACTTTGTCGTAAACATTTAAGAAACAATTACTACCAAGGAGGTTACCGCTCTCAAAATTATTGTAGGTACACCACATTTCACATTCTACTACATTTCCACCTTTTGATGATAATTACATGTCTTCCGCTTTCACATTCTCGGTAAATTTCATGTTCACTCCAAACATCCGGTCGTTCTCTTTCGCGATTAATTTGTTTATTTGTATATACTCGAATTACACAGGTCAACAAAAAAATATTTTTTTTTTGCGCATGGGATTTACATAATATATTCTGACTATAATAAGCAAAAATAAATAAAAAGTGCAATTAGACATCGAAAATATTTGCTTTTACAAAAGTTATAGCGATTTGATTGAAAGCTTTCAGGGGCGAAAATTAAAGCTGGAATCTTGGTTTTACCTCAAATAAAAAGAAAAATGGAGGGTGATATTTTCCCGCGGTTACTTAGCAAAGAGGAAAAAAAACCCTGGAACAGTTTTAAGGCAATAGTCCATGGTTTCCCGTTCAGTGTTTCCTGGGAAACCATAGAGCTAAAAATTATGACGAGCTGATGGGTTTTGGTTTTGTATCATCGGGTATAAAATGTCTCTAAAGATGCACAGGTTACATTTTCATTTAGATTAATTTAAGGATAATATGGGAGCTTATTCGGAATAACAAGGACAACCCTTTCATTAAGACATAATAGAATTTAGGCACGTTACCAAGGCCAGTAAGCTGGAAGCATGATGGAAGATCATATTTGGGGGGTTGATGAGAAAAACTTCAGTTGAACATGTCAAAAACAGCAAAACTGTTCCATTTTTAAACATTTAGACTCTAAGACAAACAGATTATAAATGTAGGAACGTTACCTTATAATAAATCATGTCTATGTAAGTAAGATTTTATAGGTATTTTTATTTTTTGGTTTTTTGCATTTTTTTCGCACAAAAACAAATACATAACCTTTTTTTGTTCTAATTCTTATTTGTGGCTATACAAGCAATACAAATAAGGTATATAATTGTCCCATGCGCAAAAATGCTGTAGACCGGTGTTATCTATTGTTATTAAGCTTTAGTGTCTTTCATTGTAAGCTTTTACTTTTACATTTTTTATGGCCATTAGAGTACCTAGACATATTATAAAGGGTATCAAACAACAAGTTGAATCTAATGCAATAACGCAAGAGTAGGTAGGTAGGTATACCACTTTACGAAAAAAATTTCCTTTTGCAATACAAACAAGGCGAACCCATTATTTAATGAGCGTTATCAATAAGACATAATTATGCAATATCCAAGATGCACCAACATGTCAAAGTTTTCAATTTTCGAAATGCAAAAACCTAATTTTTTTAACGGAAACCCTCTTTTCCAGTTAACGAATGAATTGTACATTTATCAGAAGTTTCTATTTCTATCTTATAATTTAATCTTATATTATATAAAAAGGCGTGGTGTTGTGTTGTGAATTTTCTTCATTTTAAAAATTGTTTGTTGAGTTCAGATAAGAAAATAGTTGGTAGCATTTTGTTTACATGAAAAGAAAAAGGTTTTATTAACGTACATAGGATTAAAATTTGTATTTTTAAAAAGAATTTTCTGCAAACGTTACGTTTCCGGGGCTTCCGTTACAGGAGAGGAGAGTCAATCATTAATTGGTTGTTAATATTGATTGAGTTTCATGTCTAGAAAAGCCACACTATTATTTTTGTCGCGTTCGAGGTAAATTGTATATGGTCACTGTATTCATTAATAATTAGGTGGATAGCGTAGGCGGTACAAATTTTGTGACAAAAGCATGAAACTCGGTACACGTGTTCATTAGGTCCAAATAAAACTTTTGACCCGCAGCACGCACCGAAATTTTCGTGTGGGTTCAAAATTTGAACACTTTTGTTCAAAAGGGTGTTCAAGGTTTTAAACCTGTAAAAATTGAGGGGTCGTTTTTGAATGATTTAGGGTCGCTGGTGCCAATGGCGGCATTAAAAAAGTTGCATATCTGACCCTTAGGCCCCAAATTTGGATTATTTTCAAAATAATGGTTAAATTTGTATTTGATAGTTTTAACCCTGCGTGATGTTTCGGATGTCGATTCCAGCTAATTTGGACGTGCACTACACACTAGAAATGTTATATTGAAGTTAAAACAGTTTCTGGTGTGTGTTTGAAGTGAGGATATCGCAATGATACCATGAAACGCGATCGATCGCGACGCAGGGCCTGGGGGTGCCCCGAAGTCGCCGAGGCAGCCCCCAAAGTACATCAGACGGCAGGCGGTACGATTAGGCCGCGAGTCACAGGCGTTTTAGGCCCTGCGCGTCGCTGTAGGAACTCTACGCGCATATTGAGAGATCGTTACCACCATGACCAGCCAGAAGCTGGTTCTGGCCGCCAGCCTTCGAAACCCTCTTCAGGTACATCAATAGCACTGGTAGAAGACTGAACTTTTAGTAAAACTTTATCAAATTTAGCCCCTTGGAACTTCGATGCACAGGCTTTGTGCCACTTTGCCTTGTTCTAAATAAAAGGAGCTTTAATCTCCTTCCCTTCGTTGAGTTGTTGCACCAGATAACCGGCGTCTAGCGTGTATGCATAGGGTAGTAACTGCTCCAAGTTCGTACCAAGAGATATATAGCTGGTGTTACGCTTCGCAAGCACTGTATTACTGGCAGAGCACAAGTTTTTTGTTGAATTGCTCTGGCATAAACAACACACTTGCCAGTTCACCGTCAGCGCACCGCTCACCAGTGAGACTGGCGCCGCCAGAACCAGTTTCTGGCTGGTCAGGTCATGGTGGTAACGGTCGCTCAGCTCAATATGCGCGCAGGGCCTAAAACGCCTGTGATCGTAATCGTACCGCCCGTCGTCTGAGATACTTTGGGGGCTGCTTCGGCGACTTCAGGGCACCCCCAGGCACTGCGTCGCGATCGATCGCGTTTCACGTTATCGTTGCGGTATCCACATTTCCAGGGGCACGAGTCGGACGGACCTAGCTCGCTGAGAGATGTTACTTGCCGTGGAGTGAGCTCAAGACTGACTGATGGAAGTACAGATTTCCCAACAAGCGATGACGGGAGGGCAATAATGGAAGCATAGGCGACATACCCCGTCAAAGAGCATGCCCACTTCCGAATCTTAATGAAATGCCCGTCTCTTTCGTCTTTCTTTGTCATTCAATAGTTGTTGCAATCCGGGGCAACAAGGGTATGACTGCGCCGAACATTCCCTCTTAATAGGTAAAATAGTTTGAAAAGGGCCTAACTATGAGTCGCATCTGTTTTCTGAATACAAAATCAGCATCAGCAACCACAAATTATATGGAAACGACACCAAGAACGGCAAAATCCTTCAAGTATGGAATTTCCAAATTTTGAACAAATTATTGAACGATTAACGGCCTATTCACACCAGAAACTGTTTAAACTTCAATATTACATTTCTAGCGTGTAGTGCACGTCCAAATTAGCTGGAATCGACATCCAAAACAAAATTGGGGCCTAAGGGTCAGATATACAACTTTTTTAATGCCGCCATATTGGTACGCGAGACCCTAAATAATTCAGAAACGACCTCTAGAACACCGAAATTCTTCAATTTTTACAAGTTAAAACCTTGATCACCCTTTTGAACAAAAGTGTTCAAATTTTGAACCCACACGAAAATTTCGGTGGGTGCTGCGGGCCAAAAGTTTTATTTGGACCTAATAAACATATGTACCGAATTTCTTGCTTTTGTCACAAAATGCAGCGTTTACCGCGATATTCAGTTGTACCGCCTACGCTATGGATAAAGTCTATGTGATCCCGCGGTCCAATCATGATTAGATCATCAACATTTTTCTTTAAAAGGAGTAGTTCAAGCCTAATTTCGAGATGTTTTCTTTCAGCAAATCGTCCAGAACCAAGTGTGCCAGCACAGGACTCATTAAAAAAATTAAAACTAAAGTACGTCAAAAACAAATCATATTATGTGCACTAAATCGTCACAAGTTATTGAGCAATGAGGTCGTATTATGTTCCATTTCTTCTTGGTGATCGTTATGACTAATTCGACTGGAATGTTGATGAACAGCCAAATAACATCTAGTGAGAAGATCTCGTAGTAGGGTGGTATGTCTAGATGATTAAATTGTGATGCGAAGAAGAACGAATCCTTTATATTGTAGTTGGTCGAGTCTCCTAGGGCTTGGTACAGTAAGTTGAAAATCCACTTGTTTACGCACACTGCATATGACCTACTTGATTATGCAGATTGGTCCATAGTACGGACGCAATTCATTTTTAACATTGCAAAATAACCTGAAACAGGGCCATTTTTATTACTAATTTGACAATTTATTGTATGAAAATTTTTTCAAGTTTTATGATGGAGACGTTATCAAAATACTCTCAAAATTAATTTTGTCAGTTATGATTGCACCGAATTAAACAAACGTATGTTTGTGAACAGAGACGACAATCCCTTTTAAAAAAGGGTCAAAGGATTCCCTATAACGCCTAAAATCAATTGAGTCCATACATATGGACCGCTCTGTATAATCCAGCAGGTCATATTCATGTGCTAGCAACACAGGAAGTTTAGGTATTGTGATAACATCCACTGCCCCTAAATTAAAAAAAAACCTTTAAATATCTGTGCACTTGCACAGCGTTCTACGTGCGGTAATTACTGGAGGAAGTATGTAAGTAAATATTACAAGTAATGTACTGCAATTTGCATATTGGAGTAATCACTACTGAACTGCTACATACATTAGCATAATCGATCTTTATTCGCATTTACAATTTAAAATTCAAACGTGTAACCTTTAACTAAACATAATTTATAACTATAAGTCTGCCAACACGATATGCATAAATAAAACGACTCATTTCTAGTTAGTTTCTTTACGTAGAAACGAGTATTAAAGTAGTGGCGGGTTTCCAAAAATTCAAAAGAATTAGAAAGTTAATATACTATATGCCCCAATACGTGAAATGACGAGCATGGAAATATGCTGTACATAGGTACCTTCTCAAAAAGGCACTTGGAAATAGTTATAATTTCTCTTATGGTAAACTGTCAAGTTAGTGAAAATGCGTAAAGGTAGTTGTAAACTATGGTTTTACTGGTGTGTATAAGACGATCTATCAATTTATTACGTGGTGGCGTCGGCAATGAAACAAACAAATTATACGAGAACGTTTTGTAGGCAACAACAGTAATAACATGTTTTATTGATGCAACCCAGTTTAATCAATTTGAATGGTATTTTTAAAAGGCAAAACCACAAATCGCAAAAAATCTTAAATCGGAGAGCCATAAAGTTATTTTATATTCGGAATGATCCAGTTTTCCGTGTTTATTCGCCTTTGAGAAAAAACATTTTTTTTAATATCCACAATTGCGGTTGTTCTTTTATTCTGTACTCGTAGTTATGATGCCGAAGTCTCATGTTTGGCGCATATCTGGGAATGCCGCAATTTACGCAGACAATTTACAGGTTTATATCGTATGGTACGGTTTTCATTACTATTTCTATACCAGGAAACGACTAAAAAGTAGCGGGTCGAACGTATTTGTGCGGTCACTATCGGACCGTATCTTTCGAATTAAGTTGATTTGATTTTGCTGAACGTTTTCTTTTATCACTCATTGAGCTTTTGGTTTTTCTTTTGTTTTTCGATCGAAAGGGCTTTTGAAATTGCATTTCATAAGGTTTTTCTGTTTTACGGCGCAATGAAATCATTCTAATACCGCAATATCTGGAGATAAGTCGGTATATTTCTGGTTAGATTCTTTGACAGCCATAGCTGTTCGAATTTATATTTTTGCGGAGTCGCACATTTTTGGTAGATAAAGATATTTATTATCTGGCGTTACGGAAGCAGCCTGTTGCTTTTACAAATAGTATTGTAATAATTTTAAATGGGTAATAAAAGCTTTCCTTGTGAGAACGTTAGATTTTGTATAAACGAAAAGGTGATGCAACCGATTTTTATAAGCGATCTGAATAGCTATTGCTCATTTTATACATGTACTTGTCATAAAATTTGTTTTCAATGTTTGAGTGTCACGCAGAACATTAAATCACATCCCCTTATTTTGTACTGATTTATATTTCTTGGTTCAGGATGATAATTAACTTACACCAATAACTTTGTCATGAAGAGAACTCTCACTCAACAATTACTTAAGCAATTCATTTCTTTTTTGGGCAAGTTTTTTTTTAAATACCTACATCAATTCCCATACCTCTATAAATTTGATATTTATTTCATCTTCCTTCTCATGTTAATAATAAACTGACAACTCTAACGCGAAATCATAATGACCCAGTAGGTGTTTTTGTAAGTAAATTCCAGTACCACTGATACGACATTGCTGCTATTTATTCAACCGCAGTTCTTAGTTTTTGCGTTTGGTCCTGTTCCAACATATGTAAAATACGAAAAAATTAAAGTGCTCTGCCTCTAAAATGGAATTTGGTTTGTTGGATCGTTCAGAGAAATGAACAGATTTATAATCAAAGTTCTGTTCTGCGACTGTAATCAAATTGCGCTACATGCTTTCAAACCGTGGTGAAAATATCGACATTGCATTAGTGTAAAAAAATGACCCCCCCCCCCCCTTTTTTGACGGAAATACACTTTTTGAAGCACCAGGAATGCGAATCAAACAAAATCTCGTTGATGTCGATCAGTCTATAGGTCTGTCGGTCGGTCTGCCTGTCTGTCTGAACGGTGGAACGGATTGGAATCAAATTTGGTACACATATTCTTAGACATCTTTTTTGTTGGATTTGAGCCTCATTACATAATCTAAATTTGTAAATCTAAAATCTGTACTAGAAACTTTCTAACGTGGCATAGAGGACCTCAGCTCAAATAAATTGATCCATATTTTTTAACTTTGCAACGTACAAGTATGTTAGTATAGTATAGTATATTTTTTATATTGCAAGTACATTCCGTAGAGAAATTGATGCAATATTTGTCATAAATTCTAACAGCAGAAATTACATAGAAAAGAATAACAACTAACAAGATTGACAAATTACCAATATAGCATAATGTAAATATAAATATAATGAAACAATATAAATAAAAATAAAAATAAAATTATCTCCCTATTAATAAGTGGTATCTTTCAGTACCTTTTACACTACTATTGTATTTCATTACTATGAAGACATTTTGCAGACATTAATTTAGTGGACCCCTTTCAGAAAATCGTTTTGGAAATCTCCGAATATCTACATATGATACAAAAATACAAAAAAAACCATTCCCGAACATATTTTCCTTTTCTAAAAATCTTAATCCTAAGCAAGCATCGCGATAATTTCGCGTAACCTATTATATCATAGCAAGGATTTATTTGTTGACTGTGGCGTATATCCATGCACATATTTTTCAGGTCACCCTACCCTGCCGCTTTAAGGCTCTTTAATTGGTGCTCCATTTCTTCTCTTTTCATCTTTTCTCCTTCCACCTCTTCCCCATCACTTCCGTTTTCATCCGATGTATCTACTTTGCATGCAACTTTCACATACTGACATAACTGGTATCTGGTGAATGTCAATTCAAATGTGTGCAAAATGAACAACTTACAAAATGAGCTGCTCCGAACGAACTGCACCAGAACTTCACGCACTCAAATGGAAAGCATTAAAAGTGTCCCAGGTAGGACGCATCATAGGGAAACGGCAATGTATTTTTTCGCGAAGGATCCACGACACTTTTGAAATGAGCGTACTACTTCAATCTCTTTCTAGCATCAGGCAAGCGCAATAACGTACGTTGAACGCCAACTTCAAATACTCATCAAAGGCCTGCTGGATCCTTCGCGAAAAAATACATTAATTCTGTTTCCCTATGGTGGGTTCTACCTGGGACACACGGTATATTTCAGAAAGTGCATTCGGATTAGCAAATTTTCTATATACCGTCAGCTATTAACGGAACATCAGATATCTACAGGGTGAACTAATTTTGTTTATTAAATGAATGCAGATGATGACGCATCAAGAGTGTAATTACTAATGTAATGAGTAACTACACTATTGATGTGTCGTCACATCTGCGCGATGTGCTTAAAAAAATATATTTACTTACCAAGAACGTTCACCCCTGAATGAATGAGTGGTGGTGCTCTAATAAAGTGTTCACTTATTTAGACACTGCTGACCATGAGCACAAGCTGTAATTATTCTTTTTTTCTAATACATTAACCGCTAAACACGGTATTTGTGGGTCCAATATATCACGCATACCTTTAAATTATAAGTACCTCCATAAATTTACTTTTGTTGGCTTTTAATGGTGTTCAAATTAAAAACTCGTACGTGAAACGGCCGAACGTTAAAAATAGAAACCCAAAATTTATAAGTTGTGAGAAAATAATGTCGCTTAATTAGCGATAAGGGGGTTCGCCGAAATGATCCAGTGTTGTTTAATGTATGGCGAAAAGAGGCGAAAAGAAAGATGTGTTGCAAAACGGGAGAGATTTTCAGCTAATCTTAACAACAGTAAATATTAATGGAGTGATTGCTTCCCCAGTCTGATAATAGATAACAAAATATACGCGTGTGCCAAATTCGTTGAGGGCTGTAATATTAGCTAAATGATAAGGTTCCTGCATGAGTGTGGCTGGATCTTTAGTTGACTCTCCAATATGGTTGTACTATCTCAGTATGCTTTCCATCTAACTAGACCTAAGGTATTCTTACGATGCTAAACCACATGATTTCGTAATTTCATTAGAATAATAGTAGTCTAAATTCAATTAGTTTTAGAGCAGTGTCATGTTTTCGTTACTTTATACTGAAATGAAGTTTGTGTAATTTCATATCGAAGTTGTAATCTACACGCACAACGTAATTAAATTTACATTTCAATTCCAAATATTTTTCATATCCATCCAAGTGCCGCTTCAACGATATTGTAATGTGAATGAGACTCTGTAGGGTTATAATAGCTTCCTATAACAAAACGTTTAATTACAATCAGCCGTAGAGCTACTGGCGCTCTGTACACCCTTTTCAACCCATTACGTTAGATTTAGACGTAAATGAGCAGCCAGGTTCTTTGTTTATGGTGAAATAATTTGAAATTCTCGTTCAGCAGAAACTGATTTATGAAGAGCCCGTCAGGGTCAGGTGTATGGGTTGCATGCGGCCGAAACATGTGAGGAGGCGCACGCGTTTTGGTGGCGCAGGCGTTGCGACGGACGGCACCCTCGTGGCCGCACAGCGCCGCCCGTGCTCGATAGTGACGCCGTTTTCATCTGACGTCAGTTCCGAAGTTCAGTGTGCTGGCATGAAGCGGTAAAGAGTGACCTAACTGACCCCGTGCTTTTCACGTGTGTCACACGCATCCCCATAACTTAGTGCCTGTTTTCTCAGTGAAAATTAGTTACCTGCCGTTTGCGCGTTAACTACGTAAACTTTACTACCATTTTGAAAACAATTTGTACTAACGACAGAGAACCTTGTGTACCTTTCCAGTTTTTCAAATCATCGGTCTCAATTTTTCCCGGATTTTTTGTGTAGTGCATCCAGCCCGTCAGTTAAACTTGAAATAGGCTGTAGTGCACGATCGATGCTGTCTGAGCCGGCAGAAGCATAACCGCTAAAACGTGCCAGCTCGTCATCAGTTCGGCCGCCCGTTCGCGGCCCTTGGGGTCTTAATACAACAGGTAAGAATCATGCTCCAGCTGGAGCGCTAGAATTTCACACTTTAAACTTTTGTCACGTTTCCCATTAAGGTTATCAACAATTCTTATAAAAAACATAATTGGTTCTAATTAAAATTGCGGGGAACGAATTTTCGAGCAAGATGTGACGGGTGTTTAACTACCTCTTCAAAATGATAAAATAAATTAACCTGAGTAATCTACTGAACCTTGTCTCTGTACCGTCAAGACTAAAAAACTTAATCCGACGGTGTATTAGCGAATAAATAGGAGGCGGTGTGCTTTCTGGGAGAAAGTATAAAGGAAAAAAAAGTACGTAGTTAGCTCAAAAATTAATTGCCTCTTACTGCGTCCACGCACTCTCCCAACAGACGCACTGGGCCTGCAGTGCAGACTCTCCCACCTCTTTTCTTTTAAGTTTCATTTTCTTTTACATAATGCAATTTTTGATAAGTAGTCCATTTATTACGTCGCGAGCTTTCGGAAAGCACATCAAACCGCATTAAATTCTATTGCTACTTACCCTTCTTTGGAAAACTCACATTATCTTCAGAGTGTCATTTCTAAATTATGCCCGCCATTGTTTACAAAGTAATTATTATAAAGCTTAAGTCTCCTTAGCAAACCGCTTTAACTCGTGTTCAGGAAAACAACACGCGATCTGTACCCGTTATCTATCATTACTTGTATCAATATTAGGCACATTTTCAAAGAACCGCGAACTTACAACCAGAATTGAAAGGATTTAATTAGGTTTCAGCTTGTGGCCCAAAGGAAGAAGATATCAAAGGAAACAGTCAGCTTAATTTGAAAGCTTCTCTTGGTACGCAGAGGTTTGGCTGCATATAACTTGAAAGGTTCTTTCTTGAAACTGACAAGTGCTGTTGTAGTCTGTTCCGATTTTGTACTTCCAGTCTTTGTACGGCAATCTGCGCAGAAATATCATAAGGGCTTAGTTAAGGGTTCTTTAAATTAAACTGCATTTTCTAGGAGTAATTTAACAAAGCGTAATCGAAGAATAAAATTCTCCTTCATTTTGCCATTAATTTAATTTAATTCCGCACGGAAATGTGTGTGAGCTTTTATGAGCTCGAGAAAAATATTATATCAAACAAATTAATAGACTCAAATCTACTAGCCGAGCACGGTCTAATAAAAGCTTTTCATCAATGAAGTAGGGGAGAAAGTCGTGATAAAACATATATTTATTAATTTTCTCATAACAAGCCTACTCACGCGAAATTAAAGTAAGTATATAATAATAAGCTAGAACTTATCAAAGTTTGTAGCTATTTACGAAAGCAAGTAATAGACAACATATTTATGGATTTAAAATTCGCAGCTTTAGGTGTCACGAAGGACGCCTACATTTCAAAAGTAAACCCCTGCCTTAACCTAAGTTACTCTCGTTCGTGGTATGAAGAATACTGTATGTTAAATTATATTACATATTGCGCCGTAAAAATAATGTATTCCATTATACTAAATTATATTACACTTTCATATTCATTGCCATTAATATTTATGACTGAAAATTCTATTATTGCATTTTCTTTTGAACTCATTATCTATACCATTTATCCTCACAACATTAAATAAACGTACGAAAATGTTTCTCAAAGAATAATAATAGGGTTTTGTTCTAAATCATAATATAAACGTACGTTTACCAGTCCCTCACTTATAAGATTGCTCCCTATGGTTTTTAGTAGGAATTTGCAGATATATACGGAGAACATAAAAATTCGTGCTTATTCATTATCATTATGCGTGGAAGCCCCACCGTTCTTAACACCTTAACAAATTAGATACCCGTATAATCCCCTTTCAATGTAAGCGACTGCGTACAAAAGGTTAACCTTTCTCTAATAAGATCAATTCCTTTAACGTATTTTAATGATAATTATTTGTATTTCCGTTTTAAAACGGAAATGCAGGGGATAAGGGCACTAGATCGATTAAGACAATGAACTAATTACTAATATTACGATTTGGATTTTCTTTTTTTAAATCGTTGATTAACGTCTACCTTAATCAATGTTCAAATAAAATTGGTATAAAAGTAGGAAGACTTTTTTGATAGTATTTGCAGTCATTTAAAGTTGTTGAATGTAGGACAGCTGTAGACGTCCCGCAATGGGAAGGACTAATGAATCATGTGGTCAGCAACCTGTAACAGGATTAACAAGCAACACTGTCAGAATATGATATTATGATGTGTGCTCCACATTTAGAGCGTGGTTCTCTTATATTGCTAGTGAGTCTGTTCAATTCAAAACCCTACATTATTTTATACCTACTTGAAATGTGATTTAATCTCGGATTTAATGATCCTCATTGTGGAAAGAACTATGTATTTTTTGGAAAAAAGTTGGTACAATCCGAAAGGGACTAATTGAAGATGACCTTGATTTAGGTCTTCAAGGTTAATCCAAGGTTCATTTCGAAATTTTGAATGGGTACCCCGAGGGGTACCCCTAATTGTCAACTTGAAAATGAAGGTGGCGGGTAAACAGTTTTATCAATTGTTTTGATCTATGAATTAATGTGAACACACATTACACACAAATTAAATATCTCATGAGTTATAAGATTAACGAATCCTATTTATCATCGTGTAATTGGTCAAGAATAGAAATTGTTTAGAGAAAAGATTCTGATTTAGAGAAGTATGTGGCAGCAATATTGATGTTTATGATACAATATCATAACGACCTTGAAAAATAAACAGCAGTGTAGCGTAGCTATGGTGAATGTTGTGTTACTCTACTAAGTTTTTTTTCTGTAAGAAACTTCACAGTCGTTACCTGGGTCGTTACATAAATCACTATTTTTAATATACCTATTATTGATAATTTGCTTTCCTTGTGTGTGTTTTAACCACGAACTTATAAATTAAGATGGACTGCTGATCAAACAGTTGCATAGAGGTAGAAATGGCCCTAGCATGGGCGCGGCCATGATGTGCACGCTTTAGTTTCTAGGGGAATTTTCCTAGTGCTCAAGTTTTGAGACTATTGCAGCCTTGCAAATGACCTGTGTCACAGTAATTTATTTAGAAAACGTGAGGTTAATGCTTGTTTATTAGTTGATTAAAATTCCGGGCTAAGTGAGTGCACATCATGGCTGCCCCCATGTAGGTGTCATTTGTCAATTCAGCATTAGCAGCCCATCTTAATTTATAAGTTCGTGGTTTTACCGTAACTCTGCGTGATTATTATAACAATATTGTTGTCACTCAACATTCAACGGTTTTCGAACGTTAGAATATCAAAGCAATTGATACATAAAATACTATCAGATGTCCGATGGTAATATTTCCCGCCCTTTTAATCTCCGAGTTCAAAAATAAAGATAATTATCACGTGCCAGGTTTCCATCTCATAAGTTAACATTGCTTGGCCAACAGATTCATTCCCCGTCAAGTTACTGAAGTGGCCGATAACCCAGATTAACTTCACAGTCTCGAGTTCCTGCTTTACTATCAGCACCATAGACATTTCCCAGTCTTGTGGGTGTTTTTGAATAACTGATATTTTTATGATAATTTAACCCCGTTAACCATGTTGGAGGAAATTACCATAATGGTTGATTTGCTAGAAAAACGAGACAGTCAATTAAATGATGCTATTTGAAAGCAATTGCAATCGCTACAAAAATGAGGTCATTGGCCTTTGTTGACCTATGATACATAGTACCACATAATTGGATGAACGGCGACGAACCTTTAAACTTTGAGCGACAAGCAACTTTGAACTTTACACTGTTTTAATTTCGAAGATCATTACATTGTTAACCCGTACAGACCTCTATTTAATTTTGAAAGTCTTCGTCAGGAGGAGAGCTAGATAGCTTTGACGGCGACCCCATTTTAGCCTTATGGAATTATAACGGGACATCAAAATGAGTGACTGTCGAGTCGCCTTTGGAAGTTCAAGTTAAGTACGATTTTCTATGTAAACAAAAATTCCAAAGGTGACTCGCCCAGTATACGGAGTTGATTTAGGTATACTCCTGCTATCGCTTGATTTACTCATGAATGCTAAAAAATTCAAATGACTACGACAAAACAAATTTAGTTCGACTAAGGGTTGGTCCTTACAATCGGTATGAGATATCAAAGAGTGAGAAAAAGTTTTAAGAAAACTACTATAAAATGTACAAATAACTAAATCTCTATTCAATAGCAAAGCAATGTTCTCAATTCAAATGCAAACAAACATACACAAGCAAGTACTTCGGAGTAAAATGCACACCGTTAATTAAAAATTGTAGGACTTCGGACTAAGTCTCGTTAATTTTAAGAACTACATCACAAGCAAAAGTAGTTAATATGAAGGATAAAATACAGCAACCTAACAAAAATGAATATCGGAGTAACAAAAATATGATGTCGACAATCTCAGGTGGGGGGTATATACGAACAATTTACAGTACCAACTCCACACATCTCATTATATAGGTACTTGCGATGAAGGTTTCGGAGTAACAATCGAAACGAACTTCGTACAATTAGGTCACCAGTCCAATTCGGTTGTTTAATTTCGCTTGAAATGGCGGGTAATTCTTCAGTCGATAAGATAGAAATATCTATGGCGTTCTTGATTTGTAATGGCATTGAAATTTCAATGGAATTCTTCTTGCACAATATTGAGAAAATCCAAAATTCAGCGTTTCCACTTAGAAATATCGTTGTTAACAGCACAATCAGGTAGGTAATCAGGAAATAATCAGTAAATCCAAAGTAAGAAGTAAGAAGGAAGAAGCAGCTTAAAAATGGTTATCGAAAGTAACAAGATAATGCGTAATTGATAACATACCGTGAACGGCCTTAAACTTGTAAGATAAATCCGCAAAAATGCGTCAGCGAAGCTTAGAAGTAAGATAATAAGAGAAACTTCACTAAGTCCTACGTGAGCGGCAACATGTAGCTGACGCGGCCGGCGCAGTCGCCGCGGCTGTATCAAAGCATGATAGTTTATTGGTATGTCCTACCTAGCAACTACCGCGCGGCGTGCACTGATCAAGCGTTTTTGAGGTGGCACAGCGGGTCAAAATATTTGATATTTCCGTGTCTGCCGCTTCAGTCTGCGCTTGCATCACTTTATGTTCGGTGCGTGCGCGTAGGACGCTCTAGTCGCGTTTGCCGTCTACGCAGCGACGACCGTGCCGGGCGCGTCGGCCGCATGTTGTCGCTCAGGTAGGACCTTGCGTAATACAACACCAGTATATCCCATAAAATGGTAGACAAAAAATGTCAAGTAATTTAATGGCGTGTAACTGGTTACAAAGTACGAATCGGATACGAGTTTCCGACGAAGACTGCGCGCATCGACAAGAATGGGAGAAAAACGCACAAGAAATCTACTACGGGAACATCATAAAAGAAAGCTGTATTCACAATTAACGAAATAATCACCTAGATGACGTAAGGATTGCTATATAAAGACAAGAATTCGCACAATGTTATTTGAGCGGGATTCTACATCTAATTTACATGAAAACCAGAGCAAAGATTAAACGGTAAAAAATATCGTCACAAGTTCATCGACAGTTTTTCCATTTCTTGGAGCATTTCACAATCAATAAGCATCAGCTCAGCATCAAATTTCACCATCCGCCATTAAGTACAGAAAAGAAATAGTGACACCACAAAAATGGGATTAGTGATGTTGAAAATAAAATATACCGCAAAAAATGAGATCATTTGTCCTTGGTGGCTTTAAAAATGAAATATCACTCCACACACAATTGGGGTAATTGACCTCTGGTAACCTTGAAAACGAAATGACACCACAAAAAAATGTGGGCGTCATTGCCTTTGATAAGCGTGAAAAAGAAGCATGACACCACAAAATGGTCACCGCAAGGTGGCAAGCGACCTTGAACTGGGGCAGGTTCGCCCCTGCTGCATCACTATGGGCACTATGGCGTAAGCAGCACCAACACCTTACCTTGCGCCAAAAGCTCGATGGGGAAATATGTCTCTTGTTTACTGTTATAAGTGTTTAAGTAATCATAAATAATTTACAATAGCTTCTAATAACGTTTCATATGTTAGACTGTACCTTTAAATAACTTAATACCAGGCCAGATTTGATGATTCGCCCGTATAGTTTCAAGCAAAATGACATTTTACATTTTATAAAAGCTTGGTTCAATTTTGAAAGATTGGTTGTTTAAAAAAGTTGTTCTTTAACTCTAACGATACGACTTTAATTTACTTCGACATTTCGCTTATAGTCCTTCGCATGTTCACAATATAATACTATACAATATACAATTAATAATTACGTCCGCGGACTCACACACCAAAGTAATTTATTAAATTGGGCCCTACTCCTAATTGAACCTGCTGAGAATAGGCGCTATGGAATACAGAAGTTACAAATTTTTCTAATCAAATTTATGGGGTGATGATACGAATACGTGACAAGTCCAAATAGATTCTTGCTGACGCCTCGAACCTTGCTATAAAACATTAATAATTTATACGGCACATTCAGAATAGACAGGACAAAGTTGTATTCCGGTCGAGATTGAAATAGAAAGGCGCGATTGACTGTTTTCATTCTCTTTAAAAGCTAAGACTACGTTTATCAATAATTGTTAACTATAACTATTTACCAATTATTGGACTTTATTTTATAGGCAGCATCATATTCCCATACAACCTAGTATGTGAGGCTGTTCTCCAATTTTTTCTTCATAAATACAACAGGATATGCAACGTGGTGCAAACGTTAAGAACTGAGGAAAATGAGATTTTTTACAGAACAGCAGCCTTATAAAATTTTCAAACGTAAAATTGTGGTTCATTTACGTTCAGGGGATGATATTTGCAATTGCATCCTTAGAATTGAAACTATGACTAAATATTTACAAATTACGTAAAATTTAACATTAGTAATGTTTATAAATACAGTGCGATCAATAATGAGTTACTGCGCCGCTTATAGAATTGTGACGTTAGTAATCATTTACCGCAACAGGCATGATAGTACACCAATACTAAAAAGCATAACCTTCAAATTCAAAACAAAGTAAACTTTTGACGTTTGATCATATTTAACCTAAACTGTTCCTAAATCCACGATTAAAACCACCGTGTGACTTTCCAAATTATCTGAAACTACACGATTTCCAAATTAATACAGACTTAACATTTAAAACTAACATCTTGTAGAAGGAAAAAAGTAGGCATAATAATGTGTCATTTATTTTGAAATATCTTTGTAAATAACTTCGATAAAAAATAAAAACGATTTTGCAAAATTTCATTTATGTCCGGATATCTCCGAAAGTAGTCGGAATTTTTTCAGTTTCAAAACCGCATTTATATACCCAACTTTTCTAAATTTAAACTACCTACCTTTCTCTTACGGTTTCGGAGATCCCCATGGTGGCCCTCGAATTTGAATCGGCCTATATAGTAGCTATACACGCTGTTAAATATTTTAAAGACATAATCGGCTTGTGTATTCGTTACATATGTAGATTATTGTCCCCGTGGATGAGATATAATTAATTGTATGCGACGTACTGCACTACCTCAGAAAATGTACAATTATTACAGTCCCGTTTCTGTACACTCGAAGAACAGCAGTTAAATTATTCGATAGTTCCCAGTAACTACTGAGTTTGCTTGGCCATACATCTACTTTTAATTATCTCCACGAGTGAATTTAAATTGACCATTTCTGATTTCTTTATTCGCGTCGATTCTCTCGACCTAATTCGGCAAAATTGTTCTGACCCGGTCCTATATTTACCATCCACTGCTATTGTATCAAACCTTAATTGACGGTGAAGCTTATTGAAGGAAAATTGACATCACTTCGCGACCGTATTAAAAATGTTTCTAATTAAAGCCATTTTCCGTGTCGTGAAATGGTATGAATATTTTATTTTGATACCTAATTATCGAATCTACGGTGTTTTAAAACGTCCCACTGAAACATTTCCCACTCGAACGAAAACATAATCATAGTCTTTTTGGGCGGTTAAGCCTTGACAGTAGACAGCTCACAACACTTCTTTGTGCACGTATGCGTATCAATAGTAATTGATTCGTCTGGAACTGTATATGAATGGATAGATGATTAGCAAAACAACTTGAAAATGTAATGTCCTAAAGAACTAAAATGACGAAATCATTGAGGACTTACGACTGAGCGGATGATAATTCAAAGAAACAGAAACGACTATGCCGCATTGAATTATTATACTACAGCATTAAGTGACTATGCGGCATTTAATGATTTAATTGTGATCCTCTTGTCACTGTAAGGTGACAAATGATTTCTCATAAATACTCGGTCTTCACGAAAAGGAAGTATTTTAACCCGATACTAGCATGGAAATCTCAATTTACTTACGGCACATGACCTATTCTACGAAAGTTTTTCTTGTCTAATTTAACATTTCTACCCCAAAACACAATTTTTTTGCTAATTAAAATACAAGATAATCACGTTGACAAACAACTACCTTTATCTCTCACAAATAAAAGAAAAACTTAATAAACCAACTCAAATCTGTCACATACGCCTAATGAACATTTGGTAACAAATAAAAATTAGAGGTACAATAAATTTCTTAATCTAACAATTCCCCGAAAAGCTTATCACTTATACAGAAAATAAACATATACAACCTTGACTGCACGATCGATTTAGAATAGTATATTGAAAGACAAGTGTTACAATGCGACCTATTGTAATACGACTATCTTGTGGCACGAGTGGCCACGCGAAGCGTAGCCACGAGTGTCCGCAAGATAGGAGTATTACAATAAAGCATTGTAACACGCGTTTTTCATACTATTTTTTCTATTTCGGTGCTTTAATTTAATTAAAAACATCATTATCAGAAACTATAGGGAACATTAGAACTAACATGTTTTATGTTGGGAACACTTTTTATGCCGTTAAGTTTTAGGTTGGCAGGGTAGTAAGACTGACATTTTGAAGTTCAAACATGGAAGTACCCAACGAAGTACCTACTTGTACTAACTAGTAACTGCCAACTTAAGAGATGAGTTACCAAAAAAAACGACTATAATCACTGTCTTTGTACAACTGTTTTAGGCCGAAAACAGTTGTACAAAATCATCATTGTGACACCGAAATAGAAAAAATTGTATTGTGTTAATGCGTAATTAAACCCACGACATTAAACAGAGAAAAACAAAATTTAGATGAACATTAATTAAACAATTAAACACCCGAATCCATTCCATATGTCTTAAGCCAACCACAATGTCCAGAATGGCATTACTTACACAGCAACATTGACCAGCCTTTTCTGTTGCAACTTAACCTCAGGTGGACCGAGCCGTTGAGCTTTGGGGTATCGGCGCCAGCTACGACCGAGTTTTTTATTCGAATGGGGTCGGAACCTTGGGCGCCATCAGGAGTTTTTCGATCTTTGCTCCTGATCAAGGACGGTCGGTTTGCGCTCGGTTTCGGAAGCCATGGGTATTGGGTACTCAGACGGAGAAAACGGAAAACTCCGGGAAACGAGCGGTCGGTCACTGGCGAATAATCTAAAACAGAATTCCGACACACGCAAACGGTAGCGATTTCCCAAAGCGGGAACGGAAGCAGAAATCAACTAACGGTATCTAGTTACGGCAAAACGAAACAAGGAAAACAAATCCCCCTTTTGATTAAAGCACACACTAAGCGATATTTAAGTAGAACCGTGTACCGCCGCTTGGAAGTACCAATTTGGGCCTTTTTTTCCAATTATTTTCCGTTCAGTTTAGACACAGGTAAAATGATACTGATAAAAAGGAAAAGGGGGTTTGCATTTTCAAAACGAAGAAATTTATATGAATTCCTAAACACCCTTTTTAATAGTTCTTACATAATATATTATCCGTAAAATAAAGTTGAAAGTGAATAGGTACATCTCGGAGAATAATGCCCAGTGTGGAATTTATACCCGTTCAAATTTGAAAGAACTTACTGGTTGAAGCGGTTAAACTCGACTGTTTGATATACACACGCTTTCCGAGGAAACGTCTTCAAACATTTTCTATCCGTATGAATAAGTTGACTTCACAATGAAATGAAAATATGAACAAAATTGTTATTTTCTAAAGGGTGACCTAGGGCCTCACTTTATTCAAAGCTACTATCTTAACTCGACAAATTCACTATTTCATAGCAATGGTCAAAAAGCAGTTAAATGAACACAGTCACGTTGAGAGGACCGTATTTAAATTCCTTTTAACCGCGCCCGTTTAAATTGAAAACACTTTACCGCAAATAAGGAAAGTGTATCACCAAATGCTGCAGAGGGCAAAAAAATTAATGGGATTCAGTTGGAAGGTAATAAAAACACGAAAACCAATTAAACAATAAAATGAGACAATTAAATTTCATTTAAGTAACTGAGTTGCTTTTATTTAATGAAGCCATCAATAAATAAACGCAATTCATGTAATATCATAGGGTGCTATTTTCATATTTTTCATTAAAAAGCGCCTGATGTTATTGGCATTGTGCTCATATCCGAATGTGTTGCAGGGCTTTCATGTAGGGGTTAGCCGGCCGCTGCGAGGCTGCAACTGACGGCCAGATAATACGCAGTCCCGGCTTTTATTATTTTTTACTAGCTATTGTTTTCCGTTTGCAGTATTTTTATTTTCAACACTTTTCCGAATTTTTATTGGAACATAATTTGTTAGTTACAATCGTACAAAATCGATACGAAATACGGGCTCGAAATGAACTTATAAGGAGAAATTCATTTACCCTAATGCAGTTTGATTAATAATGATGTCTGTTTATTACAAACAAGTTGGCACAAGTACAAAACTTTAAATGACAAACGTTCCAGATGATATTGATTGAGTATATTATTAGTAAAGTAGACGTAATAACTAATGTATAAACTGAATTCGACGATACAGTGCAAATAGAAAATTGAATCATCCTATATGAACATAAAAATAATTGATTATATGATAGCGTCCCATCGAAATAATGTTTCCGGTTAACACGAAATCCTTTCAACACATGCAAAAATATTAAAAAAGATCCAAACATAACTGCCAACCTAGTCATTCAATTTATTGTAACAGTCAGGGTAGGTCTTTGTTTCCACAAATCAAGAACTCTAGAACTGCCTGACCCAATTTTAGTGTTCCCAAATTTTTTATTTTAAATAAAAATTTGTATTCAAGTGACAGTGACAGGATCTCTAAAACCCTTCTAATATCGAGTGCTTTTGGCAACTTTTACTACAATGCTACGACAAGGAAACTAAAAGATATTTTGAAGTCGTCTTATTTTGATATATTTACTCCTATTCACACCGTTCTGCTCCACGAGCATCAGCGGTAAACGCTCCCAATTTCTTTGCGATTCGAATTTCATTGGCCATTAGTGAATACCGATGCCTAGGTTCAGACTTCAATTAAAAATTGCCATGTGATGTTGATATGACTGAAGATATGAACTAATTTATTACACTTAAAGATTCACCAATAATTTAGTGCTCTGTTCAAAACACTGCCTTTGATTTTCGCCAAACGTTTTTGCAATGGGTTGAAAGAAGTGAACGGAGGCGCTTGGCACCAAGCATTTTCAGATTTACATACACCACGCGACGGGACAGCAACCGGATCTGATCCTTGCATCAACATGTCTCGCTACCTAGCAGCTTTATTAATGATATATGCTGTTCAGAATGCCAATAAACTATTTTAAGTAAATTGTAGAAATACCTAATAAAAGCTATGTCTGACTTTCACACTAATATAATATGATCCTACTATTATCTACTACTTTGACCCGGGTACTTCGAACTCGTGGCTCACCGTTAGGTTCTCGGTAACGGTGAGAGATACAGTGCAGATATGTGGAGTATAGTTGTTCCTTTTTGTGACTAAAAAACGCATTTGAAATTTTTGAATTTTTTTTGAAAATAACAGATATCACCGAAAATCTGGAAATGTCACTCTTTAATAACTTATGTAATGAAATCTAGTAGCTACCAATTTAAAGGACGTAGGTTAGTATTAATTGTGTTTATAATTTTGAGTACCTTCTTTAAAAAAAATGGATGAGACAATTTTTAGTTACAGTTCATTTAATTGACGACTAATAATATATAATTGACAATAAATTTATCTCACAGTACACCGTCGGTCGGTCACTCGGGCACCACCAAGACTTAAATCTGCTTCCCCTAAGTCTTGGGAAAAGGGGCGGTCTTTTCAGACGGGGTGGAAAGCCTCTGGGTATTCTCAAGTGGAGAACGAAATATACCAGGGATCGGTAAGAGTTCACCACAAAATGGCGGCGGTCACTTCCGGATTACCTAAAACAAAATATGGCCGACGGCCCTGACGGTAAATTTCCTAAAGGGAATAAAGCAACAAAGCACAAATCAATTAGCGGTATCTAGGGGAAATAAAAGCGGAAACGGTGGCAAGAGTTACGGTAAGTGCAAAAAGGGAAACTCAAAACGGTAGTGAAAAGGAAAGGACAACGGATTGACTTACGGTCGCTCAAACGGCAAAACGGTAAAACAAAAGGGTTTCGGTGGATTTGGAATGATACGGTTTCGCAAATTAGAGAAATCAAAAGGCGTACTTACAACTCGAAAGTATGAAGTAGAAAGATACTTCCCAAATTGAGCGTTTTCCTTTTAAAGAAAACCCATTTTGGTAGAAGTGGAACAGGGAATTCCCAGACTCGCTGCCTTCGCACCGAGCGCGGTAGAAAATAATTCGGTTTTTAATTAATTGCGGCTCCTGTGGTTGTGGTTATCTTAAAAATCTGGGGCAACTTGCAAACAACAACTAGAAAAATTACAGCGCCTCTGTGGACACCTCTCTCGACGGTTTCTGACAAGGTTTACTACTGCCCATTAACATGGCATTCGTTAACAGTGCTTAGCTAATTAAGCGTAATCAAACCTAAGTACTCATCAATCGAAACTGCAACTAGCTCCCTTGGACTTTTTCTTCTCAAACGGCGCTATCGCTTTAACACTCTTATCGCAACATGCAGGCATACGGACGGGACTGCAAAACTTGTAAACAACTCGATTTGAACTCGTTCTATCCTTGATTTTACCATTGAATAAAAACACTATAAGAAGCCTAACCCCGTGGAAATAAAGCGCGACAGAGTTTGAACTGAGAATATAATGGGAACACTGTCAATAGAGTCGATTCTTGAACTGAGAAGAATGAGAATTTGCTTTCCTCCTATTTACCGCAAAGAGAGTTCGGTGGTCACAACCAATGCGGGTGCAAGGGGATTTGTGAGATTTGTCGCGCTTTCTTCCATAAGCGTTAGGCTTCTTATAGTGTTTTTATTCAATGATTTTACTTATTATGGGAATCTAAAACCACAGATTTAAGAGTGTTTAAATCTGTGCTAAAACATCTTATAAATAATTAACGGCGCTGAAACCAAAGAATATTAATTGTCCCTCATCTTCGCCAGGACAACATCCTTCGGTGGTTACAAAAATAATTCCAAAATTCCAACAGGAGCGGTCGTAGGCTGATTAATTAATTACGGTATCTCCATGGCATCGCGGAAAATGCTCAATATCACGGTCTTCTTGCGTAACGAAGCCCCTAACCAATCGTTACTATACCGGGTGGTCCTTGTAAACGGCAAACTAAATGGAGAAATTCCGGGTGCTTCGTTACAGTGACTTGATTTTTATTTAGATCGTCACTGCTCCTTTGTCAAATTAAGAAAACACCCCAGGGCGATAATACTCGCAAGCGATAAACAAACGCGAGGTGTAATAGTAAGTAGTTAGTGAACCCTTTTAACTGCGCGTTCTGACAGGTATCAGATGCCAAACCAGTTTCAAGTTTGTTGAGATAGCTGTCGCAGTGGCTTTTGCAGGCTTTGTTCAAGACGAACACGCGCATTTTCTACTACCGGCTCGTTAGCAACTGTTGGGCGACCAGGGGATTTTCCACAAGCAACACTTCCTGTACCGTCAATTCGCCTAACTACACGAAGAATGTGGCGGCGTAAGTTCTGGTAATCAACGACGTCTTCAGGATATGCCTCTCGAAATTCCTCCATGCACAAGCGAGTTGAATACGTCCAAACTCCGTTTCCGTCTTTACCTCTATTACCCATTGAGCTTGTACTCCTCCCTTTACTTCACCCATACATTGAAGTTTCTGCAGTATGGGTAATATACTATCGTGCGTTCGCCAAACATAAGTGATGGCACTTTCTTGTAATGTAAGTTATACAGAAAGATTCTTTTAAAAGAAAACATACATATATTCCTATGTCCCCTTTTAAAATGCCCACATGAAAGGATTACAAATGTTTGATCGGTTTTCGTCTAGGTTCTCATTTACAAAACTATTATGATTCCCGTGAGAGCCCCGGGAAAATTATTTTTTGTACTCATTGAATGGAAAGATAATGTTTCCAAGCATCCTCGATGCACGGGAAAACGACTTTCCCGAATCGCGGTGTTTTTTAGTTTCCGCTGGAGAGAAGGGGTTATGCGCGTTCTTCGGTTGGTAGTACTTATTGAAGTCAACGAACGTCATGTCATGGTTAACTGTCATCTGCTGTAAAATCAATGAAACCGTTGGTTGAGGGTATTTAGTGCGATTAATCGGAAACAGACGTACACTAAGTTTTACGTAAATATATAAACAAGAAGTTATAACGCAATCAAATTATTTTTCAGAATTGGAACTCAAGAAAAAGTAAAATTTATTGTTAAAACGTCTTAAAATGTGACCAGTGATATTCCGCAACTATTCGCATATGCAGTTTAAGAAAGCACATATTAACACACACAAAGCTTCCAAGGATTTTAAATGTAACGAGTGTATTTACGCAACTCAAGATATTCAGTGCAAACGATGCAATGCCGTGACCAGTAGCACTCATTGCAAAGGCAAAATATGTATTAACCAAAGATGTGGAAGTTTTAAATGTGACCAGTGCATTATTAAAAGTGGGTAGTTACAAAATTATGTTACCAACCAAACATATGATTGTGTTACCAACTCATGATTAAAAAAAAGCTAATTTACAAAACTTTATTAATTTTGACCTTTTTTTACGTAATTCGTTACAAAAAATATTGTACCTAACTCTTTCGGAAAGAATTTTCCCGCATTTGCACTAAATGCAGCACTCCCTCCGGTCGTGCTGCAAACAAAGTGCTCATGCGGGAAAATTAACTTACCGAACTTGTTAGGTAAATAACTATTTCGCGGTGCGGTATCCCTGTCATCCGTTATCGATACAGTGTTACGGTCACTGGTTTTTTGATGTCACTGGAAGTTGACCTCCCACTTCGAGTGTGATCAATGTAGTAAGTAAATATAATGTTAATTTAGAGGGCTTCAAGTGCTAGTAATAAAAAAATAGTATACATATACAGGGTTACCCGACATTCGCCGCAGCATACGAAAACGCCGTTAGCTGCGTGCAAATATGAATTACAATACGGCGTACACCTATATAGTAATGCAGGTTTCGACGCAGCATTGGTCAACGAGTTAGCGATGGTACTAGGATTTGTCACTGCTTGTCATTACTCATCGGATAATTCCTGTCACAATTTTGACGCTCAACATGCATGAACCCTCTCGATTTCTTCTACTGGGGTCACCTGGATTCCATTTATGCATGTGGACCGTTTCCGAACACTGCTGCTTTGGAAGATGCCATCCGTGAATGTTCTGCGGGTATCACTCATACCCAACTCATGTCTGTGACTGCAGAATTTGAAAACCGATTGTATTACACGATTCCTACTGGCGGGGACTTATTTGAACACTTAGATACTATAACGGCAGATCCGACGCAATTTCTTTTCTTAGACTGCTCTGTTCTTTTTTTTTGTGTTACCGAAGGCTGTTTCTTCTTTAATGTAACCGAAGGATGTATTTTTTTCTTTCGTTATGTTTCCTTGTGCTCATCCTGCATGATCACTTCCCTTTTCCATGGAATTTCTAACGTGTCGGCCGATGCTGCGTCGAAACCTGCATTACTATATAGGTGTACGCCGTATTGTAATTCATATTTGCACGCAGCTAACGGCGTTTTCGTATGCTGCGGCGAATGTCGGGTAACCCTGTATACCACTGTAGCGAAGTCTATTATTGCCTTTGCACCTTACACTCCTCGGCGAAAGCACATCGGGATGTAATATTGGTGGTCAGGAAATAATACTGGACTTCTCTACCTTGGTATATAATGTATAGGTACTATTATCGAATCTATGCACATGATGTGGTCAACTGCAAATTTAGTAATAATACTGGAGTATTCCGGATATAATATCTATATAATTTGTTACGGAAGATGACAAGAACCTCTATTATCACCTAATACTTTAAATATATTCGCGATTTTAATCCAAAACAGTATTCTTGAGCTCATTTTCAGCATACGTCGTTAATAAACGTATTATGTACAATTGGAATGTAATAATTACCTCCGTCATAAATTAATGATCTCACCGCTCGCAAACTTAGAAATGATGAAGGTTTGACACGTTCGAGTTTGTACGAAATCTCCATAAAACTCCCTGAAAGCAGCACCCGCTCTATGCGTTTGTTCTCTATAGGTAACCGCTATAGTTAGCTATAGATTGATCAAGCTCTACGCTTAGGCTATATCCAGGATTTAAATCTTACCTTTGATTTGAAGTTGATACTAACCAAAATGATGGCAGTACTCTTTTATCTTTCTTTTTTTTTGCAAAAGCGCCATGTTTGTAAAAGAAAATGTGTCTCGGTCACCCATCCAATGTTGCTTAACTGCGGTGATCGGACGAGAACCGGTGTTTTCAACATTGCCGATGTCGAGAAAGTAAGTTCTAAGGGAAACAGTTCCAGAATCTTTTCTTAAAAAAAGAATACACGAAAAGGATGCAAACGCGACGCTAATTTCGCGATTTGGGGTTTTGAGCACATTTTAAATAATCGTTAAACAACTTTCACATGCTCGACAGAATATACGTCAAGATCGCATAGGGAAAATGCGTTGAGTCCTGTATTACGAAACGATGCACAAAACAATAGAAGGAATCCAAAACAAACCAATTATGTACCAATAAAGAATTGACCGTAATTAAGAAATTGTTTAAGATCCAAATTACAATTTTTAGTCTAGGCGATAGAGACTGTAAAATTGGCAAACTGGGCATTTTGAGGTGGAAAAGAAAAAAAATGGTGGAATACGTTCAGTTAGGTGTCAGAAACAACATATTAAAAATCCCACCCCCCCAGACCCTGTGTTAAAGGCTCCAGCCACCCTACCACCCCCCAGAAACCGCGTTTGCGCCGTTTTTGGCTGATATCTCGCGATCTATGAGGTCTAGATGAAATATTTTTAGCTGAAAATATTTCTCGTGAAATTTCATACAAGGTAGATGCTCAGAAGTTAGCCAAGGTCTACCTCTTAGCCTAGAAAATTTTTTTTGCAAATATATCGCGACCTTTAGGATTAGATGAAATATTTTTAGCTGAAAATGCTCCTCGTGAAATTTCTTACAAGGTATTTTATTGAGAACCGCTGACTTTTAGTTAAATGGGGGCTATTGTCCTATTGTTTTAAATGTCGCAGTGGGAATTCCCGCTACTTAACGACCTAATGAGAAATGTTAAATTATTGGTGAAACGAACTATAGCAGCGCCACCGTAGCGACGCGGCATACAACGCTCTGCCGACAGTTAGATTTTGACGCGCCGCGCTGCTGCTGCAACGCGCTGCTATAATGGGAATTACGCCATTTAAAAGCACGCAAACTTCTGGAAGCAGAAAATGCTGCTCTGCTATACGCGTCGCTTATGTGAGAATGGAGCTTTAGGCACGATGTTCCGTGACACTGGACGCAGAGTTCGTTACACTTCAGACCTACAACAAGAAGCATTATGTCAAAAAATTTTTGATAATTATGTATACGAATATAACATTCTCTCGTGTGTCCTAAGTTTCCGGTGGAGAAGGTTTACCTGATTTCCTGCAACTGCAAGCAGTCATGCCACCACTTTCACAGCCACATGAAATTAGTTTGAGGAGACTTTCCTGACGCCTATCACAACGACTTCGGATCCAGCCCCGGAAAGTCTCCTCAAACTTATTTCATGTGGATGTGAACGCGGTGGCATGACTGCTTGCAGGTTTCAGACGACCCATTACCACTAGAGGACGTCGAAGAGCGTGAAGAAGTGGAATCCGCAGAGGAGAATGATTACGTTGAGATATAAGTAAATGAATATGTGAATATTTTCAAATGAAAATACTGTTTTTACACGAATAAATGGTACATAGAAATACTTTGTTTTACAATGAATATTTTCTCACACATGAAAGTTGAAAGTGAAAAGTGACTTTACGCCAACTCTTCAATTACCTACATCGTATGAAATTTCACGAAGAGTAATTTCAGTTAAATATATTTCATCTAGCCCTGAAGGTCGCGATATATTTGCAAAAAGCCGCAAAAAAATCACGAAAATTGATGATATTCGCCTCCTTTTATGAATTTTCTAGGCTAAGAGGTAGAGAGCTAGGTTAACTTCTCAGTATCTACCTTGTATGGAATTTCACGAGAAATATTTTCAGCAAAAAATATTTCATTTAGACCTCATGGATCGCGAGATATCAGCCAAAAAGGGCGAAAACACTGTTTCTGGAGGGCGGTGGGGTGGCCGGAGCCTTTAGCACAGGGCCTGGGGGGTGGGATTTTTAATATGGTGTTTCTGACACCTAACTGAACATATTCCACCATTTTTTTCTTTTCCACCCAAAATGTCCAGTTAGATGTCTTTGTCGCCTAGACTATTTTTGTAAGATGTCAACAAAAATTTTCGTGTCGGAGTTGCACATTTTAGTGTAATAAAACGGCATATACAGCGAATTAATATGACTTTTGGCAGTGCATATTAGGCATGGGCATAAAGGATGTAAGACTGTTAAACACGTGTTTTGTTAAATATTTGCTTTGAGCTAGGAAGCTGCTCTGTCAAGGATTTGTCAACTGGTTTTTATTTGAAGTTTGATTGTTTGATGTTTATTTATTTATTTATTATTATCCCTCTCTTGTTTTGGGCCCTCAACAGGCATGCGCCCAATTACAGAGTGACCCGCATGATGCTATTTAGAGGTGCCTCTGCAGAAGGTCTTAAGTTGGTCTATACTACTCCGGTATTTACCTTACGAATTAGGAAAACTGCAGGAAAACCTAATTCGGAGTAGCTGGTAGAATGCTCGGAACTGGTCTAAGGTAATTTCCATCTCCGCCACAGATGAAAAATTCACCTCAACCCAGGTTCGAACACCCGACCTTCGGATTTATGTTGTGAATAACATTAGATGTTTGGTTGGTTGGCAAAGTTAATTTACCAATATCTTTTTATCGTGCTCGTGGCTGCAGAAATAATAATCTTAATATCCTGAGATGAAAAAATTATTAATGAAGCGCCAAACACAGAGAAGTTATATCTGGCAGAAAAAGTAATTTAATCAAACGTTATTAATTACATCACTACATTTTATAGATAATTCTAATCATTAATCAAGCAATATGCAAGTTGAGGACCTACTCGCATAAATTACCAACATTTTTTTTATATTTTTACCAGTTCATAATTGGCAAAGAGTTCAAAGTTCAAACTGCCAACTATATGTGACTAGCATTATCTGATTGTCCAGTTCTAAAAAAGGTTTTTGGAGCATCTGCAATTGATTGGATTAGGGTTAGTTAGGGTTGGGCTTCAAAGTAAATTGGTTTCGAAGGGGGTTTAGCAGAAAATATTAACAAATCTACCACACTAATTTCTTTTATCCATTTGCATTTAAGTCAAGTTCGTTATGGGCATGCTTAGAACTTAGGAATCTATTAATGTCAAAGTTACAGCGGTACCATGAAAATGGTAATTAATCCTAGGCGCTACATAATTGAAATGTTACTGCGTATGTCACCACTAGTACGATATAGTTCGTATGTGAAAGTTGGGCTATCGAGTTTTTAATGTAGTTCTTTGAATTTTGTTTGAGTGTATTTGTCATCTACATACTACCTACACTCAAACTAGTGTTTACAATTTGTTTTTTGATTTGTTCCATCAGCATTGCTGTTCACATGGGCACCTACTCATTTTGTGTGACTTCAATATAGCATCTTCTAAATGTGTGCACCTTTAAAATGAATGCATCAAACGCCATCCCCTTTAAAGCTTTAAGCCTAAAGTAAAAAGTACCTAAGGTTATATGATCCTCATACAGTATTTTCTCTTAATATTTACCTACCTTTGCAAAATGTTACACGTGCAAAGACATTTGAAAGGTACTGTTCGCTTTAAAACGCATGGATCGTTCAAGAAAATATAAATTCACATTAAAAAACGCCGCCAATGCATGGCGATTACTACATAAATGAACCACCTTCTAAACATGTTTGCCAATGCCTTAGCCTTAAGTAAAAACCACTACAAATTTTAAGCGCCAAACTACCCTCAGTTATTTTGGATCACGCGGTATATGCCAGGCAACCGATCGTAGAGGAATTTGGGTTCGTGAAAACATGCACAAAATTTATAACGCGTTTTACTTTTTTTTTGGGGGGATTGATTCAACCTTGAGTTCATCTATGAGGTGAATTTTGAAATTTTAAAAAACGGCGTGAGTAATGTGACCATGAAGTTCTAAACTTTTATCATATCCATCAATCTCTGGACCAACCTAATTTTATCCCTTCATTAGTATATCACCTAGGCCCCCCACCCCCACCTTTTGAGCCCCTAGGCATTATGAATAATCCGCCATCGCGTATAGAGGATGGTTTTATTGTATTGTAAAGAATTTCATTATAAGTACGAGCCTTTGATTTACTAGAAAGTTTATGAAAAATCTAAGATTCTTCAGACTTGCGACCTATTTTTTCCAACAAACTATATATAAATACAACAAAATAACATCATTTTTAAGATTGTTCTTTTCTTGGTCCATCGAACAAAGCACTGACACGTAAAACTAAGGCCGGTGGTACAATTCAATTTCAGTAACGAAAATATTTTTCGTAGATGTGAGAAGTTGGAAAGTGATTTTTCTTATTACAATTTCTCTTTTGGCCAAATTCTCTTCTTTAACTCCATAGCAAATATTGTTGTATAACCTTGGAATGACACATTTCATGTAAGTGTGAAAGAGGAACCCAGACGTTACTTGTATAAATAATTTTGGTTTCCAACTTTTCATTAAAGTAGAAAGCGTTGTGCTATTTAATTACATTACACCGAAAAAGCGAATATCTTTTTGTTGTATGAGCCGGTTCTAGTCTCTGAGGTTTTCTGCTTTGTAAGATAATTTGGTCAGACTAAACACAGATCTAATTTCGCTAATTGCTACTGGGAGTATCTTTGCTACGTTCCGTACAATTTCACTATACGACGTACCCAAAGACCTCGGGTGGGAATATAGAAAAGAAAAACTAAGCCAATTGTCAAAATTTTTATGTGATTAATATAATTGAAATCTTTGAATAAAAAGTGTCGGGAGATAACATTAATTCCCACTGCCTTTCAGAGAGAATTTGTAATGAAGGGAATATTTTTGGAGGACGGCTTTTAAAAGCCCGACGTTGAATAGAACTCTTTGAATATTTCATAGGAACTAGTATGGATGGGGATTTAATTAAAGCTACATTGAGACACTCTAGGAATTGGGGAATTCTCGCGCGGAGGTTTCAGGTACGGCGTTCAATACCGGCCAATGAAGAGATATATTTGAGTCGCAGTGAAAGGGGCGAAGTGAAACTTTGTCCGTGTGCGAGGGTGAAGCTGGGTCTGTGATCAATACACGCTGGCGGAGGCACCCTCCGGCGTCTTATTAAAGCGGACGAGCGGGAGAACACCGATGATGATCTCGCCACGCGGCCAAGATTGGCTGTTGAAATAGACTCACGGCGTTGGGAAGTTCAATGAAATATCTATCAGTCGACTTTTTTGAATAACCGTAGAACGTAGATAGTCAATTTATGATAGCATTGTACATGAATCGATACGTAATTATTGAAGCATTTGCATTCATACATACAAAGTATAACACAGGTAGGTAAGGGAGCGCCCCAAATATTCTCTCCGAGCGCCGCAGAATACAAAAGATTCAAATTTACATTTACACTTGGTTTTAGCAATTTCACTCCCAGTTTGTCATCTGCGTTATTTCCACGTATATGCTATACATAGAAACACAACCTCCACTTTACATCAGTATCACAATCGTGAAACTGCGAAACGAACTAAAATTTGTTTTGTATATACAACCCTCCTCACTATTGATTTAGGCGCGACTGCGAATTATTAGAAATGTGACTTTGAAATATGTATTAAAAATTTGCTTCTTTTAACGCAGTTCGTTTTCATTGCTTTCTTGTAATGCGAACGTACGAAAATTTTACTCGATAGGTGTTCATGCTCGGAAGGCAAAACCGTGTCGAAAGTGTTCGTTTTTAGCGCATTTTCTAACAAAGTTGGGTGCGCTATTGCAGCACTTTCTGTGTCCGTCCGTCTGTCGGTCTGTC
The DNA here is from genome assembly GCF_008802855.1 of Photinus pyralis. Taxonomy (NCBI): domain Eukaryota; kingdom Metazoa; phylum Arthropoda; class Insecta; order Coleoptera; family Lampyridae; genus Photinus; species Photinus pyralis. The sequence goes on from NW_022170738.1 coordinate 4,756,141, forward strand.
TGTCTGTCCCAGGCCTTAACTACTCCTACAGTGTTTAAGATATTTAGTTCGTTCTTTTTCCATTCGGTAGTGTATAGCTCTGGCATTTGAGCCAAGGAAAATCTTGACGACTAAACTGCGTATGCGCAGGCTGCGCAACGTCAACTTTCTTATTTATGGGGATATTTGTCTGAAATCTTAACCACAGATGCTTTTAGTAAAAGCTAAAAGCAAACGTATTGCATATTGTAATTAATAATAACAATGTATATTACGTGCTTTGCAAAACAAAATAATACTTGCATTAGTCAAAACAACAAACCATCAAAACATTAAAGATAACTAATTAGATTAATGTAGGCATGCCCAGGATGCGCAATATCAACTGTCTTATTTACCAAGATATCTTTTTGAAATTTGAATAACAGATGTTTCTGTTAAAGGCAGACATATCTGATATTGCATTAGATGTGCGCATGCGCAGTCAGTGCTATCTTCCTTATTCATGAAGATATTTCTTTGAAATTTTAACCAGAAATGCTTCCAGTATATAAAAACATATCACATGTAGTAAAAGTCGAAAACTACAAATGTCATTAGCAAAGGCAAACACATCGCACATAGTAAAAATGAAATGAGTGCATTCGCAGACTGTAAAATGTCAACTTTTTCACTTATGACTCTCTCTCTAAAGTTTAGGCATAGAAGCTTCTAGTAAAAACAAGCATCGCATATAAATAGCATGCGCGAACTGCGCAACGTCAATTTTTTTATTTATGGAGATATTCCTTTGAAATTTTAACCGTATATGCGTTTAGTAAAGAAAAACATAGTGCACATACATATGGCCTATGTTTTCTACCAACTACTGTCCTTCTTTCTGTCCTCTTATCAAAGTACGGGGTGGAGGGGAGGGGGAGTAGTTTTATCGGGTATATTCTCTTATACGTCAAGAACGGATTGTCGGAAGAGAGTACTCACAAAGGGCGATTGAGAGGTCTGCAAGAAATATATGCATTGGTGATGTCAAAACAAAAGCTATTTCGGTTTAAAAAAATGCGCTTTATCTGCACAAGAGTTGTGCACACAATTTATACTTGTTTTTAATTCTTAAAAAAACGCTAAAAATTATATTTGTCAATGTTGTCTTTGCCATTTGATATAATGATTTATATAATAGATGCTGATACAATAATTTCAACGTGAAATAAGCTTTTTGCAGACATTTGGTCCTAAATTCTTTACACAATTTTCAGCCACAATTGAGTTCTGGTTTACGCCAATGCCATTTAGCCGTAGGCAGTTGCTTCCTAACCTGTTTGCGATGAAAGAGAATTGCAGATGTTTTTCCTGGAGGCAGTGTCCTTTTGAGAATTTATATATGTTTTATAAATCGTAGTTTATTGCAGCAATCGCCTGCAAATCCTCATCGGACGCAAACGATAAGTACACTTGCGTATCGTCTATATAATTGTGGAATTTGCAGGATAATAGACATTACATGCATAAAAGAGGTCCAAATATGGACCTCTGAGGGACATCAAAGTTCAATTCTCTAAACTAGCACACTCTGTCCATGTAGTTGACCGCCTGCATTCGATTTGAAAGATAATTATGGAAGAGGTCTACAGCTCGTTGTGACAATCCTATAAAATGCAACATCTCAATTTTTAGAAAGCCTTACTAAAACCAAGTAAGATCAAAAATGTCATAGGCCTTCAAGACCTCATCTGTGACATTCAGTAAGCTGTTTGGATTGCTCATGGGGAAGTATATTAAACTTGTTTAAATGCGAACGAAGTTGCTCATCCATAATCCTCTCCAGTACCTTTGAAAATGTGGGCATTCATTTCCACAGGGTTTATCACTTTGGGAATAGGGGTGATAAACGGCACAATTCCGAACACAAATCTCGTAATGCAGAAGTTGTAATGAGTGATTTTATTTTGGGCAGAATTTTGTTTTGAGAAGTTTGTGTTTTTGTCATCAGCGTAAAGTAGCATGTATGTACATTTAGGTGGTTGTCCTATTTGGATGATTTGAACTCATTTAAATTAGGGCGGCGTATTTTTTCCACAAAACTGTTTTCCTTTGTGAAACGTGACCTCAAGTTTTCAGTGCGTCAGTGCATTAATAGTGTTTTCTCTGTTCTTTAATGGGCAGAGTCGCCCCATTGTCAGGAAGGTATCTCTGATAACACTCATTTTAACGACTGGTTTATCTTACAAATCTGATTTCCCTGTGAGATCGTTTTGTGAACCCCTATCATCTGGCTTCATTATGACGGTGCAGTTTTAATATACCAATCAGTCAATTAATGTCCAGAGCCATCTTTAATCGTTCCCATTCGCGGGCGTGTCTTCTTAGGAATCCAGAGAGGTGGAAGATTTTGAAAAAAGAGGATTCGCGGTTTGTACGTGGAGCTGATAGCACGTACATCGAGAGATTCGCGGTTTGTACGTCGTGTAGTTCGCACGCTTTAGAAAAATAGATTCGCGGGTCGTATGCGGTACTGTTAAAGGGGTAGTATACCCAAAATCAAAAAAATTGTAGAAGAAAATCTAAGAACAAAATTTCAAACCGGAGTTTTCTACGATGAGTAGTTTTCAAATTATTAACGATGAAAGTTTGAAAGACAGAACATGTGACGTCATCCCGACGTCGTGGGTGCGGCGGCACGGATCCAAGCAGTCCAAACGCGTCAGTTCTTTCATATTCTAGTTCGCTTTCCTTTGAAAAAAACAAGAAAACCTTACTGAAGTATCATCCGAACATATATCCTCATATAAATTTGAATATTTGTAATAAATTTCTGTACCCAGCTCAGATTGGATACCTATGCTTTCAGTAAGCGGTTTGGTTCGATTTGATTCAGTTCTTCTGTTTGATTGTGGCATATGTTTGATGTTGAACTGGTTTCTCCACTACGAAATTGATCGTTTACACACAATAAGCAATCAGACACAATCTTACTTTCTTAGATAAGTTGACTGGCGTTTTGTAGCTTTATTAGGGCCTTTGTTTCCTGTGAGATGTAAAGAAGGGATTGCAGTATGTTAGCCTTCTCTAAACTTTATGCTGAGGTACAGGGTCCTTTCCTTCTTGTATCTTCCAAAAAAAATTATCATCTTTAAAGTGGACACTGCAAACGACGTGACTATACCTACTATGATTCAGCGGTTTTTTCTAATTTTCCAGACTTTATTTCGACACGGCTCCTTCTTTTCTAGGGGAAAATGCAATGGAACATTGGCATTTTTCAAATTATTATTGCAGGGGAAAACACAAAGTTAGGCATACTGGTGATCTAAACATAAACCAATTTAGTAACGACATAAATACTATGAAACTCTTTGACTTAATTCATTCATTCAAAATGGTATCATTAATAACTACGCCAACTAGAATTTTCACCAACATTAATTACACCAGCAGTTCTTCAATAGATTATGTTATCAGCAACGTACCTCATATTTTAAAAACAAAAAATTTTGATCCCGGAATATCTGACCATCATTGTCAAACTCTTGAATTAGTCGTTGCTTCTTGCGATATTAAAGAACACACCAACGACTATTACCTTCACACGTATAGAATAATCAAGGAACGGTCTCTTCTAGATTTCAAGGAACGCTTCGCAGAATTCCAATTTAAGGAATTCAATAATTCTAACGTCAATCGCCTATTTGACAAATTTCTAGGAACGTTGCTTTGGTGCTTCGATATTGCATGTCCAAAAAGAAAAAGGAATATTTCCAACTCTAATAAAGGTGATAGAATTCCTTTCTCTATAGATTTGTATCAAAAAAGGAAACTTTTGCAGAATTTAAATTGGTTGCGTAAAAGAATATACGACGAGAATCTTATTAAACGATACCAAACCTTAAAAAGAGAAATAAAACATCAGATAATATTGGAAAAGAAAAATTATTACAAAAATTTAATCAACAACTCATCTAATAAAAACAAAACTAGCTGGAACTTAGTTAACAAAGTCAAATGTAAACAAACGAATACTAAAATAAAAGAAATAAATTATAAGAATAAAACTTTAACATGTTCGAATGATATGGCTGCAGCTTTTGGCCAATATCTATCAACAGACATTGTCAATAAAATTAGTGATCATTTTGGTAGTAATTTAAGTAAGGAATGTACGATAAGTGAATCTGCAACTCAATCAATGTTTTTTACATCAGTCTCAAGTGACGAAGTTATCGAGATAATAAGTAGTCTGCCAAATAAAAACTCAACTGGGTTAGACGAGGTACCTGTAAGCGCAATCAAGTATTGTAAAGAATTGATTGCTCCTCATATTACGAACATCATTAATGTTTCAATTAAGGAGGGCCAATTTCCATCAGCCTTAAAATTGGCCTCCGTAACTTTACTACATAAAAAAGGTGACCCTAGCGATGTCGCAAATTATCGTCCGATTGCTGTTTTAAGTACGTTCTCAAAAATAATAGAAAAGGTCGTGGCAAAACGAGTTTACTCGTACTTAAACAAATTTCAACTAATAACCAATTGTCAGCACGGTTTAGAAATGGCTTTTCAACAGAATCAAGTATTGCTGAATACATACAGTTCGTGAACAGTAAATTAGATGTCGGTGAATACGTTGTGTCTATCTTTTTCGATCTAACTCAAGCTTTTGACACTGTAGATAAAGCATTTGTATCCGACAAATTATACAACCTTGGAATCCGAGGATCCATTAACAACTGGTTCGTGTCATTTTTAGAAGAACGAAGAATTATGGTACGCGTCAACAACGTTCTTTCGGATGAATTTAAGTTAGATTTAGGAACTCCACAAGGTAGCGTTTTGGGACCACTTTATCTTTCTCTTATACATCAATGATCTTCCTAATTTTATTACACATGGTAAATTGCTCATATATGCTGACGATACGTGTATGATCATATCTGACCCTACAACGGCTAATCTAATAAAGAAAATTAACGCATGTTGGAGTGCATTTTCAAATTGGTGCTTTAGGAATCATCTAATAATTAATTCTGCAAAAACATCAATTATCGAACATCACAACATACGAAAACAATCATTTTTTAACCAGTTTTCTTTAGGCAAGAGTATAGTCTATACGTCTACATCAGTAGAGTTTCTGGGAATTACATGCGATAGTGGGCTCTCCTGGGACACCCATATCAACAACGTCTGCAATAAATTAAACAAGTGCTATTACTTATTAACCACGTTAAAATCAATGCTGGATACTGAAACACTTTTAAATGTTTACTATGCATATGGATATTCAGCTATAGCGTATGGAATTATAGTATGGGGGCAGGGTCGAGATGTTCAAAGGGTTTTTGTATTACAAAAAAGGATAGTAAGATTGATCTTTGGTCTTAGTGGGAGAACTTCGTGCCGTGAATTCTTCAAAAGCAAAAAAATATTGACCGTGGCATCTATATACCTCCTCAAACTCTATGTCACATTCACTTAAAGAAGCACAACCTTCTGAGGAATTGTGACATTCATAGTTATAACACCAGACACAAAACCGATTTTGTAAATTTTAAAGTGAAGAATAGTTATTGTACTAAATCACCAAATCACGCCGGTGTAAATTTCTTTAATAAGCTTTCAAGTGATCTGAAAACTATTCAAAATAAATTTATATTTAAGCGGAAGTTAAAAACGTTGCTATTCAATCATTGCTTCTACACTGTGAACGAATTCCTCACTCTTACTGCACAGTCTTAGTGTTCTTGTGTTTTATATTGTTCCATAGTGATCATTAATGGCTTTAATTTTTATGTATATTTTAATAGTTGTTTGTTTGTTTCATGTTATGTTTATATATACACATACACACACATTGTAAGTACCAAAGTAATTGTAAGACGAGTGCAAAAATTACTACCTATGTAATTACTTAGCACAATAAATAAAATGAAATGACAAGGTTTAAATTAAAAAGTAAATAAATTTATTTGCAGATGTTTACGAATTCGTCGATTTTATAGATTGCATTTTGAACTAATAACTTTTTAACCTGAATTCCCTGAAAGTCTTTATATTTTGATATTTAACACTTTGAGGTATGCCTGGCGTCGTGTCTCCCAGGATTTAGTTAACTGTTTATTAGTGCACAGCAGTTTTGAGCTGTTCGCAGTTGTGCATTATTAAGCTTTATAGGGGAGTCGATGGTGTCCGTCTGTCCGTGAAAACGATAACTGTCAAACGCTTTCTACAGAAAATCGCGGATGTTCCACACACAACCGTGAGAACGCTATATCGCGTTCAAATCTCCTACTACCCGGTTGAATTACCATAAAACTACTATTATAGCGTAATATTTTTCCGTTGCTAAGTTTCCCATATTGACAAAACATCGCTATTGTCATGGCAGTTTGATATATAAAACTGTCATCTCCACGTGAATTGTTTTCATGTAGGCACGTTTTCCATTTAACGATTTGAATTCGAATGGATTTAGACGAATTTGACGATTTTGGGGATGAAGAGGAACAAGAAGAAGAGCAACTTGATCCGAATAATCCAGATCATGCATTTATTTTATTGGAACGAGAGTTTACAAAGGTAAGTGTTAGTAATAGTGATACTAATTCAATATGAAATTGCCAGACAATCGCAGACATCGAACAAAACGCACAGGCCGCTCAATACGCCGAAGAATTTAACAAGTTATTCGAAGCGCTCTACACGCATAACGAAACGAGAAAACAGTTGACACAGAGATGTGCGGAATTGGAAGAGCAGCTCGCGGGAGGCACAGAAAAACTGATAATAGCAACAAAAATTGCCGAAGGCGATGCCGAGGTCATTGCGAGTTTAAAGGGGAAAATTGAGTACTCTTGGCGGATGACTGATGCAGCACATGAGCGCGAACAGCAAGCGCAAGAAATTATCGATAACCTGAGGAGCCAAATTAGTGCTTTGGTCGCCGAGCTGGATTTCAAAAATAAGATGAGCTCGGAAGATGAGTGGGTGTTACCTAAATTGCTTTGACTTTGCATTTCAGCGTTGTTAAATTGCAGCGGAGGCGGCCAGCAAAGCAAAAACCAAGAAAGTCTAGAGAGGGAGAAAGAGAAACTAATGGGTGAAATTGGTCAACTGCAAGTGAAATTGGCAAATGCAATCGGGTACCAGGAAGAATTGGAGAGAAAAAACTCTCACGCTGATTTGAAAATAATTGACCTCTCTAGTCAATTGCAGGTTGGGAGCCTTCATTGCTTTCAGCAACTTGACTGATCATATTTTCAGGATTTGGCGAATGATTTTGACAAAACCAAGAAACAGCGTGATAAGTTAGAAGGAGAAGCCGTCGAGTTAAACAACGAACTTTCAAGATGCAACGGAGAAGTGCGTTCATTACAATCCACCGTCCAAAAAGGAGAGACCTTTATAAACCGACTAGAAAGACAAATAGATGATTTGAAGAACCTAAAGGAGAAGCTTTCGAGCGATCTTGAAAATTTAACCGATAAATACGAAAATCTACAAGACGTCCATAAGCAGCTTAAAAATACACAAGACGATACAAAGAAACAGCTCGGAAAGGCGATGATGGAAAATAAAGTAAGTTTTGACTGAAATATGCTATATCACAATTATCGCTTTGCAGCTGAAAGACGACCAAGCTGTTAAAATGAGGTCAGAAATAAATAAATTTGTGACGATTCGTGAGCAGTACGATAAGAAAATTGTCAAGTTAGAATGTGACAAACGAGCCGCTTGGGACGAGCGCGATGCACTACGCCAGATCCAAATTAGCACCCAGAAAGAGATCCAGCAGTACAAAAGGCAGTCCGACGTAGATAAGCGCACGATGGATTCAATGGTTAAGGAAAAAGACTTGCTAAATAAAAATATCTTAAAACATCAAGGTAAACTGACGAAATCTTCCATGGGTTAACGCCAAATTTTAGACCTCATCAAGGAGCACATCAAATTGTTCAAAATTCAAGAGCAAACCAAGAAAAAGTTGGAACTAGAAATTGGCGAACAAGTTCAGGAGATTGGTAAACAAAGAAAGCAGGTCTCCTACCTAGAAAAGGAGCGAGACCGACTCGTCGATGAGGGTTTGGAGTTAACGCAGAAAATAGAAGATACAATGGAGGAAATTAAGCTTAAGAAGGTAAATAATTTTTTATTACCTTTGCCATTCAACTTAAAAATTGTAGACGCAAATATACGATTTGAAGAAAAGTCTGGCGGAGAACGACAATAAATTGCGTATACAACAAAATCTGTTCGAAGGAGTGCGAGCTGAGAGGAATAACTTACAAAAAGCTCTCCAAGAGTCGGCCGCTGAATGCGGGGAGCTCAAAAATAAGCTGAAGGTGAGCAGCCACCAATCAGAGCAACTTAAAGAGGACATCGCCATGAAAGAACAAGAACTGATTCGAGAAGAGAACATTCTACGGAAGATTACGAAGGACAAAGAAAACTTAAGGTAGGTAGTTAATACGTTATAGAAGTGTAGTACCTATAAATCAATTGTAGAATTGAGCTTGATAACGCACTAGAAGCTGTCAAACAACTCAAAGAGGAAATCGTAGAAATGAAAACTGAAGAGAAACGCCTACACAAAGTCATATTCGTATGAGAGCCTCGACATTTTGTAATAAATGTACACGTAACTGTTTTAAGGAAAGCGATAAAAGAATCAAAGAGCTCACAAAAGACTTGGATACTCTTATGAATGAGCGTGACATTTTGGGATCACAGCTAGTGCGCCGCAATGACGAATTAGCACTTTTATACGAGAAAATCCGCATATTACAGTCTACACTTCAAAGAGGTAAAATCTCTCGAAGCATGTTCGGTTGAAGTTCACTCAAACTGTCTTAGGGGAAGCCCACTACGAACGTCGACTGGAAGATATTCGACTTTTAAAAATCGAAGTAAAACGTCTGCGTCAAGAAAAACTGCTTCTAACAAAATCCATTACCAACATGACGGACCTACGGCAAGAAATTTTCCATATGGAACGTGATTTAACAAGGGAACGTTTGAAGTGCCGAGCTTTGGAAGAAGAATTGCAAAATCCGCTAAACATACATCGATGGCGCAAGCTGGAGGGATCTGATCCAGATGTTTTAGACTTACTTAAAAAAATTCAATTGCTCCAAAAGTGCGAATGACACGTCGCCCTTAACTAGGCAAGCTTACTTTCTTTTTGCAGAAGACTGCTGAATCAGACTTCGGAAGCCGTCGAACGGGAAAGGCAGCTCAAGGAGGCAGAGAAGCTTTATACCAATCTCAAGCAAATTATGGCCAAGCAGCCGAGCCCCACGATTCAGGAAGATTTAAATAAAACGCGCAAAGCGCTTACATTACGTGGCAACAAGCTAAAGGTTTGAATGTTTAATCAATTCGAGAAAAGTAAAAAAGTCATTGCAGTGCTTGGTTTCTGAATTGAACATGACGGAATTGCAATCTATAGAGTACAAAGAAGATTTAGACAAGGTTCGTGAGGAACTGAAGGAGGTGAAGAAAAAGTACTTGATTGAAAAGAAAGCACATCAAAAAGATTTGGACGCCTTAAAAACCCTGGAAAGTAAACACAATCAGATGCCAAACATAGTGCCAATTAAATTTACAGGTGGAGGTTTTAAAATGTCTGTAACCACCAATGAACAATTTTAATATTAAATGATTTTTTAACAAAAATGCGCTTTATCCTCCTGACCGTTCTTCTGTTTGCCTGTCCGCTCGTTTGCGGTAAGGTATGACTACGAAAGACATCACCTAACAATGTTTATCAGTATTACCATCAATGTCATAGGCGACACATTGACTTTGTAATTTTGCACACCTCCTAATATTCGTCCCCGGAAGATTGACTTCTGAAAACTTCGCTCTCAGAAGATCCAATCTAAAAATTCGCCCCCGGAAGGTTCATTCCCGAAAGATTTGCCAGTGGAGCTCTCGCAAAATTCGCACCCGCAAGATTTATGCGCGGAAGATTTGGTACCAAGAAAACTCGCCTTTGAATTTTCGTTATTATACCGAAGCATTGTGAGCTATCGTAAGAACTGTACTGCAAAATTATTACACTAACCCATATATCTCGTATGCTGATAATTTCAGAAGTTGTAACGCCACAGAGTACATACTACTTTTTACTCAGGCATTAATTATATTTGTATGTAGATTCGTTAGAACACCTTTGGTTTGCTGTTGACTATTCTATTTAGCATCCTGTACTTATAAGCATGAATTACTCTGTATATATAATTTGTGCAGTTGGCAGCCCCCGTTCCAATCTGGTTATTTGGTGTTGGCAGCACTGAATAGTATGACGCTTAATACTAACCTCACTTTTTCATAATACCGATTACCGGTTGTCGGTATATCTAGGTACTAGGTTTAAATCTTATATAATTTTAGTAGAAGAGGACTACATGGTACCATGCCAAAATTACTTGAAGTCTGTGTTGACAACTTCGAATCTGCTTTAGCGGCTATAACTGGTGGAGCTGATCGAATCGAACTGTGCTCGTCACTAGTGGAAGGCGGTTTAACACCGACACCAGGACTTCTCCTACAAATTCAACAAGCCAACAACACAAAAGTTCCGATTTTCTGCATGATACGATGCCGTCCTTCAAACTTCGTGTACTCTCGCGAAGAAATCGACATTATGCTTGAAGATGTTAAAATACTTAAACAGAAAGGCGCGGACGGTTTCGTATTCGGAGCGCTCTTGGAGAACGGCGACGTAGACATGAAGAAATGTCGCGAGATTCTTAAAGCGTGCTTTCCTCTTCCAGTCACGTTTCACAGGGCGTTTGATTTTTGCAGGCGGCCTACTATCGAGGTGGAAGTCATCATTGATTTGGGATTTACGAGGTTGTTAACTAGTGGGAAACAAAAAAATGCACAGCTGGGTGTTAAACTAATTGAGAAACTTTGCGACCAGGTTGCGAATAGAATTATAATTGTTCCAGCAGGTGGTATCAATAAAGATAATTTAAAGTATATTATCGAACAGACAGATGCAAACGAGTATCATGGATCGTTTCGCAAATTGAAAGAGGAAAGTAAAGATGAAGAAAGCGAAGTGGTGTTAGGTGAAAAAGATGCACAATTACACATTGCAGATGAGCAATTGATTAGTGAAATTGTTCATATGCTAAAAACTGACTAATTTATGTTGTATCAGTATCTATTTTTTCATGTTGTATTTGAAAGACATAATGTGTGTACTTTCATGTTGGGAATGCTCTAAGTACAATGTACGTCTCTGTGCTCATTAAAGAAGTATTTTATTGATTTGGTGTAACTAGCAAATTTTCAAGCTTTCTGTTTCTTTTAATGTGTTTATCCTTTTTGTTGTGCCCTGTCACAGAATGGCCACAGTGGCATTGAAAGAGGTAGTTCAGACTGTCCACCCTAGGTGTGAGTGGATTTTCCTGAACCCCAATTTGTAATAATATTGTAGCAATGAAGAGGAAAGCATATGGAGTGGAAGAGTACTACAAACAGTCCTTGTGGCTGTGAGCAAAGTTTGTCCGCACGGGCACCCCTCATGTTCCTCTTGCTAGACATGGACGGACTTGTAAACCTCCTATGTCTAGGCTTTGACCACTGTCCTCCGATATCCCTCGGGGTATCAAAGGAATGAAACACGTTGACCTTTTCCTTCCTTTACGACGTGAACAAGACTTATTAGTATTCAGAAGCTACAACTGGGCATGCATGGGCTGGACTCTGGAGTACACTCCAGAAAGCAAATACTGGACAAGAGGGTAACTTGGAAACCTGCTCACATCACCATGGTCTTAATGCGTTGTCGAAGCTTTATGGGGAGGAATCTGACTATACACCACTTATCACTGTAGATAATTAGGCCTATCTTGAACAACCTTGCGGTGGTATGGTGCTCCCAAGCGGAAGCAAAAGTAGCCCAGACTCAACTAAATAGGCTGCAACGAATGGCCTGAGCAATGAGTAGTATACCCAAAGCTGCCATGCTAGGCCTGCTCTTCATTTAGTATAAGTAGTGGTGAAGAAGGAAGCAGCGAGGTAGGAGGGAATACATTGAGGGCTATTTAAAAACTGCCGTTCATGCTTGTTTTTCAATAAAGCTCCTTCCCACCTACCACTGTAAAGTGGATTATTATACAGTGATATTCATGTAGAAGTTGACATAGGGATTTCCCATGGATGCATCCTTGGGTGGGCATTTCCTATGTCTACTTTTACATTATAAAGTCCTGGAAGACGCCTAATTTTATGCAACCAAAATACCTTCTTGGAACAAATAAAGATCTGGCCTTCGTATTAATTATTAATTTGAATACTGTTGCTGCTTCACAGAAAATAAATCTCTTAAGCTCCTTTAACTGTTATCGGCACTATACCAATTCGAAATATCAACTTTTTCTTTACTTGAATAAATCGCACACGAACCGATAATGCAATATGACATGCAGATCCTCATTTGTTGTAGGCAGTTACTTTGGTTGCATAAAATTAGGAGTCTTTCAGGAGACTTTTTATCATGTAAAAGTAGACAGGAAATTCTTATAAGAAATCCTTGGGGGATTTATCGCTATGCTAACAAATTTCCTTTTCTTATACCTAGGAGGCGTATGCTCATGAATCTCATATAGCAATGGTATCTCTAGGGTGGCTAAACCAGGTTCCAAGTATGGATTACTATTCATCAGGTATGAATTTATTGTTATGTGTGCACGGTTGAATTTACCTCTTGCTTAGCTAGTACAGCTCCAGCTGCGTAGAGTGGTCATGAAATAGCATAATCCGAGAGTTCATTGTATCATTTGATCTTCTAAGTAGACCCTCCATCTTTTCTGCTACGAACATGCCTATAACGCCCACATATGGCTTAACTTCTTTGTAGTCAGAATGACATAGTGAAACCTCTTGATATGAAGTATTATGTATGTAATGTAGATGATCATTTATACAATTTGTCATTGATATTAATTTGCTAATCATGGGTTTTCTTCATAGTTCATTTCCATGTAAAATATGCACGCGCGATTTTATTACGGTAATTTTCACGGTTGTTGCTTTCCAACTTTTGAGTTATTCAATCGATCTGGAGAATTTACTAAAACAAAAGATATGGCACAAATGAGATAACTTAACAAACAAATTGAGAACAATTTAATATGTATTTCATATCTCCCAAACCCTTAGCAATATAATTACAATTTATCACAACATGTCTCAGTACATCATAAAAATAAAATATCTATAGTGGTAATGTCTTCGGGAATAGTTATTTGTACTCACAGAAACAAATATATTTCCGTATAAAATAAAAATACGTCGAGTGATCCATAAGATGAAGAATATGCAAATTCTGTGTCAAAGAAACATGGCAAAAGTGAAGTACGTATTTAGTATTAGCTGAGATTTCTTCGCGTTAAGCTCGGAACAAAAATATTCTCAGCTTTATGCACATACTCTTACAGTTTAAAATTAATCGAAACATGTACTTAAAATGATAAGGATTTAAAAACACTATTTGAATATTAAGTACAAAATTCAGAGATAAGCCAAGTCACATAGTAAAAGGCATTAATTGATACATAAAGCATTTGTTACAAACTCGAACTGGTTTAACGTGGCCAAATTTTGGCAAAGGAACACTGTTTGACGAACATCGAGAGCAAAATATTTTTCCACAGTTTCTACAATGATGTCTTCGTTTGACGACCGTGAATGTAGCGGTACAACTCATACATTTAGGCGCTTCTATATCCGGTATCCACACAGGTGGACGTTCATATTCTACCTGGCAAGTTATGTGAGACACTGATCCATTAGCAACAGCAGTCCCTAAATTTTCAGTGACGCTAACGCAACGTTCAAAATCTTCAGTCATGCCCGCTATATCTTCGTCATCACTAGATCGGGGTCGATTTGAATACTGGGATTCGGTATCCTCATTATCCATATGAAAATATACGTTGTTATCGAACAAAGCTTCCTGAGCTAGAATATTGGGGTCAACTGTAAACTCGTCGTTTTCAATTACTTCACTGGAGGATGGATGATATTCAATTGAATTGTCTAAAATTTGCTCAGAAAGCGAAGCAGTTTCAAGCGAATCGCAAGTGTTCATTAGAAAAACGGCTTTGAGAATATTCCGTAAGTCGCTCGCAAAGTTGGTTTGCAACTGATCAGCTACGCCGGCGATACAGACGAATAATCTATGTAACAAATCCTCGCTTGATCTAAATTTTGCTCTAATTTCGTTCCTACTGGCAATTTCGGCAGCTTGTAGCGCTAAGGCGATTTCTTCATCATCCGCGCAGTTGCTATTGAATGACGAGGTATCCGAACTTCCTTCGCTCACTTCCGCGTCGGTAGCGCGTTTGGGAATGGATACCAATTTTGAAGATTTTCGTGTTATCTTTGGCACGCTTCCACTTGTTCCAGGGGAGAAGTCGACCTGTCCTTGGTGGGCCATTTTTTTCTTGCTCGATTGCAGCTGCGCCGGCTCTGATTTGCAGTGACATGAAACTTGGGGCATTGCAGACTTCTTAACACAACCACATGATTTTTCTTCAAATACATCCAAACTGGGCGATCTATCTAAGCTAGTAGTTTCAGTACATATCCCCGAATCACTTGGAGATTCTACCCCTGGTTTTTTCTCTTCGGAATCGGTAGGAGCTTCAGTGGCAAGAATAGATGATAATGTGGCAGCAGCTACAGATATTACTTCCAAAGAATCATGTTCAGGTTGCGAATCGATTGATGAACTTTCTTCTAGAACTTCTATGGCTGTAGAGGTGGAGGGAGTTTCATTACTATCTACTGTGTTTTCTCTACTGTTTGCGTCCGTAGATTGAACAGGTTTGCTTTTTTCCTTAGCACTTTCATGATTGTTTAAGGTAACGGTAAAAAAAGTACACATGAAATCTTTACACGAAGGGTAGTCACTATAGAATTGATTAATAAAGTCATCTAAATCACTATGCATATCAAGATCGCTAACTGATTTTAAGTCACTAATTTGTTCGTTATCACATAATAATTTTTCAAGCATGTACAACTCTTTCTTGTTTAACGTCCATAACAGTTCGCGAATTTTGAGCAATAAAGTTCTAAACGGTCTAAACATTTCACTTATTTCCTCCATCGGTTTATCGATGCATAGCGGACCGTTAGGAAAAATTAACAACCCACTAACTATAGCTAAACGAGGTATCGTAAACATAAGCGCCGGATCACAGTCGTCGATCATATCTTGGGATATTAATCTCATTCGCAACGCTCGCTGAAGGGTTTCAGAGAAAAGAACGCCGATTAGTTGCTGCAATTCGTATTCTCTCGTTGTCTTCACAGGTACCATAGCGCTAACGTAACAAAGTTCGAATTCCGCGAAGAGTTTATCAAATATTTTTAGGCTTTCGATTAAAACTTCGTTAATAAGATCGTTACCGTTCAACTGTAAAGGGCCGTTCGGTGTATTGCTACGAAGACATGTTTCGCGTAGTAAATTCCGGACGTTTTCTAAACTTTTCGTTAATGCTCTTGCAAGTGGTCGCATTACTGTGCTTTCAGCCTCGCGATTCATGATAGAAGAACCGGCAGCCAAGCACTGTGAACAAAAACAAGATATGGTTACAAACTCCCAAATAAATAGGAGCTGGCGGCTGCATAAATATTTAGTCCCTTAGGAAAATGCGTTAAGAACAATCAAAGAATTGAATTTTTACCTCCGCTCCAAACCACAGTTGTCCTGCTAAGTTTTCCTGCAGAACGTCCTCCGGAAATTTCACTCTGAAATCACGATTAGCTCTATGTTCCCCGATAAGTACGTCCATTATGGCATTCGTTATTGTTAAAACCTTATCTTGCGATTGTCTCAACTGATTGACCAAAGATGTGCATCGCTCGGGATCTTTGCGACCGTCAAAACTATCCAGCTCGCTTGCTATCATATTTAATGCTTCGTCGGCGAAAAAAAATTGAGCTAGCAGTGAAGTATCGTCTTTCTAAAATGGAAAAACTGAGTTAATATGGGTACAATAAAAACCGAGATAAAAACAAAAACTAATAGAGGTATATAGAAGTAACGTATTCTCTTTATCTTTGATACGAAGCATTGGTTTGATTTTTGAATTCATAGTAAGCAATTTGACAAATATCTTGACATTCTTGGATTATAAACCACGTGTTTTGTTTATTGGTGAATTTGTTAAATTCTGATCGCTCGAAATTTCGTTTGTTTACAAAACGAACATACGAAAGGCCTTTATTATAGAACATCCAAATATAGGTACGTGTTTGTAATCAGAAACGAGAAATAGTAGTGCAATCTATAAATTGTACTTGATCATCATAAAGTGCACCAATTAGACAACGAGCGACAAAGTCACTTCAAACAGAATATTACGACCTAAAGCTCGGCCAGAAATAGCCATTAAGGCGGTGACATGCGCCCAAAATGAAAATGTTTTGTATGTATTGTATAAACAAAAGATTATTGAAACAAATTGAGATTATGATAAGACGAGGCCAAATATTTTTCGTTTGATATTTCTGAGGGTAGGTATTCCCAGTCAGTATGTAATGGGAAATGCCGCTTGATATCTTACTTATTTATCTCGCTCTTTTTTAAGGGAATTTGGTATATTGTCGAACTAATAAAAAAGCAACTAAAAAGATGTCGTTGATGGCGCGCGTGCAAATCTGTCCGATATGCAAGATTGATTTGGATTTTACACCTACCACCGTTTGTTTAGATTTTACAACAAGCGATTTAATGGACGGTGTATTATCTTTTTCAACGGAAATCGTTTTATTCACAAAGACGTGAAATTACGAACACCCAGTCCACTTAATTAGACATGTATTCGAGTCAATATGATTTCATTGTATTTCCTATTTTTTAATTATACTGCAGGTATAATAAACTAGAAAAAAAACACTATAAGATACACGTGTATAATTGGCCTTTAAAGCACTTGCAACGTTAAAGGCACTCCGCTTCGCGTCGTGCCATTAAACTCGTCGTCATTTTTTGACGTTAATACTCTAGCAAGGTTTCACGCGCGAGTTGCTGCCTGATAACACTGTCGAGGTGTAAACACCAACGTACGTCTGACTTACTGTGGTGCGTGAAACCTTGCTAGAGTTTTCCCGCCTTTAGGTAGTTGAATTTAAAAGCAAATTTAATTAGCAATCGGTACAGTTGTAGAAAAAATATTGTATATAACGGCGGTTGACGGATATGTTGATTCGGTTTCGCCTCGTCAAAATACCTTCATTCTCAATGCGCGAAATTGAACTTCGCGCTCTTGTTATATAAATAACTATTCATTACAACTTTTTAATCCACTTTTTAAATCAAATTTCGCATTAGTAGCCTTCATCAATGCTATATTTGTGATAACAATTCTTTATTGTTTACTTTTCCTACCGTTCTTCCGATTTCAAATTCATTTTTTTACTTTATTTATTTGTTACTCGTACTTATCGACCCTTTCCCAGTCCGTGGAGGTCTATTCGCGAGTATTGTACGTACCTACCCGCAAATAAGGGTAAGTAACCTGGGTATAGCTATAGCATGTGCAAAACCAAATTTTGAACCTGGTGGTAGTTTTGCTTTTATTCCAAGTGACTATGTATCAAATTCATTTAAATCCCTCCATAAATAAGAAAGTTGGCACTGCGCATGCGCAAAACCAAATTTTGAAAATTGCGATAAATTTGCTTTTATTGCAAGTGTCTATGTATCAAATTTCATTTGAATACCTTCATAAATAGAAAGTTTGCAATTCGGTTTGTGGTGTAGAATGACTCAATTTCTGTAACAAAAAAATGATACGAAGCGCCCTTCTCCTATTCCTCCCCTATTGGAATTACTAAGTAATTACTAAGTAAGTAGTAGTAATCGTGTGAATCGGGCACATCGAAAAATTGGTAGTACTAAACAGATGATTATGCATTCGAATGACATCTGTCATTCGTATTTCAATGGGATGCAGAGTGGGATGCGGAGCACAATATAAAATGACGTTCAGATGATGTTTCTATGGAAACGACCGCGACGGCCGAATCTAAGCTTAGTAATTGTGACGTCTAAATTAAATTCAGAATTGTCAGAAGATATTTACATTGATTTATACTCGGATTTATATGATGCCCTTTATGATTGGGTAAAAAATTTAGCACACGATACTGCAGATTAGAGATATAAAAAGAAACAGTCTACGAGTAGAATTGTACAACATTCTTCCGGAATCTATAAGTGTATTTTAAAGAGTGTTGAAGCATCTACATCTTAAATATTGCTTCTACTCCGTGCGCGAATATTTAAATACTAAATGCCTGTTTCTAACGAATGAAATAAAAGAATCCCTTTCTCACCCCCAGTGTTGGTTTAAAGAAAATAAAGTGCGATATGAAAATAAGGTAGCAATTTACTCAAAAGCTAAGTTGTGAGGTTCAATAGGATTTATATTCATAGCTTTACATTTGCAAAAGTCAACATTAGATATCTAATGTAAGGGCCAATCTTCTGCTTCCCAAGGTTAGTAAATATTTGGGAATACTAATACATACTTAGACGATTTGGCTATTGACGATATTGGTTAAAAATAAAATTTATTAGCAACCTTCGTGCTCCGGATACGTTAACCTCACGATTAATACAATGAAATAGAGGTAGCAACACGTTTATCAAAATTTATACAATTTTATGTAATTGAAGCGATTATCCTGTCGTAAGTAATTCTGCACTGACGAGGTACTACCTGCGTAAAATGGCACGCTTCTTAACTTAGAAATCATAATTAATATGTGGAACATGGCTCAATTTTCTATTGTTTAAGGTTAAGCAAGTACCTAACGCACTCCATTGTTATACGTACCTTCTTATTACACTATCTTCGGGTTTAAATTAATTAACAATTAGCTGAATCAAATCGTACTCTTTAAAAAATTTAAGGCTAGTTTCCACCCAAAAGCGGCACCCACCGAATACAAAATATTCTCTTTGCGCTCGAAAACTATAAATAATAATTTCTCTCAGTTCACACCTTTCTGCAATAACCAAATGTAATAGAGGTTCGCCTAGTTACATCCCTCGAGTGTTTCCATGCGCTTTTAATTGAATTACTCGGAATTAGGTAAAGTACTTAATTAGGCAAATTGTGAAACTATTACGTTTTTTAAAAAAAACTAGAAAGCGACACAATTTTAGTGCCACTAATGATCAATCACGCAATTTAAAAAATAGTATCAAGGTCCTTCTTTGCAAATTACTCTGAAGAAACAGGTTGTACGAAATTAATTATATCGTTTCTTTTCTTAATCTTTAATACTCGAAGACCTTGATAATGGTATCAAAGATAAATAGAAAATTATAAGACAACAATTAATGTAGAATTGAAAATATTTAGTTACAGTTAGGAAAACTTATACTAACCTTAGGTCTATAAAACCACTTCCGTATAGACTCCATCATTTAATAAGTTTGCTTATATGTACCAGAAAATAAAATCAAAAATGTCACATGTTAAATAGGTTTAGAACACAAAACTGCACAGTAAAGTAACAGGATTTTCACTTCATCCATTTACACTTTTTCATCTACAACCCATTTATGATGTCACACCTTTACTACATTTTTAAGTCACTTTGTCTGCAATTTAATGGCGAAAAGATTGGATTTAAAAATGAGGAACACGGGTAATTCCAACCGTATGGAAATACATGAATCAGAATTATTTTTGACACCAGACAGTGCGTGTGTAACAAAATGTATAAACCGAGCGTGGCAAACAAAGCGAAATAAATAAATGGTTATAAAAACTTGGGTTTGAAGAAAACTGTAGCTTACAGCACCCTGTTTCTGCGAAACATTTCCGCTAGCCGTTTACAGACTTGTCCAAGCAGTTGTAAAAGTTGTCGACAGATGGTGGAACGTGTACAGTTACAATTGCATGACGGTCGATACTTGATTCCCGCCAAAAACAGACATTTGTTTGAGAAACGTACATTCTTTATTTACAATGCCGAATTACACAAAGAACTTGATTTGTTTTGGTCCTTCGACACCGGACAATTACTAAGTTATTGATGTAATTATTGAATTGACCCGATTCGCATTATTTTTTTGTGCCTTGTAGAGATAAGAAAAGAATTGTGTAGGTATAATGAACAAGCAAAATCCACAAAGAAAATAATATCAATAAAAAAATTGATTTTGCTCCGTTAGGCGGTTTTTAACAGGAACGAATCAAATTTGATACATGATACATTGATACACAATCCTAAAAATCGTTATTTGGCGGAAACTACTATGAAATTCAAATACTAGCACATTTTTTACAATACAGGCTGTTCTAATACCCTGTAATTTTAATCGGTTGCCTAATTATATAATAGTTGAGGTTATTTGTTCGCATTTGTGTTTTGCAAAAGTTCGATTTGGTCTAGTTTTGACAAAGTAGCCTACATTGTTGGACAATTCGCGTCGAGACAATTTGCACCGATTATGACATTTTGATTCAAACACAATTTCACACTCGCAGAATTAGTATATGCTGCGTATGGTATGTGTATAGGAAAAGTAAAGGAAGCCCTCAGTTACTCAAACTCGTTCAATTTGGGAGTTTCAATATTGTCGCGAATAAATTGGACCCTTTTCAACGCACAAAGAAATAGAAATTAAACTCTATAAAAGGAAAATTCCCCATTTTCTGATATCGAAAATTACTTATCGTTGAAAACATTGGTTACTATTGTACATCGTAGCATTCTCGCCCGGATCATATTCACAAGTGCATTTTATGCAATTCGCATTCGTTATTCGCTTGCATAGTGTCTTAAATTCAGTAGGATAACATGGCTATCTTTGTTATTATTATTATACTTACAGATTCCGTTAAAGTTGTGCAGTTTTTGATGCTGATGGATAATCCCATGATGCGATACTTTCAAAAATAATTTGCTTCGTAGATAATTGGAAAAAGTAAAAATAACAATTTTTAAAAAGTTCAATTATTAAGAGAGCTATCAAAAAAAGTTTCAAATAAAAGTTGCAAAATTCGATGGGATAAATTCAGTGGATGTAAACTTTTTTTTTTCAAAATGGCGGTTTTCAAAATATTGACATCAACTTCCTTATTTTAAATGGACGCCATATTGGAATTTGACGTAACTCAATAGAGAAAAAAATAACAAAACCGGTGATAGGTACTAAACATTTAGTCGTCTACATAACAGCTCTTTTAGAGGAGGGTTTTTCTATAATGTTGATCCTGTGGGGGTCTAGCTTTTTTCAGTGTGAATTTTCTTTGCAGAAAAATGTGCAAAGGCCAATATTATGGGAATTAATCTTCCGGGACAGAATGCTCCGACGGCGAATCTTTCAGTGGCAAATTTTCCGTGGTGGTGAATATTTTGAAGGTGAATCTTCCAGGAGCTAGCACTTTGTTACATTTTTCGCCCCGGCCTTCTAATGACAAACTCAAATTGCCAAGGTAAACCATGCCACTCCAAATTGTCGTTTGGGACATATCGTCAACGCTTTCTTCGGAAATTCCCAATATTTGACTTCTACGTGGGGTTAGATTAGTTGACTTGCTTGGGTATAAATCGTGCCAAGTTCAACTGTTGCGTAGAGCTGATATAGATCCTCTTATCGCTCGTACTAGTCGTGATAGCGGTGCTCCAATTAAAGATCACCACTTTCCGTTGGGCACAGTATTTGTCCAAGTCATTATGAGTCCTGTCAATGTTGCACACTCTCAAGTATGTGTATTTTAATAGTGGTTTTCATCGCTCTCTTCGTCTTGATCGTTATCAGAACACGTTGCAGAGCCTTCCTTTAAAGATTCGCTATTTCGTGAAACCTCAGGTCGTTTTGGTGTAGCGCTCCCATTCAAGGTTTCAGATCGTGATTTCCAGGGTTCCTTAGCTATCGCCGGTCGTCGTTTACGTTCATTAGAAATTGGCCTCGCCTCAAAACTAGTACCCAGGTCGCTGTATGTGGATTTCATGAGAGGCTATCTGCCTTCTGGTCACAACTCAATTGTCTTATTAACCTATTGGTAATGATTGCTATTATATATTCCTCATCATGGCGTCTTCAAGTAGGGGGAGGAAAATTCGAAAATTCGTCTATAGTGTTTGATGCCTCGGCCAAGGCGTCAAACGGGAAATCGCTTAATTATACCCTTCTCGTTGAGCCAAAACTCCAAAACAATATGGTGCAATTGCTACAGCAATTTAGATGGTTTCACCAGTGACGTTCGGCAAATGTATCGTCAAATTCGTGTTCGTCCTGAAGATCTTAAATATCAGTTGAACGTCGTCACGTATGGTGTTTCTTTTGGCCATTAAAACTTTGTTAGAATTCGCAGACCTTCGTCAGCGTTTGACCGCAGCACTTTTGTCGCAGGTAGCTCGAATTCACGATCCTCTCACCTACTAGTTTTTTCGCTAAATGTCAGATATGATTGTTAGGTCTTCGGTGGGATGAAACCCTTTGTCTATAGATTACCCCGCACTGGAATCAGTTGAAGTGTAAATTCATAGGCATTTGATAATTCATAATAATAATAATAATAATATTTATTCGTCGGATTTCACAAGAGTGTTTCGACACGTCGAAATATACACAATATATATAAATAATATAATAATAAATGCAGACACTAAAACATAAAAAATAAATTATGTAAAGAACAGCAAGCAAATTTTTAAAAACAAACAAATAGGTAAAAAAAAACGGAAGCTAAAACCAGAACACGTCCGCCCTGATGGTTGACAAGTACTCTTCGACGGAATAGAATGCTTTACTTAAGAAATATTTCCTAAGTACGCTTTTAAATTCTTTTACACTATACCTTTTTATTTTGTCCGGCAAAGGATTATATAGTTTAACATTAAGAGAGTTTTTTATTGATTTGTTTAGCCTGAACCTTGTGGTACGGAGTTGATTTTTAGATCTGGTATTCGTCTCGTTTAAAATAATTGGAACAAAAGCACTCGACTATCCTGTGGGAAAGTGGAGTTAAGTCGGTTCAGAAACACCCCTTGGTGATAAAATTCTGAGCCTAGAAGAATTTACCACAGTTATTAGTGGAATAAAAGAGGTATTTCAATTTTTCTATGAATTGTTTATTTTGAGTACCGGATTGTTAGTGGTAAGAAAAGAAAAAAAAAAATTTTACTTGATCTTTTCTTACCACTGAGGTATTTCAAATTCAAGACCTCTTTATCCTTTAAGGACTGACCACCCCCGGTCCTTTTTGACACTGGAACTACTTTTGTCGCCCCCCCCCCTCCCGCACTTGCCGCTACTACGTGCACTGTGAATTCGAGTCTAAATTGCCACAGATAAAGGGGTTGTGTTAAAACACAAGTAGTATGGGATACGCCAAATAAATTATGCTCTATTTTAAAGTTACAAAAAAAGGGTCTTGTGGGATTCTTGTCGACCAGTTTTTAAATCACAAAACAATGTGTGTGATACGCTATTTCTTTTAGAAACATGTTTTTGTATATAATAATAGACCATAGATCCACAACTCAGGGAACCTACTTATCAATCTTATCATAAAACGAATGCAAATCAGCTCCGTTAAACTCTTTTAAATACAATATTTATAGCTTTTATAGTCAAATCTTTGCAGTATTATCAAAATTAACATCTGGCATGAAAGATATCGACAATCTCACCGGTTTTCGAGCAAAACTTAAGAATTTTTTTTGTAGAAAACGTATTTTATGCAGTACCTACAGGAGTACCTACATCCACTTCTAATTGGTTCCTTCTGGAAAGAAAGCTCGTTGTTTTCTTTATGGAATGTGATTGATAGATTAAAATTACCACAATTTGAGATCAGACGGGCTCAGTATACCTTTTGAACAGGATGGAGGGAGAGGTTTGGCGGTATGAGGAAGGTCAATGTATTATTTGAGGCTATTCCCTAAAAAATGTTTTGATTTCTAATTTGCGGAAAGCTGCGTGCTGCGTGGTATGGTACATCAATACCTGCAGAAATGAACTAGTCACTAAAAATATTCGTTCAAAGACAACTCAAGCCGAATAGTTTCAAACATTTATTATTAAAAAGTAATCCTTGGTATTACTTTTTTGTAGCAAAGATCGCAATTCAGCACCGTGAAAGAAATTATCCTTAATTTTCAAAGACACCAAAAACGGCGGGGAATGCAAGTTGAGATCCGTTTAAAATGTAGTTTCCAACAGGGTCCAGTCCAGTTTGGAATTGGTCTTGTGCAATATTTTCGCTGGCTCACGATACCATTGGTGTATGAACAGCCTAACGATTTTAATTACGGCATGAGAATAATTTATGTAATAAACTGGGGATTTAGATAAAAGCTTCTTCCAAGCATAAGGCTAATAACATTTAATAGTCCTTTTAGGAGCGATGCTATTTGGTTGACAGATAAATATGCGACGCAAAAATATTTTAATTAAGTCTTCCTATAAATTGTTTTATCAAGTTTAAAACGCTATTAAATTTTGATGTCATTAAAATAATCATTAAACATGTTAAGCCTTATGAATTTAACCTTCATATACTTAGGTAGAAAATAGTTGACCAATAAATTAAATTTAATTTGTATAATTTGACAAATTCTCTGGTCCGCAACACGTTTAATGTAAAAGATTACCTTAAAATGTATATCTCGAGCCGGTATTAAAACCGAATGTTTATACTGAGAGCAACTAACTATAATTACTATTTATATATGGTGGCGAAGACATTAATTACAATGTTTAAACTATTTAAAACTCGCCTGTAATAACAGCGCTTGTGATCGTAACATATAAGAATCCTTTTCAAAATCACACGATTTAGTCCTTATCTTTTCACCTGGAATATGTTTTTTCACTTGAAAGACGATCTTGTCAGAACTAATGCACTTTACATGTTAAGCGATTCATAATCGTGAAGGTGTTTAAAGTTAACAACATCGCTACATCCTTGTTACACCGTCATTATTATACTTTACCCGTTTTATTAAGTGATTTTAACTTATTTACTCTTAAATACCGCGCTAAATCCATTACAGGAATGATTATATTTTATTATGTACATCGAATTTGCATAGTATTAATTTCTTTTTGTTTACATACAATTAGATACATTAGCTACTAACTGTATTTATATAAAAGGATTTGAAAAGGTGTCTTACCCCTAAAATCAATGTTATCGCACGAAAAAAATTCCTAAAAACATGCTTTTCCGCATCCATGGTCCTCAATTGTACCTAATATTTAAACAAGAACTATAAATAACTAAAATTTCTCTTAAATCTCTTACAAGACCAAAAGTTAACCTGCGACTCTTGAGTTTCTTATTTCGATAGTTCTATTTCAACGAACCGAATATCACGGGTTTATTGTTCGATCAATTTGACACATCTTGCATTCAAATCGTCATAAGTGGGTATTTGCAGTTTTGAAAGAATTAATTTTTAGTACTTAAAGGTACCTATAGCAAGAATAATAGACATGTAACAATACATACAGGTTTAGAGTTTATACTTTTTAATTAATAACGAAGTTTAATTTATAATCGTTTATATAACTATGTGGGTAAAATTAGCGTCAACGTGTCAACATGTAACAACGTATAGAATTGCTAATGGAATTTTAAGGGTCCTTCGTATACGCAAAATAAGATTAATTGCTCATTTTCTTTGATATAGTCGCTCTCGGAAAGGAGTTTAAAAATTTAAAGATATAGCAACTAGCGAGCAATCAGAGTTATATAAATTTTCAAATCCGTCTAAATCCTAATCATTCTTGACTTACCCCAACGATTTGAAATATTAAACAACCCTTTTTTGGGTTCATTGTCGTACCGTTTTAATAATTACTCGACATTGCCCGCCGAATAGTCGCTCTTCGTGTTTAGAGACGCTAAGCTTTCGCCATACGAATTGAGTTGGTGTTTAAAATCTAATATATTATTTACCCGACCCTTTTTAACTTCAATTAACCCGTGAAACGGTTAGACGTATTGGTGATTGTGCTGCTATATTATTTAGACCGTATATTCTTACGCTTTAGCTGCCATGACAAAGAGGATCCGATTTGTCACAAATAGCTACGTTACAATCACGCTTCCTCTTACACAACATCAAAAATTCAGTCCTGTGCCTGCACTGTTTCTCTAACTAATTAAATCAAAATTCACCTGTCTGGATTTTAAAGACCGTTGATCCACCCGTGACTCAGAAAACATCGGATGATCAAACAATTAAAACAAAAGGAAACCGTCAAAACAAATCCAAGAACTATGTAATTAACATTTGATTTCATTACCTCAAATTAACTTAATATAAGTCCATGTAATATGCCTAAATTCATTTATTTTTAATTCATATTACCTACTGGTTTGATGGTTATTTTATTACGACCGAGCAACTCCTTCAGTAGTTAATTCTTTTTATCGTTTTTTGTGATGTCATTAAACGTCCTGTACGAAATTGGGTCTCATTATTGTTTATTATCCCATTGCCCCTGGTTAACATAAAACATTTGTATCATTTTTTACCTCGTGTTGAGTTTTAAGAAATTTATTTACCACTCCTGGGCATTGTTTAAATCAGTCCTTGTATAACTTCGGCATCTCGCCTTTCATTTCTCTGAAAAGTATTAAGTTTCGTACATTTAATAGATGCCTACCACGATACTTGCGTGTGACATCTAGCAAATTCCTTGCAATTTCATTTTCAATCTTACAGGTTTAATTCAATTGATCGTTTTCTCGATACCGAAATATTAGTTTGTTACAAAATTGTTGGAAAATCGTGTACGATGTTTTTGATGGTGGTAATCTGTTTTAATCGGAATAAAGCAAACAAGAAAAGAATGGTAAACGAAACCAGTCTAATTCGAAATCATGAGAAATATTAGTGTACTTTAAACTAACAGTCATAGTGTCCTTAATTAAATTTCCAAACAGAGCTTAAATGTTACTGCTACAAAAAGTCAGAATTATTTGACGGAAGAGTAATGCTCTTACGAAACCATTACGAGTACTTGTAAGCCCAAAATCAGTTTTCAAATAATCGAACTGAATGAGATTGGAAAACCCTGTTTTTCGAAATTAAATATTCAATCATCACTGTTTAACAATCTGCGGCAAATTATAAAACATGTAAACAAAGTTTTTGTGAGTATGGTATGGAATGCTTTTAGACGCAGTACTAACAAAATAAAATGAGCATTCGTAAGGCACGATACAACAAAATAAAGCAGGTATAACCATTTAAGTTATGGGAGAATAATTACCCTATAATAAACGTTGAAACCAAGCTAAAATAATGAATGAAAATTATTTCAATTTTAAAATATTAAAATGACTATTAGCGGTCAGGAACGTATCGTCTCAATTTATTGCCAGTATTGTACCACTATTTTTGTGCGAGCTCAATATGAATAAGAAGATATTCCACCTCTGTTTTGTAGTTATACCAAGCCTATAATCAAAGAATTTTCAATAGTCTTTCTAATGGCTAACGTGATATCACTTACATTTAACTCTTTAATAACGTGACCGTTAAATTCCATTCGTCAATAATTTCATATCCAATTAGATGTTTTATATCATTCATTAGGTTTGATGGCGTTTCAATTACCTATTTATACTGACTAAGGGTTTGGGTTTTAGGTCTAATGATGCAAGATTCCCTACAATAGCAATGTTGCAATGCTCGTGTTTTTTGCGGTTAAATTGTATCACGTTTTCGTAACTGTCTGTTATACCTTACAGAGAACGAAATTGCTCATCTGAAATAAATATAATAGGTTCGTGCCCATTGACTCATGTTTTTAACTGTGCGTTCGGTATGAGTGGTTACAACCATGTTCCACTTGATAAAATTTATAACTGGGAGATAATTCATTGGTACCTATAACAATTGCAATTGGATTAATTTAACACACCGGTAGCTTTTCATAAATATTTGGCTCTTCTCGCTTTTTGTCCTGAAAATGCCTTTTCTTTGATGCTGGTTTTGTTATTCGTGTTTTGAGCACATCCAAAAAAATAGGTACGTGTAAAAATTGCTATACACTGCTGTTTTTAAGAAAAAAAAATGGTTTGAAGTGCTTCCTATACATTGTTTTGTGATGATACAGTTAAATTTCAAACAGACTTCTTAAAAATAACAATAGTAAATTGTTTAATACAATAGAAATTGCAAGGTTTAAGCAGCAGTATAGATAAATCCCAACACAAGATGGTTTTTCGGACCTTAGTTTAGCACTTTGTGTTGCATGAGCATGGGGTAGGAGGGAATGTAACTCCTCAACAAGGGAAAGTGCAATTTTTAACTACAAATCAACTACTAATTTATACAGTGATATTCATGTAGAAGTAGACATAGAGATTTCCTATAGGAATTTCCTATGTCTACTTTTACATGATAAAAAGTCTCCTGAAAGACGCCTAATTTTATGCAACCAAAATAACTTCTTGAAAGAAATAAAGATCTGGCTGTCATATTAATTATTAATTTGAATACTGTTGCTTTAGCTTCACAGAAAATAAATCTCTTAAGCTCCTTTAACTGTTATCGGCACTATGGAAATATCAACTTTTTCTTTAGTTGAATACATCGCACATGAACCGAAATTAGAATAGGTAAGTCAAAGCGATAATATTCAAACTAATTGTTTGGATTGCCGTCACAATGCATATTTAGTGTCCACCTTTATAGATGATTATAAAATCACTTTTTAGTGCACTTTCACTTTCAAAAAATAAAAAGTGCACTTTTTCGCTCTTGATGTCTGTCTGTCTGTCTGAGTCACAAAAGCTCCGGAACTACACCATTTACAGACTTGGTATTGATGTCATTCGATTAGAAATTAAAAATTACTTCATGTTTGTATTCTCCTTAAGGCATGAAATGTCCATAAGAGCTATTAAAATCGAAAAAAACAAATTTGAAAGTGCACTCTTCGCCTCTTGCTCACAAGCGGCTTAACGAATTTTTTAAAACCAGTATTTAGCATGACATGTTTTCTTGTAAGTAATTGAAAGGCATCTGTCAAGATCAGGATCCATGAGGGGAATGCTTATGGAAAGGGGATGAGAGCTCGCAAGCTAATTTTGCAAGCGTTTTGAAACCATCTACACCAATTGTTCCTGGATTTTTCTCCTGTTTTCCAAATTTCTTGCAAAAAAGATCCTAAGAAGATAAACATTTTACTCTGTGGCGGACTGCCATTGATATGGTCTTAACTCTCCTCATCTTCACAAGAGGAATACGAGGAGGAGATTGGGGAGCACTTGTTCACTTACATAGCTTTATATGTACAGGGTGGCCAAGTAAGAATGCGAGGTACTGTATTTGAGAATCTATCCATCGTAGAGGATTGCGGTAAAAAATTTATTACTAAAACGGCCACGGGCAAAACCTGGAAAATATGTTTCTGAAATGACCGCTAGGGGGCGTAACTGCAATCTGGAATCTAAAAAAGTGATGTTTCTGTGAATTCCGCTATATTAACCTAACGACCTTTATTGTACTGCAGTTTGAATAGACGCCTTTAATACACACGCTATTCTGTCGTTCTTCGAGATATGACTTAAAGAGCTTTAGCGAAGTGCCACTTAATCCGTAATACTCCAATCTTTTGAACTAACTCGAGTTTGTTTAAATCGGCTCAACCGTTTCGAAGATACAAGGTGTTCTTTACGGAAACCTTTGAATACAGATACAGGAAAAACTGTCAAACAAAAATTGTTCAGATTATCGTCAACTTCACAGAACGGACATTTTTTGTTAGGTTAATATAGCGGAATTCGCAGAAAAATCACTTTTCTAGATTCCAGATTGCAGTTACACCTCCTAGCGGCCATTGCAGAAACTTAACAATATTTTCCAGGTTTTTCTCGTGGCCGTTTTAGTAATAAATTTTCTTACCGCAAGCCTCTACGATGGCTACAGTACCTCGCATTCTTATTTGGTCACCCTGTAGATATGATCATGGGAACTATTTGAAATCCCTCTCGGTCCTTATTTCATATTTTATTACTTTCGCCAGCACTTTTAAAGCCCGTGATGGTCTCATTGATCAACAAGAGCACCACAGGTGCAGGAGTGAAGTACACGTTATGGAACACCAGGTCTGAGACAAACAGAGATCCTAAACGCTGGGTTATCAAAAAAGGTTCCAAAACTGGCAGAAGGGAGAACTTTAACCATGCACAAGTAATTTTTCTTGCAAAGCCAGTAAACGTGCTTGATCATTGTTCGTAGACTGTAACGGATGTTACAAATTAATTGTTCTACTCCATCCTACCTCTGATCTTCATATATCTTAATTAAATTGTGGGCGGTTCTTGTTATGTAATTATATAAATAAATGAACGTCGGCTAGCTGTCAGTGATCCTCTTCTGGCCTCTTAAGGAAAGGCTAAAGGGATAAATAACAACTCAATAACCTTTATTAAATTATGAAGCGGTTTTTATTTTCTTTAAGGTACCTCTTTGCTGCAATAGAATAACATATTAGTAAATTGGGTAGAGGGGAAAAATCCTGTAAAGCGTCGTTTGGCTCTATTCCATCAGTTCCCGGTTCCACGGTCCTCCTCGACCGCCGTAACACGGTACCAACAGCTACTTGTGTATATTTGTATATGTTACCGGCAAACTGAGAAATCCGGTATTTTGCAAAATCCCTAGGCATTTCGCGAAATGACCAATGCAGCAGGCAAAGTGAGAAATGGAGCTCGAGTTCGCACCTTGTCTGCCTTTCTTTAGGGATTTTGCCCATACATGCAGGCCTAGGGATTTTGCAAAATGCCGGATTTCGCAGTTTGCCGGTAACATATATACCAATAGCAAAAAAAATTGCTTCAGAAATTTGTAAAAAAATGTTTAAAAACTCTAGAGAACGTTGCTTTGAATTTTTAAAACAAAGATTTAGCTTAGCTGTCCAACAGAAAAATTCCGCTTGTATTTTAGGCACTCTACTCTACCGCCAATAGTTAATTGTATTTTTAATGCAGTATTCGATATTGGTATGTGAATAATTATAACGGTATTTATTTTAATTTATCGTCACAGATGTAATAAATCTTCGAGAACGTTGTATACAATGTAGTAAAAAATTTAAAATAACTACTGTACTGAATGCTTAGTTGACTATAATAGCAGACATTTTAATAAATTTCTTATAATTTAACAAAAGGTCGCACGCAACGTTTTTATGGCTATAATACAGAATTTATCTTATCCCTTTGATCTTAAAACAAAATTTAAGACCCATCAATATTACCAATTACTCTAGATGACACGAAATTTTATAAAATTATAGACAAGGACCTAAATATGGACGGATAAACACTTATAATGACATTTTAAAGGCGCAGAAAACAACAGTCAAACTTTTTATACCAATACCAATTCTTTTTTTTACCTTCCACCCAATGATGCAGTAGATATTAAAGGTTGATTATATACTTGAATGCAGCTAAATTCTACGTAAATGGTATAATGGTCGATTACGTTTCGTTCACCGATGTTATTATGGTATTATTGTAAAGGTTGACTGAGCGGATCGTTTATGATACTTTGCCGTGTATATAATGAAATAGTAAATTACGAACACATGTTTTAACTCTATCATCGTTTAGTACTTTAAGAGGAACATTTCATAATGTCCTTTTTTAACATGAGTAGCATTTGGGATATTGTTCTTGAAGATCTGTCAATTTGTTCTCGTATCAAAACCCTTCCATTCCGTTATAGCTCTAGGTAGATTAAGTTACAGGTTCAAACCTTTATTTGAGTAAGTCGCGAAGTGGAAAATTATAGGGTTCCATATTTTAGAAACGAAATTGCGCTATTATTAGCGATTTCTCCTCCGTTTGTACGTTCATTCTATCAAACAATCGAAATTATGCAAACTCTTCGTTTATTCATAGATTTTGTCGGAGAAACCGCAAAACACACTTGATCCACAGGTAGTACCTAACTGTTGTGCACTGCTCAATCCTGGTCCCCATTATGTGAAAGATCTTGTAGACGCTATCTTGTTATTTAAAAAATGAAAACTTAATCCTGGTTTTTAATGGAAAATTTTGAAGTTTAAGTGGTAGGAGATGCTGGAAACGTATAGATAAGAGTCATTTTCGCGAGTTTCAGTGCTTTCTATAATTATAAGCTTAAGTATGGGAACATTTTCCTAAATTGGCGCTTATTCCGTTGCCAATTGTTTTAAATTGCGTTTATTATATCTAAATCACGAATAGGCATAAATAACACTTACGCCTATTAGATATAATAAAGAAAATTTTGATCTATTAGCCGAAAATCCTAAATTCATTCGTGACTGAAATAATATAAACCGCAATTATCCAGAAGGCTGTAGGCTTTCTTTAAAAATATATACAATTTACACCAAAATTAGGTAAACTTTCCGTTATATTAATAAGTATTTATGATAAAATACAACTATTATACAAATATTATTTTTCTCATAGAACCACGTCTTCGTTTTTTGTGAAAAGTAAAGAGAGATGGGTCGTTCCCCCAAATGACAATTAGGGCCAGATGGATGCACTTTCACGTATAATTTGCTAGTAATTACGAAACGTCAGTGCAAAGTAACAAACAATGTTTCAATTGTTCAGATGCTCGTCAATTATTTCTGTAAATTAGTCCTCTTTTTACTCGATACATTACAACTCGGAAATTATAGGAACTTAATTACATAGCTCGAATTGCTTTTACATTTTATCAATTGTTAATAATGGTCAGTATCATGTTACTTTATTTTGCTAGTTATATTTGGTACAAATGGAACCCTCTAATAAATGCAACCTCAATTTGATTTCAACAAGGGCTGCCTGCTATATGAATACGAGACAGGTTGTTCTACTTTCCAATTATTTATGAATTATTGCAATGCGTTTAAAACAGTTTTTTTAGATCGTATCCCATTTGGCACTTTTGGGATACAGACGACATTTGTACACGCGGAATCATTTCATGTTACCGGTTCCACCTAAATACACAAAGCATCTGTGACTTTTACTCAGAATAGGTGAGATCAAATGTCTGTTTCTATCCATCGAATTGTTGCATTTGCCCTTCTCCTGAATGAAATATAAATGAGGTTTTGCAGCAGTGAATTGCCTTATCTTATCTTGTACCCATAAGTGCGTAAGCCAGAGCTCTTGTCATCGACCCACAAACGTAATTATAAAATTTGATGGCTGGTGATTTTACTGATCAGCAGTTTGAGTGATGAGGGAAAGTAATAAGAAAAGTGAAAAAGAGAGAAATCACTAAGTTAGGGATTTCGGTACAAATAAAAATCCTTGGATGACGTCGATGGTTACCCGAGTGCACTCCTATTTGAATTCCCTGGAATTTGAAACCTAGGTTCCTATATCTATAAATTTACTTTACTACCAATTAATCACTTTCATAATGGTCGTTCCATTCGTTTTAAATCATGAGCGGTTCTCTTTTTTAAATTTCCGAAATTTCACTTTAAACATTTCTCTTCATATTTTTCGTTTTCATACTTGATACTTCTAAAGGTGTATTGTCTAACCATAGGGGAAGATTATCACACACTTCATATTTAATATTTCCGAACTTCTCAATTGTAATTCTTCATTATTTTCACTAATTAATTTTTATTAATGGAACTATTTTTTCCTGCCGTTTTCACGCATCTTTTGATTCCTCAATTTTTTCTTCAGTTAGTTTTTGCTCTCTCACATTCCTTCCTCAAGATTCTTCTGTACTGTATCACATCAATGTTTTTTCTGCCACTGTACTCTGGCAGGTTATCTCGATTGGGCAAAAGGGTTCAACCCGGATTGGTATAATTGGGTCGGCCAGTAGTTGATCAACCGTGTCGGTCGGCTGAGCATCTTAGGGGTTGATTCCTTACAGCAACAATTTAATAGGCCAATGAAATCAATTGTTTGCCTTTAATAGCTTTTTTTCAAAATAGGGAGTGTTATATTTATCGAACTTATGAAGAATGCAATATACAAACATTTTCTGGTGACTAAGTAAACAAGAACAATAGATGGCATGGGTGGGAGATACATACCCAACAAATATGTATCAATACGAGCGGATCACACATGAGGCATCACCAATCATCTTTTTACTGCATCAAACAAGTGCACAAAAAGTCTTTTTTGAAATTTCAACTTGAAAGTAGAATCTTCTTAAATCTCCTTAGAATCGTCTTGGAATATTCTCCGAAACTGAAAATCTTCTCAGAGCTTTCATAAAATAAATTGTCTTTCAACAATTCCGATATACTTTAAAAGTATGTTTATGTTTATGTTCCAAGATCTCCTTTTTTGACTCCTGTAACAGGGGCGTTCAATCTAAGGTTTTTGTTACAATTTTTGGAAAAGACGTCTCAAATACAGGCTAAATCCATTTGTTCCTTGTGGATGTTGAGAATAGAATAAACAAAAACTTTTGGTACTTTCTCAAGAGAAACAGGTTCAAATGTGACACCTATACGACATTGGTTGAGTAACGGGGGATCAAAAAAGGATTGACGTTGAGTCCCATTTGGAAGTTATGATTTCCGTGTAAACAAAAATTACAAAGGTGACTCGACCGCAACTCTTTTTTGATCGCATAGTATTTGCTTCAATACGACGCCGACGCGCCGGTTCGTTTTTGAGGAAACGATAACTCAAAGCGTTGTGCATGTGTACAGGGCCCCTTGTTAGTTGCTTTCAAGAAGGGTATGAATCTAGTACTGCACATTTTGGGAGTATTGTCTTCGCAAAAATTGTCGGTCGTGCTGATGCAAGATATGAAGCACAAAAAGGAAGCATCACTCTCCTCTTTAGTGCTTTTAATGATATCTTGCTAACTTTACCGACGTCTCTATTACCATATGTTTAATTTGTTCAATAAACAATTAATATGCCCTAGACTCTAGAGATTGTGGTGTGGTAAGGGCGACAAAAAGTTTAATACCCCTCTGGTTTTAGTTTTATGGAAAGGATATTTACCTACATTGTAGTATCCGGTCTAAATTAAAGAAAGAAGAAATGAAACAACTGAAACACAAAAGTAAGGAAGATTAAACTTAAAACTTGAGCTGGCGAGGGAAAAAACGCTGCCCTCAATAATTAATAATAAAACAAATACAGCAAGATTAGTAACAAAGTAGGCATATATTATGTAGTAGGACTTCATGGGAGTACGATGCTATCATAGTTTTTAATTGGACAAGTTTCTAAATCTCAATTTTCTCTTTGTATGTCTCTCACTGCATATGAGTATAATAGTGGGGTTTCCACATTTCTTTCTTTTGTGGGATAATTAAATTTCGAATTGAAACCCTGAAGGTAAAACACTAACCGTTCCGAGTTGCATCCGGAATTACAAGCATCATCGTGCTAATTAAATTCAAATGTGCCGTCGAGATTGTGGTACTTCGGCACCTACTGACTGCATCGTATACAATAAATGGGAGACAACCCTTAATTACTGCACGCATTGGGTATTAACATAATAGTGACCTCGATCCTTTGATTTTATTGGCGCGGTTGCCATAAATCGTGGATTTAAAAGCACAATTTATTGTGGCAGATGACGAAGGCATTTTCATAAATGCAAAAAGATATAAAACCTAATAGGTAAGGAATAAGAAATCTGTTGTGCGCCGATTACCAAACTCTTGTTATAAAAGTTTAAGGGGGTTGGTCCAGCGTCTCTGGAGGCTTGTACTAAAGTTTGATATTGTTTTATTTGCTACCCTCTCGCGGGGTCAAGCGCTAACTAAATTAGTTTCTAGGTCCGATTTGTATTCCGCTATTGCTGCCGTTTTGTTATTGCCTTGAGCAGAATTAGTTTGCACTCCCTTTCACTTTAGTCTCTTTCGCCCATCGCCCTGTTAATAGGACAGCTATGGACTTGCTGGCTTCTTACGAAATTTGTTTCATTCACATTCATATCTCGCATGTAGCTACGGAGGAAGTTAAATGAGAGCGTTGTATGCAAGGGGTAAAACCCGACTGGGCCGCCACTTAAAATAAATTGTCATGAGTTCCGACTGCAGATTTTTTGTGGTTCCCATTTCGCCGATTGTGTATTCTACAAGCGTATTGTTACAGTCGTTCTCTTGTTTTATTCTCTTTTCCAGTCTTACATGCGGTTGGCTGAAGAGACATAGCTCACTTGTAACTGCCGCCATTCGTCTTCCTCTCTCTTGCAGAAATCCCATAACGCTAGCATGCTCTGATTGTTACTCTTTTGTCTTTGTCGGCGTCACATCAATTTTTCAAACATGGCGCGGAAACAAATGAGCAACCCGGCAAATTGAAGTAAGAAATAGCGGTTAGCTTTTGTTTTATGCCATGCCAACTGCTGTGCTATTGTTATGTTTAAGGGTTTTTTATAAATCTTTTACGCCCACTGAATTGTTTGAGAGGGTTTCATATTGCCTGCTTTTTATTGCCCTCGAGAATTGTATTCTTCCTCTCTAATAAACTTCCACTTGTGTAATTTCGATTTTATTACTGGAAGTCAACATATGTTACAAGTTTTTAATAACATATAACGGCTATTAGTCTGCCCATTTTCACTTACATTTCCATCTCGGTGTGACGATCTAGCTCAAATGAGACTGAAAGAAATTTCATTTATTTAACTCTCCCTAAAACTTATGATTAAAATTTCAAGTAATATTCGTGCATAAAGTAAGTGTATTTTAACTATGCGAATCTCGTTCTCACGCACCAACAAACAGCGAAAATTAGTTATTGCTCCCTAAAGTAAGTCAGAAGATGCATCGTTTTGAACTGGCTGAGCACGTAAAACTTTATACGATTGTTCAACTTGTAATGCGTACCAACCCTTAATAATTGATAGCCTGGGTTTTATACAAATGGTGGAATGAAGTTTAATATAGTTATATTTGAGTGAGTGCGATATTTGGATGTCTCTCTTGAGAGTCAACCTGCGTTTCTATTGTAAGCCATTGTATGAAGAGTTTTTATCAGGCGTACTAATATTACTTTTTTTACTTTTACTTTACTTTCTCGGTTTTTACGTCAAAATTAATTTTAAATTTCTGCACACAATTTCTGAATTACGTCCGCAGCACCTATATGTTGGGCGACTGAGAACTAATTTAATGATGTGCCAATTTCGCACTCAAAGCGTTATTTAATACATGGTCATGTATACACTCCAAAGACCATACTATCATTACATCCCAGTTCGCAGCATATACAAATACAAGTATTGCACAATATTTGATTAAAAAGTATATTTTAAAGCATATACAATATTTTTGATTATAAACAAGGCTAAAATCAAAAATAGGTTGATAGAGACTTGGATGACGTCTTTCTAAATCAGCTGGTCTAAGTTGTAATGGTCCTAGGGCTCTCCCAGTCGACACTGAAAATATTGACTTATCCTATACTTACAAACATGATTCATATAACGGTACTCAAAACAAAAGCATATGGAGTAGGTATGTCATGTTTTAGGTATCGGCATTTTTACAAAATCCGCAAAATGTAAATAATATCAAATTGTGACAAGAAATTCAGTGATTAAAAATTAGTACCTGTAAATACACCTTCAAAACACAACAAGCAAAATAATCAAGAAGAAAAACCCGGGAAAGCGTGATGCCCTCCATTAACTACATCCCCATCTTTTTTTCCGCAACGCTCTTTTTTCCCCTAGCTTCGTTATTAAAATCCCCTAGCCTAGCTAGTCTCAAAGATCATACTACACTAGATAGCCAGCGTAAATGCAAGAGTTGTTTCGTGTTTAAGTAGTTCCATAAAAATATTATAGGGGGCTTTCAAAGTTAAGAACGTAACTGATTCATCCGAAGCCGTCTTCGTACGAATTCGAATCATATTATAAATACAAAGAGTGATTATTGTCTAAACACGAGACACATAAACATGACCTACTGAACACTCCTCACTATCATTGGGATAAAATTACATTTGTACGTGGGCGTCATTCAAGACTATTACAATTCTATTACAGACAGGACGTTACAATGAAAGAAATAATTTGAAAGGTTGTACACAATATTCCCCTTGCTTTTTTTTAATCAGCCCTAACCAATACATTTTCCAGATTTTCGGATTAAATTAATAATTGCAAAAGCGTCTTTTTTCAAATCAAATCAAATCAAATCATTTATTGTCAGAGTACCAAATGTGGCTTTGACATGTCAATAATGCACAATGTAAATAACCTAAATATAAAACAGCAACATTCGAGATATAACTACACATTTTCAATAAATATAAATATGGACGTACACTACACATTAAAATTTTGATTTACATAAAATAATAATAATAATTTAGCTTACGCTTACACTTATCATATAGGTATGTGACACAAGGGTGTAATATAAAAACAAACGACATATGATGGGACGAACATACAAAACTGATACGCATCAAGGCACGAGTTATCATTTGGTGGAATAAATAAAGAGTATATAAAATAAAATCGAAAAATAAAATAAATTGACAGGTTTCATATAAGACTAGATAGATTATCACAGTTGAATTCTTCAATAGCGTAATATGCTTTTTTTAATAGTATTTCTTTTAATTCCTTTTTTAGTTGTAGTCTAGTCAACTCTTTTATTTGCGTTGGAAGATGATTGAAGAGTTTTTGGGAGACGTACACTAGTCCATTTTGTGTCTTGGCTAAACGGCAATAGTTTGGCCTTATGTTAGTTCGGGATCTTGTGAAATGATGATGTATATCACTTTGTAATTTAAATTCATGAAGATTATCTTTCGCATACATAATACTATCTAACAAATATTGTGATGGTAAGGTTAATATTTTTAGGTCAATAAAAGTCATTCGGCAATCATCCCTATATCCAAGACCATTTATTATTCGTACTGCACGTCGTTGGAGACCAAAAACTCTTCGCGCTGCAGGACAATTTCCCCAGACTAAGATACCATAGCTTAATATGCAATGTATTAGCGAATAATAAGCACTCACTAAAACGTTCCTTGAGACATTATCGGATAAACGTCGTAACACAAATATGTTTTTGCTAATTTTTTTACAAATAAAATCGACATGTACTCCAAAGTTTAAGACCGGATCAATATGTACACCTAAAAATTTTACAGAAGCATTGTTTTGAAATGCATGATGTCTTAGAGTTAGCATCAGGTTTTCCGATTTGGTTTCGTTAAGCTTTAATTGGTTTGGTATAAACCATTCTAACGCCAGAGTTTCAACTTGTTTGTGAACAGACAAAATGTCATTTAACCCTTTGCGTTTTATAGCGAGCGTTGTGTCGTCCGCAAATAAAATACAATCTGCATAGATGTTTATATAATTAGGGAAGTCATTAAAATAAATCAAAAACAAAAGTGGTCCGAGAATGGACCCCTGGGGAACTCCCCTAATTACAGATAGTTGACTTGACAATACTCCATTGTGGAAGACGTGCTGAAATCTATTAGATAAATAGGAAGAAATTAACTTTAAACTGAAATCGTCAAAATTATACGTTATTTGTAATTTTTGCAACAATGTATTGTGTGATATACAATCAAAAGCCCTGGACAAATCTAAAAACATTGAAATTGTATAGGCACCTTCTTCGAAACAGTTCAAAGTATTATTTACAAATTCAACCAAAGCATCTGAAGTACTTTTTCCCTTGCGAAAACCAAATTGCTTAGTGTAAAAGAGATTGTTGTATTTCTTAGCATAATTTCTGAAAACTTAGTTTCACGTATCTACGATACTTTAGCTAATCTTCAAATATAATATGCACCTACTAATCCAGGCATATTTACATTGTAACCACACATTTATCTAATTTAGATTTGTTGTAATTAAGCATTTTATGATTGGGATAAACGAGATAATATCCCGCTTAGCCTCCTACATAAGAAACTTGTGTCCAGCTAAAGTGAGTCGGAACTAGAATACGATAAAAAATTTAATTTAAAACAATATGTCAATATTCGGAATTTTAATTTACAGTAAGGTAACCAGATAAAAACATCTATAACACCCACACAAGGTTGCGCTTACCAAT
Source organism: Photinus pyralis (assembly GCF_008802855.1). Lineage (NCBI taxonomy): Eukaryota > Metazoa > Arthropoda > Insecta > Coleoptera > Lampyridae > Photinus > Photinus pyralis. The sequence goes on from NW_022170738.1 coordinate 4,796,177, forward strand.
GACACTGATATCCCATACAATAGCCCTTTATTCTAAAAATAACTGTGCTTTGCCATTTCGTGCGTCTTCTTACCCCGCCAAGTAGTTTGTACTATTCTCATAAAAACATAGCCGCTGGAGGACGCAGTCGACTTATGTGGCGGGACGAATTATAAGAGTCTAAAATTTATACAGCGCTGTCTATCTAGTGTAGTATGATCTTTGCTCGTCTTCAGCATCACTGCGCATAACGGTCGATTGGTTATATACAGAGCGTATCGTATTTTTGTTTCAGAGGTAATGGTGTGTTGCCTAACCATAAGGGTGGATTATCACAAAGGCCTTGACAAAATCGGTATTTGGTAGACGAGGTATGTAAATTAAGTAATGAGACTAACCCTGTAGCGGTTACTATAGCAACCTGGTCGTGTCAAACTGTAAGGATTGGTAGGTGGAGCTGGACAAATCATACGCCCACAGTGGAAATTTAGGCTCAGTATGTTCATCTGGCTGTTTGTAGGTGATCAGTTTTCTTGTATAAGTTCCTTTTTGTATCTTGTTTCAAAAATGAATGACCCGGTTCGTTCAAAGCGTCGATAACCAGTCAGATTGATTGGAGAACAGTTGAATTTGAATCGGACAATCCATTCATAAAATCATGGATTGGGGATGGGAAAAATTTGTTGTGGAGAAGTGCCATTGGTCAAATGTTAACACCAGAAAAAAATAGTTCGAAAATCGGCACTAAAATTATTGAACCCTATCTTGAGAACACTCGCCTCCGCAGTCGCACAATTCTGTGCAGGGCATGTCGGACTTGGCACAGCTGCATCTTTGTGTGCAGCGTTTCTTAAGAGAGGCGGTACAATTGAATCCATATTCAACAAACAAACTTAATCTACATACATTCGCAGGACATGTATGGGGACATTGCCTCCTGGCGCAACAGCAACTTCCGGATCCATGTGATTGGGGTTGGAGAAACTCGAGTGAAGATCAAGAATGGGAGCCTGTCTGGACTTTAAAACCTCCAGTTCCAGAAGCTTTTGTAATCTTAGTAAAATGTGGATGTAAGAAAGGTTGCACACAAAGATGCAGCTTTGTCAACTTTTTTCGTTAAAAATGTACTATGATTTTTGAGGCACTTTAGAAGACTTTTGTGCTTTACAGGTAAGGTTTTTTTGAGTTCTAAGTTAGGTCGAAGGTACTTTTTTGTTAAATATTGTGATAATTAGCGATTTATTTTAATACAGAAGTTAACCGCACAGAATTGCTTATTTGCCAATTTATTTAAGGTTTTGCGAGATCCCGCAAATACCGGGATCCCGCGGGATTAACATCTAACAATCCCGCAAATATCGGGATTGAGATTTTGCTGCGGGATTGCATTCCCTAGTGCGCACTGTTAAAAGCGCCTTAAAAATAGGCAAAGCACGTAAAATACCCTAAATAAATTCTCCCTGGGTATTTGACAATGGGGTCATCCCGCCTTCATTTTTTATTTCTGATCCACAAAGTACATTAAAAATAAAAAGACCCGTGTGTCCTCAATTTTTATTTGCGAGTAAAATAAACCCAAAATAAATTATTGAAAAGCTGTGTTTTTAATCCGAATTTGAAACGCTTCAGACTAAATACGTCACAAACCTACAACCAATCACGTAGAAGTGAGCTGGCAACCTTACGCGAGGGTCTGACGTTTGTCACATTTGACGTTTTGAGAGGGATGTTTAACTGCATCTAGCACGAAAGTGACAAGTGCCTGTGACAGATGACGCAAGTTTTATAACTTTTATATGCCATTCTCCTGCAATATTGCCAAGTGGTTATGTCATCTGAATGGTTCTAGGAGCTGATTGGTCGGGCTTATTACGTCACAGAGCCCGCCACAATCATATCGTTTTGAATAAACCTTTAAAACCGCACATGTTCATTATTTTTTTGCTAATCAGCCTCTATTTTTAAATAAACTTTTACTGTCCGAAAAAATGTTTTATGGTTTCAGGTACACGCTTATTAAATTAGAACTGCGGAATTCAACTATACTTTAAACCTCCATTCCCTTCAACCTTCCTAGATGTAAGAAAATACAAAACAAACCCTGGACATACATTTTTGACCCATTTTATGGGCGGGTATTGAAATGCTACCCTGCGCTTAAGAAACCCGCTATAGCAAGTGCCGTCCGGTGTTGCGAGGGTGGCGGCATAGCTGAAATTGAACCTTAGGGTGTCTAGAACAACCTCTGAAAGTTTCATAAAGTTATCACAAAATGCAAGGTTGAAACCTATTTTGGCTCTAACCCCTGCACCCTGCACTATCTTCTTACACCTTTTATTGCTTAAGTTTACTTCGATTTAACAAAATTTGTATCTCTTACCTTTTCTACAATGCCCATAGTGGCCTACTTTGTCTCGGAGACAGTGTATAGTGGGGTGGTGTTTTAGCTATGTAAATCGACATATTCCATTCTGAAAATCATATGCGATTCTTCATATACCTATTTGTTGCATTTTGTGAATTTATGCTTAGACGTCCAAAGGAGGCCTTATTTTCCATTGCGCCAATAGACACGATCACAAAAACCTTACCACCGATATTTTCCCGTTTTCCCTGTTTCCCGTCTGCAAGTCTGCTGAATCTCCACCGTTGCCTCACTTGCTTCATTTGTACAGTCGTCGACTACTCGAAGCTCAGTTTATAATTCTTATAGGTACTAACTTTTCTACTTTTGTGACGTAGGTATATGCTGGAGTTTGTAGGTATATGTTTATTACTCGAATTTCTCCGAAATAAAGCTGTCAGCTGTCAATAAATGAATATTTATTTTTTGGATACAACGTTTATTTCAATACACCACGATATATGCTGAAGGGTATAATCTTTCTGTCAAAGAGCATTGTAAATGAACAAGATATACTTGATTCCCTTAAATGATTAGGTACATATTATTTGTTTTTGAGTATGGTCAAATACTGAAAACGACAATGACAAACTAGGTACGTTGTTAACTATGAAGGCGCATACTTACATTCAGTAATTGCATGTTCAATTGAGATCGGGTAACGAAGAAATATTTCTTTATTTTTCAAAGCCCTTGCACTTTACACGCAAACACGTGTAAATAAACAAAAATTAATTATTATAATTTAGCAGTTATCCTTATAACAAATAAATTTATTGCTGTGTTGAATGTATTTATAAAGCGTAGCGAATAACTAGAACACTACTTTATACCAGAGACTGTAGTAACAAGTCTCTGCTTTATACACACATTATGGACTAAAAGGGGGTGCGCGTCATAAAACGATGAACGGCCGTTCTTTGTGTGTGTAGGCGAGTGGACTTTGGTAGTTAACAACTTCATAAAAATGTTTTTTATTGATTGCCAATTAAGTTTGAATTATTTTATATCTTTTACCGGAATATTTCACGTTCCAGTGAGATCCCCAACTCTGATGACGTAGGTAGTATAGGTTAATAAACGAGTATATACGTTATATACTTTTTGATAAAACTAACACTGCGATTCAATAAACAAAATTTCTAACTTGTTTTCACTTTTTAGTTAAAATTTACCAAACGTTCAAACCTAACAATGGAATTTCCATCGAATAATTGACTATAGGATGCAAACAATATTTGAACTGCAAATTCATTTTTTGCAATTTTAGGTTTCAGTATTCAGTAAAATGCCTTTATTCATTCCAGAAGAAGACAAAATGTACCAAAAAGAAAATGAAGTTTGGATTTGCGTAGAACACGATAAGTATATTTTACAAAGATTACCAAAAATGGAAGGTGAAAACGAAATATTATTCAAAGGAGTAGATTTACCAATATCGGGCGATCAAAAATTAGTGACTGTCGAGTCGCCTTTGGAAGTTAAAGCATGTAAACAAAAATTCCAAAGGTGACTCGACAGTCACTCATTGTTTATCGCTATTTACATTGCGGAATTATATAGGTTGACCTGACAGCATAGCTATTTTAAAAATTAATCGCATTACTCAAACAAATTCGATTATCGACTATAGCTAGGTGGTTATAAATATTAAATACCTATATGAAAATAATAAAGGTATAACATTTGAAATATATCTGCTATATTTCATGTAGACATCATTAATTGACATGGACTAACAAACGGACACAAATTCAATTACATAGGCTTTCATTGATCAGGTGATGAGTAGGTAATTACAGAATGTTCATTTCTGATTTCCGGTCCTCGTTTCATCGCACCATCTATACAATTGCATTATATATTGAAGGCGAAGTGAATGCGAGTAAAAGCAAATCCAGGCTGTATAAAATGAAAATTCGTTTAAAAAGTAGCATCATTAAAACAAAGCCGCTCAATTATTCAGAAGAGCAAATTTAAAGAAAATTACATTATAAAAGAGTAATTCATTTATTAGGCAGTTGAGTGAGCATAATTGGACAGCGATTCTAGGAAAATCAAAATGGCTCCGACGAGAAACAAAAGCAAAGCTCCCAGAATAAAAAACGACAATTAATTCTTGAAACAAAACACTTGCGGTTCACGGGCTACAGTCAGTAACAAGTTACTTTCCCCACCAATCGCCCCCGCTTACATTAAACGGCCATATTTAATGGTTTTATCGAGTGAAATTAATAATGAGATGCCTGATTGGAAGTCTTTTAACTCTAGTACCTACTCCTTTCTATTATTAATCAAATAATTACCAATCATAATTCTAGGCTGTGTTTCACAGTCATGTATAATTTGGAAGGTAACTATACGTTGGTACATTTAAATGAGTGCCTGTTTTAAAAAGCCTGGTAATATAATTTGTAGCTTAAATTATCATTTTCGATTTGCGTGCGACTTCTCGAATCACGCGAGTGTTATTGAAATCCTAATTACTTACTTATTTTAATATTTTATCAAAAAGTTAAATTATAAGACGGGAATAATTAAGGATTTCAATTATACGTTTTGTTTGGTACTTCAGTGTCAGCAGTGTGATTCAATTTACTTAATTTCGTTACAAAAATTAAAGACGACACCTAATGAGAGAAAATTGTCATAACATTAATTCCAAAATTGCGAAATCGCAAAAAATATGTTATAGACAATTAGACATATCTTCGGATAGCGCCCAATTATACATTCCCTGCACTTCAAATTATCACTCCAAATCGACACAAAAAATCGCTAAATTCGGAAAACATGATGCACGGATGCAGACATTAGGATGCGGACATTGGGACACGGACATTAGAACGCAAGCATCATTTAGATCACCTTACAAGTAGGACAATAAAAGGAATAACTAAATTAAACCAATGTTATTTTACTTATTTCATCTGTGTATGCGTTCTAACGTCTAGTTCTAGCCTAGGATCTGTGTCCTTATGACCAGATCACGTCCCAGTGTCTGCGTCCCAATGTCCGCGGCCTAATGGCCGCATCCCAATGTCCGCGTCCCAATGTCTGCGTCCCAATGTCCGCGTCCCAATATCCGCGTCCTAATGTCCGAGTCCTAATGACTGCGGCCGACTTCCTTTGCGGTCTATTGTCTTGCGGCCCAGTGACTGCGTCCTAATGTCTGGCGGCCTAATGCCCGGTCACCTTGCGTAACTTTCTCCAGAAATGTACCAAATCACTTTTTTTTTGTGGATGAAGTGAGTTTTTTTAAACATGCATAGAAATTAAGGCAGAAATCAAAGTTGAATACTTTGTAAGTAGGTACCAATGTTATTAGTCAACGTGCTACAATGCGTGCAGAAATGGTAGTAGAGTGGGCATAAGTAATTATGACGATCTTCGCAGTGCTTCGTTGTGCGTAGCCCCGTAGGGAACTCCTGGTACAATAACAATTCACCTTTCCAATCGATAAACTCGTATCCATCACCAGTGGCACGGGGAGTGTCCCCCACATAAACTGCCACACTGCCTGAGAAGAAAGGCTGTACGGGGTGAACCGAAAAATGTACGTGTAGCTTTTGATGAGATTCCTGGGGATGGCACCCAAAAGATCATCAAATTGGCAGAGCGATTCCGACGGTCTTAATTTATTTATTTATTATTCCTCTCTTGTTCTGGGCCCTCAACAGGCTTGCGCCCAATTACAGAGTGACCCGCATAATGTTGTTTAGAGGTGCCTCCGCAGAAGGTCTATAACAGTTTGTTTCGTTCCCTATGTTTCTTCCGTATGTATGGTTGGTTGCCTGTTAGAATAGAGTACAGATTCAGTATTTAAATTTTAAAAACCAGTATTGTCCTTGTCCTTGTGATAAAATTCCTTTACCTTTTATCTTCTTTTCCGGTCACTTTTTGATTCTGGCATGGTCGTATGTCCAGCGTGCCAATCTTCATTTGTGTAAAAATTTCATCTTAATTAATTATAAGGATCTTCACACATTGAAGTAAATATTTTCTAATTGTTACCCAATTTTGGAGACGTTTTTGGTTCTCATGGTAATATTTTTGGAGTTTCGCCAAGCGGATTTTGGAAGCACATTGGTCATCGGCTTGATACTTTGGCTCGTTTACGATCTTTAGAGCCGATTTTTACTACCTACCAATTTGTACGTTTTTCGTCTCGTCCATCATTGTGAGGGAAGCGCATAGCTTTACCATCGACATCAACCCGTATAAGAAGGAGCCCTGCGCCCCATTCATCGCAGAGCCATCACCGATCATCCCCTACAAGTGCGTCCCTGTCGTTCTCTGCGTGGCATCACCAACCCCAATTGTGGAACGGTATTCTACAACGAAAGGTCAGCTGTGTATTACTTGAACCTTCCCGACTACTTTGCAACGAACCATCGAACCCTGCATCCACGTAGAGACACCCTTGCAATTTTGTTCCCTTCCTCTCCTTACTTCCTTTCAGTTCCTTTGTTTTGTTGTAATTCGTGTTTTAATTTCAACAATTTATCACTGAACACTGGTCACGTAAAGAAAAAAAAAACGATAAGTAAAATAAAAACATCGTTGTGCTGTTATTGGTTATGTATTACTTTAAAACCGACAACCCTTCTGGTTGGTCGGACGATTAGAACTATTTTTTTTGGTTGTGCCTACTGCACCGAATTATTATTTTTGTACGTTTATGATTGTTAGGCAGTTATCAAGATAGCCTGTTGTTTTTTTTTGGTTCTTAAAAAGGTAGAATGCCCGAGGTGAGGTACGTTTTTAGTAGCCCGTGAAAGAAAGGCCTTTGTTTTACCCCCGCACTAATTATTTTTGATTTTCATTTTAAACGCTCTAGACCCCAAGCGTGAGGATCTAGCGGCACTTGCTACTGCAAGAGTTTATTTTATTTTCATTATTTGTACGTTTGGAACTTTAATCTAAAATTTTTATTAACCGTTCGAGATACAGCGATCCCTTGATATTATAGATATACAGATCTTTAAATTCTATGCATATCAACAACTAATTTAATAAACGACCAGTTCACCCCCAATAGTTCTTTTTTTTTGAATTTACAGGTATGTGTTGTTGTGTGTCCTTTTATCTTTCAGGTTCTGCGTTTCCTGTAGGTATCTTCTTGCATTTTCAAACGTAGTGGCGCTACCCTAGTCAATCAGAACCACGCGAATATATCCCTGAAATCTGAACCGCCTCGCTCCTGCATCAGAGCTAGACCGGAGCAATACCGGCATTTCTTTTTGCGCCCAAATGAAACCGTTATAGGTCTTAAGTTGTTCTATATACTACTCCGGTATTTACCTTACGAATTAGGAAAACTGCAGGGAGACCTAATTCGGAGTAGCTGGCAGAATGCTCGAAACAGGTCTGAGGTAATTCCCATCTCTGCTACAGATGAAAAATTCTCCTCAACCCAGGTTCGAACACCCGACCTCCGGATTTATAGCCCAACGCTCTACCATTGAACCACAAAGTCGGTCTTCTACGGCATCAGCTGAAATTGTGTTTGACGCATAGTCCATCGTCATAGTCGTCAGTCCCCCAAGAGAATAATAATAACAGAACAGAATATTCCAATTACAGGACAATACATGATTAATAGATGCTCTCGAATAACAAAAACAAGGTTGGTCTCATTGAGCATCTCTGTCCTGATTTTGCCCTTGAGAGGATTGAGAGAAAACAGCAAAAGAAGACGCAGACCGCGATATCGTTGCAAAGAAATACCCCTAATGACCACGCCATCATCCTTGGAGAGGATGTTTATTAAGCGGCAGAGCAAGGCGATGCAAGTTTTATAGGGAAATCGATGGTGTTCGTCATGATAACTGTCAAACGCTTGGACCGATTCGGTTCAAACTTTGCATAGTTGACCTATATGCCACAAGTAATAAGCCTATTGAAAATGGGTCAAATCCAATGACCCCGTTGGATCACACCAAGGTGCTCTGCCGCTTTTTTGGATCTGATTTAAGGGTTTATTTACTCGTGCTCCTATACGGTCTAGGAACCACTAACACGATCGTCTAGAGTGGCAGAGGTTGCATTCAGTTCTCTATGAGCTCTTTCAACCAAGGGAAAGTGGTTTCTGTACCTCGCATTTATACTGGCTTTAATTCCTGTATATTCCCGTTTAGCTTTACTACCTATCCGTCCCAAGATCCTCCCAAAGCTCTCCCTATATCTCATTATGTTACTCTAAAATGTATAGCTTTTCGCAAATTTGCTCCGAATTATCCCTAATTTTTCTATTCACCGAGTTCTATTTATTAAGTTCTTCAAATCCTTTCAACTCGCGTTGTCATCAAATCTTATCGTGTTGCCTGCCCTCAAGATTTTCTCAATTTCCTCGTAAGCCGTTGTCAAGGCCCTAAAAAGATGAATGACTTGTGGGCGAATTTCTTTACTAGATATATGAAGCATTTGAATGATATGGCATCCGTTGAACCAGATTTACTAGAATTAAGTAGTTTACATATCAAGCCATGATGGTGTCTAGCGGTTATTCGCAACCACCTGGTAGTCATTTTTTATGGAAAAGGCATTTCATGATGAAATTTCACTTCGATCTGATGGTACTGATGTATCAAAGGTCTCTTAAGATGAAAACTTCCCGCAGTTGTTTATTAGGTCACCTCATTTTTGCAAATTAGAAAATTCTTGTTGTGTTTAATTTCTATTTGAGAAATATGTTGAGACGTATACGAGGTATCTATGTTAAAAATATGTAATATGAATTTTCTTTTAAAAGAAAAATTCTTTTATTTGATCTAATATCGAAAATTGTTATTAAGAAAATTTATTTAAAATTGTAAACTAAAATCTAATAAACCATTCACTCTGTTGTTATTATCAAATTTTCGATGGGTACTAAACAAATAAAGCTATTTCAATCTTGAGTACAATTCATATTATTTGACATAACTCGTACACGATTGAGAAAGTTTGATATCTGATGGTTGTTCAGATCATGCAGAAATTTTTATGAATGAACATGTTAAATTTATAAAACAATATTATTATATATATATATTTTATTTATATATTTTATACCTATTATACATTTATAACAAAGTTTTAAGAATTTTAAAATCTGCATTTGTTCCCCGCTGTTCCATTCCTCGCTGAACACAGTGTATATATGATCCTAAAAAGCCCTTCCGGTCACTTCAATTATGCAATTTTGGTTTTGTTACATGGGATCTTAAAGCTTTGATTCGCCCAATCCGACCGGACTTACTTACCAGGTGAATCCGCATGCTAAACGCTCGCTCGATTAACCTAGGGTTCGCTGATATCTCTCGTATTGCGGATCAAATTGGACTCATCTTATCCCCCGACTGAATCTGACCTAAATTAACGCAAACCTATATGGAAAGTAACGGTTTGCCATAATTATCAAACACTACCTATATACATATCTAGATTTTTCGTGTTGTAGGTAGGTATCACATTATATATGTACCATCCTGTGTCTTTTAGTACCTATGGCCAAAGTAGTCGACATTTAAAAAAAAAATTTAAATGAAAAATTTTTATTCGCCATAAATGATAAAATACATATATTATTTACATTGTAAGGTATATATTTTTTTGTACTAGAACTAAATAAAATGTAGCGTGGCATATGTTAAAATTACCCATTCCTATCCCTATCCGAGAAGTTAATCAAACGCGGGCCTTAAATCAATAATAAAAATAATGAACACGGGTCGTTAATATATGAGTATCTATCTAAACACAAGCACTACCTACATGATATAAATTCTTTTCTAAAGCGCCATCATTTTAAAATTTTCCTCTGAAGCGAATCGTGGCAGGTATGGGAAAATTTGTATGAATGAAAATTGAACTACTTGCCCGATCTAAAAAAAACTTAACAGAAAGATATTCAAGATCTAAAAAAAACTTAACAGAAAGATATTCAATTTAGTTCGAATCTGTTTAATCCAATAGGGGATGTAAAAGGAGGAGCCATCGTAAAGAGCCCAACCAATCATTACTCGTATTGTATCTGTGTTGCCGATGCTATGGCAACCAGAACTTGACTGTCTAGTGTTTCGGTAACAACTCCCGAGCGAAGGTCTGAGCACTTACGGCTATTGCGGTGCATACTCGTATACATCGTTTCATTATTATAAAATGTTTAAAATTAATGGGGTAGTGTTAATGGTTCAGTAATTAGCGTACCTAATTGAAGACTTTAATTAGCAATGTCAGACCACGAACTGATGGAGGACGATCATGAAATAAACGTTTTAGATACAGACAGTCGTTTATCAAATAGTGACAGTGAGCCAAGAAGTTCAAGGAGTCATTGCTCAAGCCCGGAAACGGTGCCGAATTCGCATTCATCGACAACTACAACACTACCATTCAGTATATCTAATTTATTAGGCAAACACCTCGAAGACAAATCGGAACCCGAAAGTCCCGAAATTTCCACACACTTATCTTATCATCCGCATGGATTACCTCCACCGAGAGGCGTCGGTGCTTTTATTCCTTCGGGTTACTATGGACAGGGTGTGTTAAGGGTGCCAGCGCATCGACCTGTTGGAGGACCCACAAGCCCCGGAACTGTTTTTAATCCATGGGCTTTGAGTCTGGACCCCGTCTTGCAAAGATCGGCGGCCGCAGCTGCCTTTGCTTCGCAAGTTGTTAAAGAAAGGTTATCAGGTATGAAGTTTGTGTTTTTTCCCATTTATTATGCATGTTTGATCAATAAGTTTGTCGATTTACACTGCATAAGTATACATTTAAAAATTCATACTGATTAAGTGGCGCCAAAAAAGGTAATTTATGATCATATTGAGGCAGATTATTCCAAATGTTGTATACAAAAATAAATCGCTTGCTGTAAGTGTATAGGTATGAATGTGTGTCGGTAGACGCTTAGATATTTACAAGGAGACGTTATCCTTAACTTGCAGCTATTATAATGCTATTATACTAATTTGCTTATGTAAGCTTAAAGAAAGGAGTTGCTTATATATCCGACGGATACCCTTTTTTTGACGTCGGATTCACTTTTTTTAATTCACTAAAGTAAGTAATACTTTCAATTTCAATGTGCTTATAGATTACTTGTAGGTAGGTACAAATATCACTTAGATATTATACCTAGCTTGTCATTGTCTCACAATATTTGCATGATCTCAATTTTTTGAAAAAAGCTTTACCGGAAAAGTTTAGGAATAGGAAATAAATCTATACGTAAGTAACTTACCTTTGCTAGGTAATTTTTTTAAGCTTCAGGATCGACTATTACTATTTTTTTATTATTTAACTGTACCTATTATATTATTACTTATAATCAAAAGATTTCTAAACGAACACTGGATTAAGGCTTTTACACCTTGAGTAAGTAAATTATGTTCTTCCTAATCCCATCAATATCTTAGATTTTTCTGTAATACTATAAATTAAAGGGCATTCATTCATCGTTCATGAAATATACATACCTACATTTACCTATCTTAGATATGTAAGGAGAGTCTTTTATCAATCAATCATTTTATTGTCAGAAGTACCAAAATACAGGATATAAACTACAAATTATAAATAAATATAAATATCTTAAAAACATATGCGAACTATGGACGTACACTACACATTAAAATTTTGATTTAGATAAAATAATAATAATTTAATGATAATTTAAAAGCATTTTATAAATACAAATTTTTTGAAAAAGAAAAATGAGAAAAAAATATGCGATATTTTAAAACAGTTACAGAAATTTCTTTAAATATATCTGAACCAATATTTTTTAATTGATTCTAAAGAATTAAAATATTAAATATAACATGAGTAAGTACATTTCCGTGGGTAAGAAATCAGTAAGCGCTTTCGTTCCTTATTACTTATTATTAAATTCAATACCTAAACGTATTAATTAGCATCCCAATCATTGATTTATTTATTTTTTATTTATTTAGTGATTGTCCGTCTCTTGTTTTGCGTCCTCAACAGGCTTTCGCCCAATTACAAAGTGACCCGCATAATGCTGTTTAGAGGTGCCCCTGCTGAAGGTCTTAAGTTGTTCTATACTACTCCGGTAATTACCTTACGAATTAGGAAAACTGTCGGAAAACCTAATTCGGAGTAGCCGGCGGAATGCTCGAAATTGATCTAAGATAATTCTCATCTCTGCCACAGATGAAAAATTCACCTCAACCCAGGTTCGAACACCCGACCTCCCGGATATGTAGCCCAACGCTCTACCACTGAGCCACACAGTCGGATAAAATCAATTGCAGTCATCACGATCTTGTGTAATGTCTTCTTGCAGGCGTACATCAAATTAATATCTTAGTTATATCTTACGCATATGACACAAACGTGCTTTAAAGTCGAGCAACATGACGGAACTATCTCTAAAAATGAAGCATATCTTATGTAAGCTTCAGCCGGCCAGCCAGCATTATTGATGCATTTAAGACCTTGTTTGAAAGATGATTCCTATTCATATACGCTATCAACCCGTGAAATTTTTAATAATCCGTCTTTGCATTTGAATTTTGCAGGTCCCAACTTTCCGTATGCATCTGAAACAAGCCACCGAATGGACTGTGTGTTACCTTGTTCAATCCAAGTCATTTTATTTCAAAGACGATTTTTATAAGCAAACTATAAGTAGCATTTCCATGGCAATCATGGAATTACGAATAAACAACCCACTTAATTAGACATGTACTCATGTATAACGCCAATATGATTTTATTTTATTTGACATAAAGCAGATATGGCATATAGAATTCCACTTTCCGTTTAGCTCACCCTACATCCGTCGTATCTCATCGGAGTGGGAGTCTCCGAATCGTATGCGGGCGCGTATCGTGCTTTTACGTTGGTAACTGCTGTGATTCATCATGCTGCTTTAAGTCACTCCACATAACAGTTGAATCTAGTTTCCATTATTTTTAAATTATAATATAAATACTATAAAAACGCGCGTATAATTGATCTTTAAAGCACTTATAACGTTTAAAAGCATGACGCGTAGCGGAGTGCCTTTAAACTATCGTTGTGCTGTTTTTATTAATGGACATCGCCAAAGAGGAATCCTTGTTAGTAGGAGGCTTTCTAATTGATATTTAAGGATTATACGAACAGTATAAACTTCGAACATGTTAGAAACGTGCATGTTTTTTGGAGCGGTATACTTAACAATTTAAAAACGAATAAGCTTTTTATGGTATTTGAAAATCTACCTATTTATCCAGTTATAGGTATATACTCTGATTTTAAGTAGTTTAAGTTTACATTGTAGGAAAAGTTCATTTAGTGTTTTATATTCCCTTTTATTTTATTATCGATTTCATATTAATGTTGTCGCTCATATGTGTTTACTTTTTAGTTTTTTTTTCATTTTTATTTAGTAGACAGGATTATTTATTTTATACTGTTTGTTGTATAGAACAATCGATTACACGTGTATGATAAATGAATAATTGGAAGTGTTTATGAAACGTATAGCTAGTGCATTTATATGGGATAAAAGTGAATAGTAGGTATCGACCTATTTTATTAGCTATACCTAGAGGCCACTTAGACTTTGCAAAGTAAATAATGACATATTACATAGCTACGCGTTGAAAGCGCCAATAAGCGGTAATCAATTTGTTTTACAATGTGCGATTCCATATGATGTTTATTTACAATGGCCAAAAGTAATCAATATTGTAGTGCGTGTACATCGAAAAATACCTCTTGTTTAATTTGTGGTCAGTGTAATTATGCCACAAATAGTAAGGCTGTTTTAAAGCATAATCGACGTCTTTATTTGTAATTAGAAAATTAAGTTAATTGTGTGTTTAAACTAATTCAAGATAACCTTTCATGTAGGATAGGATTAATGGGTTAAATTTTAGGTCTCAAAAACTTCGATTCACTTTAAAATTAGTACAACTTCACTTAAAAACCCGCTGTTTACAAATCGCTCCCACCTACATTCGCCATTTGTAAATTACATCGACACCTCTAGTGTTAATATGAATCGCGAATGTGCATAGATACATCCTCCCATTTACTATCAATAAGGAGCGTCTGTGCCAACATAGCAGACACATATATTTTGCACCGTTAGTAGAACACCGCACATGCGCATGAGCATTTTAACACTTCATACTTCATAACTTTTATTGTTTCCTGTTGACAATATAATATTGTATTAGGACATGTCACAAAATGAAGAAAAAAGAAAGAAAAAGCAAAGAAAACATTGACATAATTTAACATAAAGATAACATAACATAACTTAAAACCTTGAGCACTTACTTACTTCTAAAAACTCGTCGACAGTGTAAAAAGCATTTTCGCTTAGAATATTTTTTATTGATCTTTTAAAATCTTTGAGCGTATGCAGGTTTTTAATTGAGGTTGGGAGGTGGTTGAATAGTTTGATTCCTACAGAGTTTGGAGATTGTTTTGAGATTTTTAACCTTGCCATAGGTATACTAAGGTCTCCTTTATTTCGGGTGTTATACGAGTGAAATTCATTGTTGCGCCTAAGTTGGTGTTTATTTTTGTAGATATGAGTTAATACTTCCAATATATATAGCGATGGAAGGGTGAGGATGTTATATTTGATGAAATATGGTCGGCAAGACTCCCGCTGCTTTATGCCCAATAAACATCGTATTATACGTTTTTGTACAATAAAAACTTTAGCGGCCAGTGTAGATGATCCCCAGAAAAGAACACCGTAACATAACCTTGACTGAACCTCCGCATAATAGAAGGACAATGTGAAATATACACCAATCAACTGTCTGATACTACGGATTTGAAAGCAACAAACATTAAGCTTTTTTATCAAGCATAAGCAGTGGCACTTCCAGTTTAATTTTGTATCCAAGCACATTCCCAGGTATTTCCCTGATTGTTGCACTGGAACATTAGCAAGAAGGGATACATCGGTGGTGGGAGAAATAGAAGAAAATAAAATGCAGTACGTTTTGCTATTGTTTAAATGAAGTTTGTTAAAATTAAACCACCCTTGAAGCGTCGATAGAATTCCACTTGCCCGTTGTTGTAGGTCAAGAATAGTTTTACCGGAAACTATTGCAGTAGTGTCATCCGCATACATGATTACAGAGTTCAAAATGAAAACAATATCATTGATAAATAAAAGAAACAGGATTGGCCCTAAAATCGAGCCCTGTGGTACGCCAATGTTCATCGGCAAAAGGCACGATGAGAACTTTGTGATCTTGGAATTGGAATTGCACTTTATTTCTACATACTGAGATCTTCCCGATAAGTAGGATAGGAACCATTGCGAGACTACACCCCGGATTCCATAAAACTCTAATTTTTCTATCAAGACTTTATGGTTGACACAGTCAAAAGCCTTTGTTAGGTCACAAAACATTCCTATTACATGTCGCTTATTTTCAAGGTGAGAAATTACGTCGCTGAGAAATGAGTTTATGGCGGACATAGTAGAATATCCGGTACGAAATCCGTGTTGTCGGTTTGTTATGATATCATTTTTATGTAAATGACCGGTTAATCTATCGAGCATAGCATACTCGAAGACTTTTGACAGCACCGGACTGACAGATATAGGTCTATAGTTGTTACCATCATGCGTTGAACCTTTCTTGTGGATTGGATGAACTATAGACATTTTTAATTGAGCGGGAAAAATACCTTGAGCAAAGGATAGATTAATTAGAAACGTTAACGGAAAAATTATTATTGGTGCAATAGATTTCAACAAATTTGTAGGGATATCATCTGGTCCTGATGTTTTCTTTGATTTTATTTTATTTAGGACGAGTAATAGTTCATCGGTGGTGAAAGGAAGAGCACACATACTATTTGTGACAGATTTTATGTTGTTGAATTTACATCCGGTATAACTTAGATTATTGGATTGCATGGAGTTTACAATTTCCTGAGGACCATTTACGAATCTTTTATTGAATTTATCGGCTATTTCTTTAGGATCGTCTAACATATTACCTTCCTCAAGAAGAGTGATATTTTTGCTACACGCGCCTGAGTTACCTTGAGAGAATGAAATGATATTCCAGGCTGCTTTAGTTTTATTATGGGAAGTATTAATTAGATTCTGATAGAATGCCCTCTTATGCGCAGCAATGAGTCTACCGTATTTACGTTTTTCACTTAAATATTGAGGATAAAGTGCTGGATACAATTTCTGTAGTTTGTATAGGTCTTTAATATTTCTACTTGACTTTTTAATATCTTTATTCACCCACCTCTTATACACTTTATCATTATTTGAAAATGCCGTATTTTTTTTGGGAAAACTAATGTTAAAATGAGATACTAAGGTATTATAGAAGTAAGTAAATGCCTCATTAAA
This sequence comes from Photinus pyralis, assembly GCF_008802855.1. Taxonomy (NCBI): domain Eukaryota; kingdom Metazoa; phylum Arthropoda; class Insecta; order Coleoptera; family Lampyridae; genus Photinus; species Photinus pyralis. The sequence continues at coordinate 4,812,904 of NW_022170738.1, forward strand.
ATGTAAATAGACTTCAAGTTGGGACCAACTTTCATTGTGAAGCATGGTACAAAAACGTGATATGGAGGCGTTGTTAAAGTCTCTCATCTGCCTATAAAGCGTAACCGGTTTTTGTTGTATTAGGTTTGCATAAAAGGTTACATATTGATGGTCGGAAAATAAACAAGGTTGCACATCGCACTGGACATCACCGTACATATTGGTGAACACATTATCTAAGATGTTTTGCATCCTTGTTGGTTTTCCAACCAGACCTCTTAAATTGTAGGATAACAGTAAGCTATTTAGTTCCTCGCAGCGACTATCTTTAGAACCAAAGTGCACGTTATAGTCTCCTACCAAAATGTATTTGTTAGAACTCTTAAACACACGTTGAAGTAGACCATTTATTTTGTCTAAAAATACATTAAAATCACCACTTGGTGGACGGTAACAAACAAATATATATATTTTGGATACATGATTCCAGATTAGTCCACACATTTCAATGTGCATCTCCACACAATAGTTAGAGATATCAAAATCCAGTTTACAAACATTTACGCCCATTTTGTACATGATGGCAGTACCACCACATTTACCTACGCGATGTTCTGCAATAGGTTGACATAGTGCTATAGTTGGGCAAATTCATTGTTTTGATCGAATCATCGTTGCACCATGTCTCAGTAAGACAAAGGAAATTAAAGTTTGAATCAATGAAGTCGACTTCAACTTGTGCGATTTTGGGCATACTAAGACCTTGGACGTTTATTAGGACGATGTCCAAGTTCTTTTTGGGCAGGTTTACAATAGTACTATTCTTAACATTATTAACATTTTGCAACGGCACTATGTCTACATCTTCATTCCGTAAACTAAGATTTGTTGGTACGTCGGCGAGGTTTAGTTTAAATCTCTAACTACCTTAGAGGATTCAGTGGGTAAAATGTCTAATTTAAGTGGAGCAATGTAGTCCACTTCGCTTGCATGGCCATTGTTCCAGCACTCCGCGGATGCACTACACTCTTTTTCAGATAACGAAGTTACAGGTTGAATAACAATTAGGTTTCCGCACGTAGTGAAGGTAGGCCCAGCGGATTGGGTATTTCTTTTAGTAACCGAAGCATTTTTTGCGAATTGAATGCACGAAGATATTAATTTGAGTAAACGACGCTTACCTTTTGGAGTTATATGCAGACCGTGTCTAGTGAAATAATTAGGCGAGTTAAGAATTCTGTTGGTATCCAGAAAGGTGACGTTGGATCGTTGAGAGGCGGCCATCATCTTCGCGTTAATGTCGTGCACTATATTATTATAAACAGATCGTCCAGTCCAGAAAGGGACCCCACAAATTATTAGGTTGGTCTTACTTAATTTTAAAATTAACTGTTGTACTAATTTAATGTCAAATTTTGAGCACCGAAGAGCATTGTTTGCACCGGCAAGAATTATGACGTGATCTTTGTCATTGAATTCGCATGTCAGATGATCTATATCTTCAATTACATTTTCGAACTTCGCGTTAGGTTTGAAAATTGATGTCACTGCATACTCGTTGGGAAGAAGATCTCTCAACATTGTGGAGCAGAGTCTGCCATTACTGTCGCTTAGCATAAGTACCTTATTTTTTGGGACCAGATTAGTAGAAGGGAAGGTGCTGGGCGTTATACTCGGAAAGTTGGTTTTGTTAAGTCGCAGTTCTTCATACAGGGAAACATTGTTTGTGGCTGAAGGAGTCTTCTTGTTTGAATTACTATTTGAAGTTCTATTGTTGGATGAAATATTCGAGGTACGATGGGCTGAGATTTGCTTCTTCATTTCCTTCGTAGAATTAATAATCTGGTTGATCGTCTGAGATTCCGCGTCGGATTTATTAATGGATGTTTGGGTACTTTTGTATGATGTATCAGTTGTACGGGTCTGAAGGGAAGCATTTTTGGTTAGAGTAAGTTTAACTTGCTCCTTTATATTAATTATTTCAGTGCAATTAACAAGTGCATCTGTTTGAGTAAAATAATCCCTAGTATTAGATTGATAGCAGAGGCTTTTCAAACTATCTAATTCGTTCTTAAGATCTGCAATATCCTTGGATAAGTTTTTATTCTCAGCTTTTAGATTATACACCAGAGTTAACAGTTTGGAGTTTTCATCTTGTAGAGAGTTTTCCATGGAAATACCCTCATTTAAGTTTTCGTCCATTTGGACACAGGAGACTCTTTTTAAATGTGTCCAGTGTGACTATGCAACGAATGACAAAGCTAATTATAAAACATATCTATTTATTAACAAGCAATATCATCAAGGATTTAAAGTGTGTCCAGTGCGCTTTCGTCACCAAACATACATCCAGTCTTAAAGCAAATCTTATCATCTAATATTCGTCAACACATTGTTGATCTTTTTGTTTGCAAGTTCGTAGGGAGGGGGAGAATAACACCGCTATCTTCACTTTATTAGTTAACTCAGGTTACAATACGTCACTGACATCCATACATACGTTCTTTTTGCGCCACTCTTTTATATTAAGGGTATGGCATATATAGGTACGCATTCAACAATTAAATAGTAATTTGGCATAACAATGCAGAAGTAAATATGACACGAAATACATGTTATCAAAAATCTAGAGTAGAAAAGGAAGTAAATAATGGAAAAGTAATATTAAAACACGAAAACTTTATGGTGAAACAACTATTAAACAAGTAATCAAATAGAAATAAGATATATATGCACGATATTGGACACGAAAACATAACATAAACAACTATAAGTTGAAAACTGGTATGGCTCAAATAACGAACGAAATTCTAAATAGTTTGAATTGAATGGCATATAATAATGGTTTATGCATAAGTGGACGCCATTTTGACTAAGGACATCCATTCCGTTGACTACTCGTTTATTGTATCTTATCACGCAATGTTGTAGTTATTAATTTAGAATTCGAAGCTAGTATTTATATTAATGCACTTCACAATCACACTTTCGCTTGTGTTAAGCCTTTGTAAATCTAACAACATTAAATTGATGTGAAACAATAGGAAAATGTGTATTTAATGTTAAGTACTGTATAGATTATAGGAAAGTCGTGCATTATTACACTGTCATTTATTATATGGCATCGATTTTCTTTAATATAGATATCCACTTCAGTAGTGTGCGGCCTCTAAGCACTTATCAACTTTCACAGTGTTAAAGGTTACAGGCGCGTTAAAAATCGAAAAAATAAAAATCCATTAAAAGCGTATAGATAGATGAGACGAGATAACGAAATTGGGGGGTAAGGTGCAGCAAAAGCTTACGTCGAATTTATCCTTCTGGGGTCTACAAACAACTGTCATTTTCACTTACTTTTCCGCTTGTGGTTTCAACGCAATTTCAATTTTAACCGCACTTTACAGTCCTGAATTTTATATACCTGACGTTTATATTAAGCTGTACCTATCCTTATATCTATACTTGCTAGGTTTCTCTTTGCAGCTATTAAACGTTTTATAAAAATTGATAAGACTGATTGATGGTAACTTTTAAATTAAAATTGCAGTTCGTAAAGTGTTATTTTACGACATTGCGCCATTAATATCTTAATTTTTGTAGACGTGGAAGTTTCACCTACCTTTTTCTGTTGTCGCTTCTTGCTCTATGTAGTCTAAACACGATAAGATAGGTAATGTAATATGCAATAAAATGGTTTTAATGATATACGTCAATTTACCGCACTAAAGATCTAATGTAGTTTTATAGGTTTAAGAATATATTATATTACGTAAACCACTGTTGAGATAGAATTAAGTCTATATTATGTTCATTTTATACTTTAAGTGGTATTTTATTCTACTAGTCCTTGGTGTGTGGTCATAGGTGTGCATATAGAATGCAAAATTGTATTGGATTTTTCCAATCCAATACAAATTTGTTTTCCACAATAAGATCAATCGCAAAAAATGTGTAAACGTTTTCTAATTACTTAATTACTCGTTTTGTACACAGTGTTATTGGGGTATGATTTGGCATCAGCTAGACCTCGCTAAAGGAAGCTATCGGGCGATGTTGATGTTAATTCATTTTTCATTATTACTATACCCCCACTTTTGACGGAAGTATCACGTTGTTGATTTTGTTTATTTTTTGAGTGAACTCCCGAACTTTTTTCTTCGGATTTCTTAATTTTCGTGCAGATTTGTGTTTTCCAAATACAATTATGTCAATATAAAAACGGTAAATGGCCTGAATCTTACTTGATGAGGATAAAGTTAGCAGTACAAAGCACATGACAATTACAATTAAATGTATCCCCAAGTGGCGATATGTTTGATGAGAACCGCATTCCGTTCCTCAATGTATGTGTCCACTTTCAAAGGGTGAGTATTTATTACCTGTATGACGGGCATTATTTTTATTTATTTGGTCTAAGGTAATTTCCATCTCTGCCACAGATGAAAAATTCACCTCAACCTAGGTTCGAACACCCGACCTCTGGATTTATAGCCCAACGCTCTACCATGCGCCACAAATCACAATTACAAGAATTACATACATTGGATGGCGATCGAGAACATTTTACCTCTAATGCAAAACACTCCCGGAAACGTAAACTTAGGGGGTATTTTTCTGAATGCTTTATTTTAAAGCGCCCTCAAGTAGGACCCCCCTAGTGACAATATAAGATAATGAAAACCGCATGATGATCGCATTACGATTCCCGGTTATTAAAGTCGCCTTGTTTTAGATGCACCACTCGGTATATTGACATGATACGTGTCAAGTGTAAAAGAAAGTAAGAAAAAATTATCAAAGTCCTCGTTTGAGATCGAAGGGACTTCAGCGCATTTTTGTGTGGCAGATCAGTATTCTATTAGCCACTTTCGATTCAACCATCAATAACAGATCTTGTCGAAGGCTACTACATTCACTAACCGCTTCCCACTTTCCTCGTGCACCCGCAATTCGCTTTTAAAGATTTGACTCCACCATCAGGAAGATCGTGTCGGGGGCTACCACATTCCCTTTGACGGTACCCACTTCCGACGTTCGGTTCACCCGCAATTCGCGTTTGAAGATTTGACTCCACCATCAGGAAGATCGTGTCGGGGGCTACCACATTTCCTTTGACGGTACCCCCTTCCGACGTCCCGTTCACCCGCAATTCGCGTTTGAAGATTTGACTCCACCATCAGGAAGATCGTGTCGGGGGCTACCACATTTCCTTTGACGGTACCCCCTTCCGACGTCCCGTTCACCCGCAATTCGCGATTGAAGATTTGACTCCACCATCAGTGAGATCGTGTCGCGGGCTACCACATTCCCTTTTACGGTACCCACTTCCGACGTCCCGTTCACAGCAATTCGCGTTTGAAGATTTGACTCCACCATCAGTGAGATCGTGTCGCGGGCTACCACATTCCCTTTTACGGTACCCACTTCCGACGTCCCGTTCACCCGCAATTCGCGTTTGAAGATTTGACTCCACCATCAGGAAGATCGTGTCGGGGGCTACCACATTCCCTTTGACGGTACCTCCTTACGACGTCCCGTTCACCAGCAATTCGCGTTTGAAGATTTGACTCCACCATCAGGAAAATCGTGTCGGGGGCTACCACATTTCCTTTGACGGTACCCCCTTCCGACGTCCCGTTCACCCGCAATTCGCGTTTGAAGATTTGACTCCACCATCAGGAAGATCGTGTCGGGGGCTACCACATTCCCTTTGACGGTACCCCCTTCCGACGTCCCGTTCACCCGCAATTCGCGGTTGAAGATTTGACTCCACCATCAGTGAGATCGTGTCGCGGGCTACCACATTCCCTTTTACGGTACCCACTTCCGACGTCCCGTTCACCCGCAATTCGCGATTGAAGATTTGACTCCACCATCAGTGAGATCGTGTCGCAGGCTACCACATTCCCTTTTACGGTACCCACTTCCGACGTCCCGTTCACCCGCAATTCGCGTTTGAAGATTTGACTCCACCATCAGGAAGATCGTGTCGAGGGCTACCACATTCCCTTTGACGGTACCTCCTTCCGACGTCCCGTTCACCCGCAATTCGCGTTTGAAGATTTGACTCCACCANCGAGATTCACGAAACGTTAAACCGCGTGAGTTCGCAACGGAAAGTAAAAGGCGCCTGACTACTTCTCGAAGACGCGCGCGCCGCCTCGCAAAAGGTCGTTAATTTCGCCCCTATGACAAAAAACAAAATTCCGCCACGCAGGAGTTGTGCGCGTTTACAACATCTTTCCGGCGACACCAATTTCAAAAGAATCGGACCAAAACTGTAGTAGAAGATAGGAAAAAACTGAAAAACCTTCACGTTAGTTTACTACGCTCGAGGATGACGCCCAGATGTCGCCAACCCCACATCATGTAGCCATGTCCCTAAGGTTGACAAATTTCACGGCCCTGTAGATACACGTACACCCGTTGCCTTTCTACAAGAGTTCTTCTACGCGCCCACATTTGCTGCCAGCCAGCCAGCCAGCCAGCCAGCCAAAGTGAGATTAAAAGCTACTTTTTACCAAAAAAATTTTTTGCAAAAATGCGCTAAAAATAATAAAATAATAATGTGGATCGCAGAGAGGAAAAGGACGGGAGAGGAAAAAAACGGTCGGGTTTGGAAGATAGAATGGGAGGGGGTACAGACACAAATAACAGAAGAAAAGAGAAAAACGAAATAAATCTTTTAAAATAGAGAAGGACAACATGAAAATGATATTCTGAAATGTGGAGGGGGTTGTTAAATCATGAATAGAAGAAAAGAATTGGGAGAAAATAATATGGAGGTTGGTAATTGATTACACAATAGTGAACGAAAGCAGTATAAATTGTACATACAACTCTTGTGCAGATAAAACGCAAAACCGAAGTACTTTAGTCAGTGGTTAGGTTATAAGGTAGTAATTTATCGATGTTTACTTTCTTGGTAGATGATTCGTTTTCAAGATATTCGCTTCGCCTTCATCAATAGATATGTCTCATCCAGACGATTCATTTTGCCCTTGAAAGTACGTTCCTCCGACAAACTCTTTTCGAGATTTTCGCGTTTAAAGTTTTTTCATCACCAATGGATATATTCTTCTCGGCGTACCAATCGAAAAAGGGAGATAGAAAGGAACTGGAGGGAGGAAAGAATAGAAGAAGTAAAAGAAATTAAATATTTAGGGTACAGTGGGGTAAATGTGCAAATAATGGAATTAAGGAAAAAGAGGGGATGACCATGAGAGAGGCGTGGGGAATTGGAGAGAGGAGGTTCAAAAATGATTTTAGAACAAGAAAGTGTCTATTTTATTCAATGGGGTGCTCATGTACGGAACGGAGATATGGGGGTGGAAGGAATGGAGCTGAAAGAAATAGGTACAAAGAAAATATTATAAATGGGTATTAGGGATAAATAAATAAACTCCGAATTAGGTTTTCCTGTAGTTTTCCTAATTCGTAAGGTAAATATCGGAGTAGTATAGAACAACTTAAGACCTTCTGCAGAGGCACGTCTAAAAAACATTATGCGGGTCACTCTGTAATTGAACGCAAGCCTGTTGAGGTCCCAGAACAAGAGAGGGATAATAAATAAATAAATAAATAAATAAATTGTATATTTGAGAAATAAACTAAAATGGAAGCGCGGCCGTAAGACTCGAGGAAAGGGCCGATAGTGAAAGCGAATTGGTGAAAGAATGCTTGAGAACGCGGATGAACGTAAAAGGAATGTGGGAACTGTGGAAAGAACAAAGAGAAAATATTATGAAAGAAATGGATACGGGCATGCTCAGGTCACCACGAGGAGATAAGTATCGGAAAAAAGATGGAAAACGAGCTGGCGAAAAAGGACCAGGAAGTACAGATATAACAATAGAGAGCGACGATAGGGAGCGCACGTGGAAGTAGTAGTTACAAAGAGCTAATAAGGGAGTGGCTACCAAAATATTTATGGGAAGAAAAAAAATGTTAAAACAATATCGAGATTCAGATGCGAAAATGGAAACAAGAAGAAGAAAAAAAATGTAGAATATATGGAGAGGAGGAAGAGGACATTGAACACATTTTATGTAATTGTACGGGGGTGGAAATGACAGGGAGAAGTAGGAGTGAGGTGATGAATGCGTAGTGCTAGTGAGGAGGTGAGAACTGGGGGATGTGGATGTTAAAGAAACAAGGAAAATAATGCATTTTTTGTTTTGTTTTATGCTGTTATAGTTTGATTGTAAAAAGTTTTGCCAAGGTGGGGTCTAATAAAGGTTGAGTACTTAGAGCATATTATCAACTTCACTATACATGATGCGTCCAACGGTCACCTATCTCTTTTTTATTTGGCGAGATGCGAATAATTTGTCAAATATAATTTTATATGTGACATTACGATCTATCGGATTACATTTTGAAACTTCCGGTTTCGCTCCCGGTTTAATCGGAAATCGATGCAAATTTTGTTTTTCAAATGCAACGCATATGTTTAGGTAAGATATTTGAAAAGAGCAATCAATTTTCTGAATGACAACATAATCTATGCATATGCTTACGATAAAAATTGAGTTACTTTCGAGTCACCTTTGGAATTTTTGATGTTTACATGGAAACTCGTACTTCCAAGGGCGACTCGACCGCTACGCATTTTTGATCGCTCATTACAAAGAAATAGAAAAATTCGTGATTATGTATTTAGAAAACTGGCGAATCCGGAAGTGACACCGGAAGTTTTAATATGGAATAGGACAGATCAGTGTTTCTCAAACTTCTTCGTCTGGTGGCACACTAAAACTAAAAAAAACATCGCGGCATCCTTATTAGTTATTATTTTTTTGCTTTTTCTACAGTTAGTAAAGATATCACGGATGAGGCGTCTTTGACAAAATACGTTTAAAAAAATAAAAATAACTTCCTGGAAAATTCACAGTGCGTATAGGAATCCTCGTTTGGGGGTTGTAACTTTACGAGTATATTACATCAAATAAGTGCTTGTAATTTATTGGGAAATACGACATTTGAAGGTGATAGATGTTTCCAAGATCATTTTTCCGTGAGTAAAAAAAACTGGTATTTTAACTTAATCTGACTTATTACTTTTTTTAATATTCTTAATTTAAAAAAATTTATTTCTCGTTGTAAACTGACGTAATTTGCTAGAGAATTCATTAAATATTATTATTTTTTGATGTATTTTGTTCCAGTATTATTCATAAATAAAGGCCAATAAGAAAAGACTACCTACCTTATAGTTGACCTCCACAAATAAGTTTGCTTGCCGTTTTAAACGTACTTTTTAAAAAATGTTTACATGAAGCTACAGTAATCCTCGGTTGTGGGGTTGTAACTTTACAAGTATATTACATCCAAAAAGGGTTTATATTTTTTTGGGAAATACATTTGAAGGTGATAGATGTTTCCAAGATCATTTTTCGTGAGTAAAAAAACTGGTATTTTAACTTAATATGCCTTATTTTTACTTTTTTTTATACATAAATATAATAGCTTAATTTATATGTGAAGTATTTTAGTGCGGAAACAAACGTTTATCGTAAAGCGGTTGCCAAGGGTACGTTACATAGTAAAATTTAACAGTCCCATATGTCTTTTTTTGTTGTAATAGTTAATGTTTATACAGGAAACCAAGAAGAAATGCCGCCAGTAGTTATATTAAATTAGCAAATAAAAGTGAATGTTGTTCACACACATTAAGACAAAAAAACTTAAATGACATTTTAATATAAGTATATAAAAATGACTAAAACGAAACGACATCTTAATAGTTTGAGGGGACAAAAAAGTTTGCCCATCACCGGAAGCTCTTCCATCTATTTGTAGGTCAGTAATTATGAAACGCCAATAAAGCGCATCGTTATATAGTGCTCAACATACGCGTGTAAAAGAAAGTGTAGGTAATCCCTTTTTTTGTTGCTATAACGTAAAGGAACATTAAGTAACATTGTATTACAATAACAATTTAAAACATAAACTGTCATTGTGTATTTTTACTTCAACAATGGTGAAAATTTGTTCTCACAATGATGATTGTAATTAAATGTCATTGCTTTTCATTGGCAGACAATGAAATTATACCTTAGTAACGGCGACTGTTTAATTAATACGCAGGTAATGAAATATTTTTAATTCCAATACTTCTAAACTTAGCTTGCAAGATTCCGTGGCTGCCTTAATCGCGCTTTCGACATTAAACATTATGGATTAATGTCAGAATGAGTTTAAGGGCAAGCGTATATGAAATGCGACATAAGGAAAAAAGTTGGTGGAAGAACGCGAAACTTAGCATACTCCCGAAAGCTCTATATAAAAAGCACCATTTACATCGGCTCCAAAAGGCAGGCGCATAACTTCCCTGAATTTTAATATAGCGTTCAGAATATTCAGCGAAGTGAATTACTTTACAGGTCTCCCGGAACTTTAACGTCGACCATCTTGTCTCTGGAGGGAGCTCCTTTTAAAAGTTCCGCTGGAAAAGCTTGAGCATGGATTTAAAGTGACGCCATATTATATGTAATATGTATTGATCTAAGTTTAGAGCTTTTTTCGGCTTTTAAGTTATCCTCTTTGACTTTCTTTATTCCTATGTGCGCTACGCACATTTTAGTTTATCAAATATTCATATAAACGGTGTATTTTATAACGTCACAATTTCTTCTTGGTTTACTTTTTTTTATAAGGTTTCCAAATTGATATTCCGTCATCCATAGGTACATGCAATATAACTGTCGGCTAACCTTCAATATTATATATTTGCAATGGAAGTAGCTGAAAGACTAACATTGGAAAGCTTACACAATCGCCAGTAGCATAAGTATATACGAGTACACACAAGCAATCCTTTTGTACAGCAAAACTCAGATCCTTTTGGGTTTGGTTTGCATTTTCTGCTTTCAAACACAGCAGTTTTTTTGTACAAGAAGTAACTCTAACGATATAAGTATGTAAAGTCTACACAATAAGCTGCTTGATGACAATGGACTATGTTAGACGGACGGTTAACATAATTGAAGGTAAAGTGTGATTTGGGTATATTTGAAATCTTAAATTACTATAAAATGTAAGCATTTCATCGCGTCACCTTTTGCGATTATTGCTTTTGGTGATGATATTTATGCACCAATTCTCCACAATCGACACTTCCGGAAATAAATAATTATCTTTATGTCTTACTAACCTATAATAGCACATTTTATATCTGTGATACGCGGGCATAAAGTACCACTTTATGCTCTAGGGCATTAAGTATCACCATAGTAACTCATTTATACTTAATGACAAAACAAACAAATATTTGCAAGTCATTGAAAATGAGAAACGTCAATTATTAATTGCCAATACCTACTAAATCACAAGATTGGCCTTATTTCGTATAGTTTCTGGAACTTCTTGCTCATTCACGATGAATCGAACTATTTAAAATTAAGTTTGACGTTTCAATCACATTAACAAATTCGAACCACGCATACTCGATCAAACATAATGAATTATTTTGTAAACGAATTTTGACTAAGAAAACTATTTGTAAAACATAAAATTGTGTATGTACCACGGGCATACACTGATGTTTATACTCTCGGGCGACTAAAAAGCTCTCGGGCCATAGGCCCTCGAGCTTTTTAACTTGTCGCCCTCAAGTCGATAGGTAAACATTATTATTATGCCCTTAATACATAAATAACTATTACATGCGATCTTACGTTAAGTTAGAAAATGCAAACTGTTCGTTATTCAGTATATAGCAGCGAAAGTAAGACAAACTCTAATTAAATCATGAATTAATAAAGCTACAATTTGTAATATTTTGCATTACAAATTAAAAATGAATCTGTACCGTTTTTTAATAATCTGGTTGGTATTGGAATTTGAATAAGTAGGTACTTAAAAAATTATCAAACTCCTCGTGTGAGATCGAAGGGGCTTCAGCGCATTTTTGTGTGGCAGATCAGTATTTTATTAGCTAGTTTTGACTCCAAGTACCAAATAATCACCCGTGAAATACGAAAATAATCCAACGATGTGTGCTGCTGCAGCGCGCTTTTCTCCTTTTACCACCTGCACATTAAGGGACGTAAGGGGTAATGACTCTCCCCCCTCCTCCCTTTTTACGGAAATAGACCTTTTGAAGTACCAGGAATCGGAATCAAACAAAATTTCGAGAATGTCGGTCGGTCTGTAGATCCATTCACACACAGAATACAGATTCCAAGAAAGAAATATTCTGCGAATCCCCCTCACGAAATGTTATTGGAATTTCGAGAGCTCTTTCCAGGAACGGCTCTCTAACTTTCTTTGTCTGGAAAGTACCATTCTCCTGAATTCTCTGTTTTTTCGAAAGCGGTAAAAATGTTTGATGAATGTGCAAATTTGTTGCTACATTTGTATAAATACAAATATCTCTGATTTAAAATCTTTTGGAAAAGGTAAATTTTACAATCAAATTATTGTTTTGGTAATTTCAAAAATCATATACGGGGCAAAATAATTGGCAATTAATTACGTTGCAAGTGTGTTGCAGTACAAAATCGTACCGCCTAATGTATTTTTTCACAACTTTATTCATCAGAATTTTTTGTGCTTAATGTGCAAAATTTGTGCTATGTTTGTATACATACGATAACTGGTTAAACACATTTGAAAAACTTGAGTTTTTCAATCAATTACTTTGTGCTATTTTTTATCATTTTGAAAAATCATTCACATGAAGCAAAAATGTTGCAAATTGAAAATCCGATGTTTTTTGCTTTCGATAAATTTATCGACCTGCTTAAAAATCAATGTGCGAGAAATTGCTAAGCAACGATAAACTTTCCACCATGGAAGAGCTGGAATGCTTTTGGAATCGCACATGCGCAAGTATGTCAAAGTAACAAAGCAAATATCAAAGTCCTCGTGTGAGATCGACGGGACTTCAGCGCATTTTTGTGTGGCAGATCAGTATTCTATTAGCCACAATCACTAAGATCTTGTCGGCGGCAACCATATTCCCTCTGTCGATACCCGCTTCGGACGTCCCGTTCATCCGCAATTCGCTTTGAAGTTTTGACTCCACGATCAGTAAGATCTTGTCGGGAGCAACTACATTCACTTTGTCAGTACCTACTTATTGGATTTCGCTAAAAACCCTCCACAAAATAGTACTCAATTTGTTGGACACTTCTCATACCTCAAGCTTCTAATGGCGACACGAGAAAGAGAAACTTTAAACCGCGTGACAAAATTCGCAGCGGAAAATACCTTTTGGGCGCCCGAAATCGACTACCCCTGGAAGACGCGCGCCTTGCGAAAGGTGGTTAATTTGGCCCAAGCAAAAAAACAGAATTCCGTTACACAGGAATTGTGCTTGTTTTCGACGACGCCAATTTGAAAACAATCACACCAAAACTGTAGAAGAAGATAGGATAGGAATAAATTTGCAAAAATCCGTTAAAAAACCGTCAAATTTTGACGTTTTCCCTCGGTTTTTCCATATTCTGCTATTTGATGATTTTACTGAACGGGGTGAATTTACACCAGCCAAACTGAAATGGTAACTATGGGCACTGTTTAAGAGTTTAAACAATGCTATGGGTCTATAGCAGTGAATCAAATAAACTGTCTCTTCCTTCAAGTAAAAAAATTTCTTCCACTGCCATGTTTTTCTATTCTAAAAGGGGAGGATATAAGAGGAGTTCATGTTACATTGGAACGAACACCTGCATGTGGTGGTACACACCACCTGCTCACCGGAGGATGTATGGGAAGGTTTGGAATTCTCCTAGGTCAACGAAAACTTGAATTTGAAACATTTCGCTCTATGAACCACGTTTGAAGCAATTCTTGCACCAATCTTAATGAAGAAATGTAGATGTCTGATTCTCAACTCCCTTCGAATGCTCTATTTTGACAAGCACATAGGAAGAGTTGCGATTTGAAAAATTATTGTTTCTTATACGCAATTCTTTTATTACCTTAGAATGACTTGACTTCCATCATATATTCTAATCCTGAATGCGTGCGTATAGGTACATCACCCGGGGGCTGCAGGGCATGGAAGACCACCTACAACCGTTATATCAGTATATTTAATTAAAACTTTATTTGAAATAAAACCTTCAGTTTGGTGGGGGTGTGGGAGCTCAACTTGTATAGATATTTAATATTATGATCTAGACTAGGTCAAGATTTTGGCCAAATTGTCAGATTTAGATAACGGTAACGTGAAAGACCGGCTCTGAAACAAAAAGGGATAACTTAGGACTTTTGCTCTGCAAGACTTCATCATAAGCAAGGTTTAGGATGTGTAGGAGTATGTTGGTATAGAGATTCTCCCGCTCTTTGACAGCCTACCTGGATCGTGTAAATTTATACAGTATGCTACCTTTTTTTGTTACTGATATTTTAATGAAATTCAAATGAAAACGGTTTTTTGTTAAAAATGGAATAATCGTTTCTCTAAAAGTTTATGATAAACGGCAAGATTTGCTAATTTGTCTTAAAAGCCTGCCAATCGAAACATTTTATTATGTTTTTAAGTATGTCGCTAGAAACTCCACTCGATTCTATAACTTGAATATTTTCTATTGAAGACCTTGCCTATTACTACCGTTTGGAAATGTCAGAGCGTTGAAAATGTTGATAGTAAACAAAAATTTATGGAATACACTTTAAAGAGGAATTCACCAGATAAGTATTCGTATAATCAGTAAAATGAAAAGGTAAAAATTGTAACTCTTTAATTCAAGGAAAAAATTTTAAACAGTCAACCGAAAGTAATTCAACATTATTTACGACATAATGCATTAGTATTAAAACAACATACTTAACCGTAAAAGAGCTATTAAAATATCATCACTATCAGTTGGAAATTAATCATGACTCTTTTAAGTCGTCTATAAAGCAAAATAAAACGTACGACACACAATCAGGTTGTTAATGCATGACAACACAAAGCTTTCAACGGTGATAGCAATACCATACGTCCGTGTAGAAAAGTGAAAAATATGAACAGAAAAGTTGTCAGAAAACTTTTTCATTCTCTTCAATCCATTTATCCTCACAGTTATACGACCGTAAAAATGGAACAAAATAAAGGTTAATGAATAATAATTCATAAACTGTCATTGCTTTGTCTTGATCGTCGTCTAAAAGACTCCATTGAAAAATTGACACCCTCCACTTTTTTTAATATTAGAACGTTTTAACGCGGATGAATTTTAAAGTGAATCATTTATAATAAATGAGACGCTTTTGGAGGGAATTTTTCAGACTACGATGTCCTTAAAAGTTTTACCGTTTATATCATTTTTTTAATTTGAATTATTTCCCATAATAAAACAAATTGCAATCTCTGAAGTCAATTATAATTTAATGAGATGATTTAATGATTACATCAAAATTACATAGTAGCTTTAACGAAAGGAATGTCGTGATCAAATTGTTACATATAATAAAGTTTCTGATAAAACATGCAATCTGTTTGTATAGTATAATAATAATAACGGTGGACAAGTTCAGGTTTAATGTCCCATTAAAATCACAATTGTGAAAATTCCGACATTATATCTCGTATCGTAAAGTCATATTAAATACCACAAACAAAACTCATTTAATAAACTACAGGTTTCGTCATCGTGTTTCATTTCAAACCTTCTGAAGCGCAGAGCAAGTTCCCTACAATTATCCGCCATCTTGGATTTTATAATAAAAATGACCATTTCAAATACGGCGCATTAAACTCACGTAAAAAGGTCATTAAGAAATCATCCAATAGAAACGCTCCGTGTAATAGAGAACTTTTTACTTATTGCCTATAACAAGCAAAACACAGCCTTATAATAATTTTAAAAACGATTTGATTACACCTGCCCATCAGGATGAAGTGTTTGGGTAATGGGATTTTCGTTTATTATACGTTTAAGCTTAGGCACATCGCCATTACACTAATACAGAATTGGTGCTCGGTAATTATACTGAAAAGGTTTTATGCGGTTAGACTACCTTTTATATAAAAGCAGATCTACATTGTACGGCTTTTATTAATATAATCTCGATTGCCAATTTGTAACAAAGATCTACGCTAGCGCGTCATACCAAAGAGTCTTTGTTAACGGTTACATGGGCACGTTAACAGTGTCGTTTGTTTGCAAAGTTAACGACATAATGCGTTATTTCACTTAATTTCATCAGTAAAAAGACATCCTATTCATGAAAAGTAGTGAAAGTACTATTTTTTCCATACCCATAGTACATTGTATCTTTTGGTTGTTTTTCAAGAACGTTACGTAGTTATACAATTTTCAATTTGTAAAACTAGGGGCTATAATACTTTTAATTATCAAGGTAATATAATGTAAGTTAATTAATAAGCCAATAATTACCTATGTTTTATATAGTCACGTTTCGCTGTTGGTAGATTGTTGTATTGCACAATTAATTAAGTAACTAAAAAATGAAATGATTGTTTTATAACGAATTATGATGTAAAATTAAACTGTAATTAATCTTTTTTTTAATTGCTCAACTTCTGTAGTTTGCATAACATCTTGAAATTAGCGTTGTCCTTTATATGCCGTAAACGTAGGTAGGTATATAGGCGTATAGGTATACTCGCGTATTACCTATACACATAATAGGCGTTTAATGACATCAAACTCCTTCCTTTTCCAAATTTCCTTAGTATTGCCGCATTAGACGGATAGTACGTATTCAAAAAATTTGCTCTCCTCTCCCGCAATTTCGCCTTAGCAGTATACTCACCAGAAGACCCAAGGAAAATTATTTTCACCGCTCAAGAAAATTGCATAAAGGGTTAAAACTTCCCTTGAATTAACAAAGTTTCGAAATTCTGAACTAAAACTGTAATCTCTATACAAAAAGTAAATGAATCTGCCATCGGAGCCCAAAACAAATATACTATTCTGACAGAAAGTTTAATGTAATTAATATTCAGCATCTAAATACCCGAAGTTCTCACCTTTGAACGTACTATATACACCAATAAACACCCAACATTTTTAACATGTTTAGACCAGATAAATTAATAAATTAATGAACCTCGAATTTGGCAAATTGTATTGAAATTGTGGAATCAAATTCATAAAAAACAAAATTTAATTCTTTAATATTTTCTTGATTATATTGGGCGCAACTTCGTTGCTTTTTTGGTAAGCGGCAATTTAGCTTCCAAGAACGTGATTTGTATACACTACTCATTTTAATGACCTTTGTTACTGTTTAGTATAATTGGAAAAAATCTTCAGTAAGCAGTTGCACAAAAAATATTCATAGGAACTCTTTATTTAGGTTTGCAACTGTACACTTAAAGAATTTTAAATTTCCTCTTCGGTTTATCACATAATAGTCGTTCTTTTTGTATATTAAAAGGGAACTTCTCCGGTTAATAACTCGACGGAAAATATAATTCTAGCACACAACTAAACCCAACCTGCACACGATATTAATGAGATGAGAGATTCATTACATTTTTCAGTCGAATGCCTTCCTCTTTAATTACGGAGTAAATTTTTTACACCCACAACGGCGAATTATCACTCAAAACGGCGATGTGTCTGTAAATTTTCATTGGTTAGTATCTTTTTACTACCAATCCTCAACGGCTGTTAAAGATCCTGCTCAATTCAAAATCTACACGTCAGCCGTTTCCACGGGGCCAGCTTATCTCATGATGAGCTAAAGTAATGTAATCGGCTATCTTGATGCCTCAATGAATAAGTAAATGTAACACATGTTTCGTTGACCGCAACCATTCAGATAAATTCTTCACATCATGATGAGCAAAGTTCGTTTTGCAAGACGTTGCTTCTGCATTTACAGCATCCCAGTGCCATGTAATTGGAATACTTGCATTCTGTATGGTATCTGGCTAAACAAATAAACTTTTTACTATTTCTGAAAAATTCTAGAAATTTAACTGCAAACCTGAATGCTCTAAAATTCATTTCCAAGGCACAACATTGTCCTTTACAAAATTCGCTTCGGTAAATTCGCTTACAGTTATAGTTACCTATTTAAGGACATATTACGTTGCACTTCACCCTGGAACTTTCTACTATATGCACTAAATTCAAAGGTTCTCTCTATTTCTGTAAAAACATTCGCAATGATTCTCTTCGGAAAGTTTGTCTCAAGAACAAATTCACGCCCTTAACATCCCCGCTCACCGTCTATTAAATTCTAGAGTTCTCTATTTTCTTTACGTACTATTTCTCTATAGATTGTACTGGCAATATATAGTATAATACGAGTAATTCGCTGCGTACTCGTCAATTGTTTCACTTTAAATGTTATCCTTATTTTGATTTGTTTAATATTGGCCAGTTCCTTCGATTCGTTTAGTTTGATTAGCGAATTCAATTCTTTGAGTATGAATCTGCTTTTTTTAATGTCTTTAACTGTTTTATCCGTGCAGAGGTAAATGCTGGAGTGTTAAAATTACTTAGCGGCACTCACCTCGAAATACAACTTCAGTCTAAGGTTACCGTATCCAGGACCTCTAGTTACCTTCTGGATTGGAGAAGATCCCGCGAATTAACAAATTATTACTTTATGTAAGAGACTTCGGAATGTTATTTTTCACAAATGGGAAAGGAGTGGAGTTGCTTTTAAATCTATTTGAGTTGGCTACTTTTAAGCATATCAATTTTTGTATTAAAAGTCAGATTTAAATGATACAAATTCCACAGTTACTTCCTCGGATCGTTAATTTTTGTATATTTCAGATATTGATCCAGATTTTTCACCCTCCGTGAACAATGAATCAGAATTTTCTTCGGACTGTAATTGTAAACTGTAAAAAAAACAGATTCCTGGCCCTTCGTAAGTAAGCATTAACCAGCATTTGCATTACGCGTTTTTACGTTTTATCTCTTCCTTTAGTAACGGAAAATATGTAGATAATTAATAGAAGCATACCATTGAGGGAGTTCGGGAAATTTACAATTTTTTTCAGAATTTTGCATAAACGAATAAAATTTTTCGCACGTACCTAAGTACGAAGAGAAAGCTTACCTTGTAATTATCTTGTCAAAGTAATATCGTCACCGAGTAACTTAAATGATGAGACACGGACAGACGGTCATACTCGTACTTGGGAGGATTACCACCTACAATTAGTAGACCGGCCATTGTAAGGGCGCGAGAGACAATACAAGCACTGGAAATCACATTACCAAAGTTTATTGTTAACTAGGTGCCAATGTTCTCCACATGGATAGAACCTAAAACCCATGCCCAGGGTTATAAATCGGTGCCAAGCTAATTTTATATGCAATCCACAGCGTTATCGATTCGAAGAGATTTTGTTTATGTATTTTCGCCGACGGCTGGAAAAAAGGAAGGTTATACACTACTACCGAGAAATTTTGGTGCAGTCGATTTTTGGAAAAAAGGAAGGTTATACTCTGTCTTCTTTTTGCCCCGAAAAAAAATTGTCTCAGATCGACCCGGAAAAAATTTTTCTTATAGAACGTGGCCTGTAGAATTCATAATTTCAAACAGTTCCAAGATTGGGCTACTAGTTCAAAAGTTACAGCCCTTTGAATTTTCTTTCGAAATTGGTTTCTAGTCTATAACTTGATTGAGAAGTCTGATCGAAAAAGTACGAATTGTTTTGGATTCTACGCACCAAAATTAATAAGAAAAAGTGTTTTCCCCAGAAATTTTGGTGCAGTCGATTTTTGGAAAAAAGGAATGTTATACACTGCCTTTTTTTTGCCCCGAAAAAAACGAAAAAAAAAATTGTCTCCGATCGACCCGGAAAAAATTTTTCTTATAGAACGTGGCCTGTAGAATCCATAATTTCAAACAGTTCCAAGATTGGGCTACTAGTTCAAAAGTTACAGCCCTTTGAATTTTCTTTCGAAATTGGTTTCTAGTCTATAACTTTTGATTGAGAAGTCTGATCGAAAAAGTACGAATTGTTTTGGATTCTACGCACCAAAATTAATAAGAAAAAGTGTTTTCCCGAGAAATTTTGGTGCAGTCGATTTTTGGAAAAAAGGAAGGTTATACACTGCCTTTTTTTTGCCCCGAAAAAAAAATTGTCTCAGATCGACCCGGAAAAAAATTTTTCTTATAGAACGTGGCCTGTAGAATCCATAATTTCAAACAGTTCCAAGATTGGGCTACTAGTTCAAAAGTTACAGCTAGGGAATGCAATCCCGCAGCAAAATCTCAATCCCGGTATTTGCGGGATCGTTAGATGTTAATCCCGCGGGAACCCGGTATTTGCGGGATCCCGCAAAATTTTAAATAAATTGGCAAATAAGCAATTTTGTGCGGTTAACTTCTGTATTAAAATAAATCGCTAATTATCACAATAAGTATTCAACAAAAAAGTACCTTCAGGCTAACTTAGAACTCAAAAAAAATCACCTGTAAAGCACAAATAGGTGAACTTCTAAAGTGCCTCAAAAATCATAGTACATTTTTAACGAAAAAAGTTTAACAATTATTTTAAAAATAATTTCTCCGTTATGCGTTTCATTAACAAAGCAAAAAGAGTCGTCCCCTTGGTCGACAAATTCCTCGGTCCCGCAAATCCCGCGGGATCCCGCTCCATTTATGTGCGGGATTAATCCCGCAAAAATGCTGCGGGATCCCGGTATTTCGAGATCCCGCGATCCCGGTATTGCATTCCCTATTTGGAACGTATCGGAAACTTTTCAGAGAAATTCAACTGAAGAAAAACTTGATATTGTTAATTTGTATAGTGTCGGTCATAGTTTAAGGAGCGTAAGAGACTTAATTTATGTGTTGATCACTTTAAAATTAGTGGTTATTGAATGCCATCCACGTAAGACACCCTAAACAACCCTCAATTTTAACGGAGGATATGAAACTGAATGTTTTAATTTTTGGTGAAAAGAAACCCATAAGATTCTTGAGGGAAATACCGGCTCGTCATCATGACCTATTCACTGTCGTTTTTTAAATTAAAATTTAGAATTACATTGTAAAATGATTGTGCATGTTATTTTGGGTGCATAAAATTAGGCGTCCTTCAGAAGCATTTTTGTCATTTAAAAGTAGATATAGGAAATCCCAATGTCTACTTCTAAATGAATAGCACTGTATACCGACGGATCTAAAACAAATGCAGTAGTGGGCAACGCGTTTGCGCACACAACCAATCGAAAAAATATATTATATATGCAGATTCTTTGACATTTCTTGAAGACAAAACCCAGAAGGTGAGCCGCTTATGACTATGAACAAGATCAACTGTATAACGCGCATTATATCAACAAAAATATAACATTGTTACAAAAGTTATATAGGAATGCCATAGCTGTACACCTCTTCCGTGTTGGAATTCAGCGTATTCCAGAAAGAAGTACACGATAATTAACATTTCTCTCAGGGTAAACGCCTTCCGCTTTGAAATACCAAGACTTCAAAAACTTTCTTTGCACCCCTTTAATAGACGAGATGTCCGTGTCGTGGCTAGGATTCCAGATCAGAGAGCCATATTCCAATTTGGATTTTACGACAGAGTAATAAAGGTGCTCAAAGATGAAAAATCTTGACAGGAAACCATATTTTTTTTTTTTAGATTTTCAGTATAGGCAAAATATCAACAAGTTAACTTTTGGAGTCCTTCTTCGGATGTTATAAACAATATCCATATTTAATTGAAATCATTATAACATTACTGTACAGAATTTCCTATTCCTTAACCTTACACCTCTAGCCATCTGTAATTATTGTTTATTTTTACTTCCGCTGGAAATAACATACCCATGAAACAATGTGTGAAAATTAGTAGATATCTCTAATTTGCTCTGCCGGATTCGTTTATAAATGCGCTGGCGGAATAAAATTAGTAATTTAAAAATGAAGCCATGAGAACACCTAAGAATTAATTCATAAGCCATTTTGTATTGTGTTGATGAATAACGTTGAGATCTGTTGTCGGCACATATTGTAAAATATTTTTTGAAACAACCTTAAACGAATTGATTTATGTTTATTTATTTAAATAATATTCAACCAACACTTACAAAATAATTAACTAAAATTCATCATTAATTTATGTCAAAGCGCGTAACTACAAATAATTAAACGCTGAGTTGGCATCAACGATTTATTTTGCGCTAGTCTACAATTGTATTACACCTTGGGTAGATTTTTATTACCTGAGATGCACGGAATTGATCTAGATTATGTATTGGGTTGCATTCATGACACACTGTAAACGCGTACGAGGCGCAACCTATATACAGAATATTCCAGAATAATTTATTTACTTACACTTCTATCCTTCTCCCTTAAATTAACGGGTATGTGAGATAGCGAAAGGGAACTTTCCATTGCACTCAACTGTGCAGGGATAAACAGAGCAAAGAAATTGAGAACGTTTCAGATAAACCTTTAAAATTAACTTGCCGTGCATGTCAATTTTCCCTTTAGAATAATATTATTGCGGCCCATTTTGAAAGCATAATGTGCTAAAAGACAGTTTACGATATCGCTTACGTAATGATCCCATAACTTTTCGCTCGCCATTATATGCTATATATAAAATAAACGACGATGGTAGCAGCCACATTGTATCTCAACTAGGTACTTAACCCGAACAAATTTACATTTCCAATTTAACACATTTATCTAAATTGGTAGATAACTATAATTAGCGGCTAATTACTATAATTCTCTTTCAGCGTTTCCTATGGTAAGGCGAATCGGCCATCCATATCAGAATAGGACGCCGCCGAAACGAAAAAAACCACGAACGTCGTTCACTAGATTACAAATTGCCGAATTAGAGAAAAGGTTTCATAAACAAAAGTATCTGGCGTCGGCGGAACGGGCGGCTCTGGCGAAAAGCCTGAAGATGACGGACGCACAAGTAAAAACGTGGTTTCAGAACAGAAGAACAAAGTGGAGGTAACCGATTTTTTTTACTTTCTAGTTAAGTTTTCATCGATTGATCATAAACGTTGACATTTTCAAACAAGCAAACTTAATGGAACCACTTAATTTTTAATTAGGCCTAGATGGAGTTTGAACCGTTGTTATATGTATAGTGAGAGAGCACTTAACGTTGAGAAAGTTGGGAAATAATTTAGTCAATAGCAATAGAGGCACTATCGATCAAACTTGATGGTGGGTATATGGCAATAATTCATAAAGTTTAATGCACGTGGATATTTTTCATTATGGAGTCAAGCGCTTGCCGTTATAAATAACGCTGCAAAATATTAATTTGCGATCTCGAAATCTTTTGGTTAATTATAAAGCTGGAAATGTCAAGGATGTAGATTTTATTTTGTTTAATGTCTGTATGCCCATTGTGAGATTAATTAATTTTTGGAGGCTCTCTTCGGTAAATAATTAAGCAAAAACGTCGCTCGCCGGAGTAATTTAATACTAATCTATCAAAACATAAAAAGTGTTTAATGCACACAGGCGTGAATTATTAATTGCACGTTTCCATAATCAAGAAAAAAAGTTAAAATGAGCTTGGTTATATGCGTACTTCGTACAAAATCAATGCTAATGCGAAAGTAATCCATTACGTTTAATAAACTTAAGTGGAATTGAATAAAAGAGAATTACACCATTTCCAAAAATACTCTTGTCAACTTAGAGGCAATGTAGTTACTTTAACGACGCGGTTGGTAGCATTGCTGTAGGCGATACCAGATCGTATTAGTGTAATTGACTAGAGGTTGGCTGCCTGAAACGACGTCTACCATTGCATCACGGGTAAAACACGCAGTAATCGAATTGTGGCTTCGTTATTTCATTTGTTTCGCTGTTCCTCTGTTTTATGTTCTCTCGTTTGTTATATTGGGCTTTAGAAAGTGCTTTGCGTGCTTAGACGTACGTTATTTTCGGAAGAGATATTAATGCCTCTCCGAAATTTAATTTATTTTATAACTGTCGTATCATTAACGGGGGAACCTTTAAAGATAAATGTCTTAATTTTTAGGATAACTTTAATTCCGTAGACGAAAAGTAAAAGCGGTTTATTTTGAAAAATTTAATCGCGGTGATGTGTGGCGACTGTCATTGTTCCCATCGGCGCCACTCTCTTGTTTAACACGGTATGTCCATTACGGAACAGGTAATTAAAAGTCTCAGCAGTTTGTTGTGTTTAAAGAACCCCACGACATAACTCCGGTTTTAATCAACAACGAAAAAGATGTTAGATTTAAAAGTCTTTTATCTTAAGAGGCGATTATGCGGTGACTAATCTTCTCTTTTTAAACAAAATAGGGCACTTACGCTGGCAATGAATTTGCTTTTAAAAGTAACGGCTTGTACTATGTAAATTTTGCCTGTTGAGATTCGAGTTTAACCTAACTAGCGACAACTCATTATTGTAACTAACTTTTTAGCGCATTTCCATAAAAATAAAAAAAATGCGCTATTGTGGCCACTTTGTCCGCCCGTCCGTCCGTCCGTCCGTCCGCTAACTTTGCGACGCTACTAGTTCTTTATCTTAAGAGCTATTGTTCTACTTTTTTCGCTATTTGGTTCGTTATGGTGTCGAGTCTTGTACCAAGGAAGGAATTTTTTCTGTACCGCTTACAAAAAAAGTTATTGTAAAAAAAACAAAAAACCGTTTTTTACATGTTCCATAATTTTACACTTTTGCCGTTTATTAACGATCCTAGAGATCGTTTATAATTTTGCATTGCTATCTGTCGCCTGCCGGTTGGTCTCTCCGTCTGTTCCTTTGTCTGTATGTCCATCTATCTGTCCGTGTGAACGATAACTTTGTTTAGAAATGTTCGATCGCTTTTACATCTCCGTTAGTTATGAACTGAAATGCATGAAATTCAATATGGGCATAGATTTAGCCATATAATACGCAATGCCAAAAGTTGAATCGAATCGATTCAAAATTCACAGTGCCCTTTTCGCATCTCGACCATTTATTAACCGAATTGCAAACTTTTTTACTTATAAAAGTATTTGAATGAAATTTGATACATAGGCACTTGGAATAAAGGAAAATCAAACGCCAATTTTAAAATTTGGTTTTGCGCATGCGCAGTGCCAACTTTTTTATTTATGGAAGAATTTAAACGAAATTTGATACATAAACACTTCGAATAAAGGAAAATCAAACGCCAGTTTCAAAATTTGGCTTTGCGCATGCGCAGTGCCAACTTTTTTATTTNGCAATAACAAAACAAGTTGTAAATCAGCATATGTATGATTAAAGCGCATTTTTGGTAATGCAGGTCAGTATTTTATTAGCGACGTTTAAAATTATCGATCTCACGAGTCATTTTGGCTGCGTTAAATAATTAATTTTATTTAATTTCAATTGACGGTACGTCTTCATTTTGTAAAACAAATCACAAAGTAAATAATAAGTTTTTATACTGGTAGCGCTATCTCACGGTAAAATTATAGCACCTCCGAAACCCATATCGAAATTATTTTCTTCAATTATCGATTTCACAAGTAATCTAACTCAAAATAGACTAGTGCCTGCACATCTACACTATAGCAGAAAGCTTTTAGTGAAAATTTGAAGTCTCTAGCTATTGTAGTTGTGGAGATCTAACGCGGACAGCCGGCCTGCCAGCAATGACGAATATAATAGCGTATTTTTTTCAAAAATGCGCTAAAAAATGCGCTATTGTGGCCACTTTGCCCGTCCGTCCGTTCGTCCGTCCCGTCCGTCCGTCCGTCCGTCCGCTAACTTTGCGACGCTACTAGTTCTTTATCTTAAGAGCTATTGTTCTACTTTTTTTCGCTATTTGGTTCGTTATGGTGTCGAGTCTTGTACCAAGGAAGGAATTTTTTCTGTACCGCTTACAAAAAAAGTTATTGTAAAAAAAAAACAAAAAACCGTTTTTTACATGTTCCATAATTTTACACTTTTGCCGTTTATTAACGATCCTAGAGATCGTTTATAATTTTGCATTGCTATCTGTCGCCTGCCGGTTGGTCTCTCCGTCTGTTCCTTTGTCTGTCTGTCCATCTATCTGTCCGTGTGAACGATAACTTTGTTTAGAAATGTTCGATCGCTTTTACATCTCCGTTATTTATGAACTGAATTGCATGAAATTCAATATGGGCATAGCTTTAGCCATATAATACGCAATGCAAGTTGAGTCGAATCGATTCAAAATTCACAGTGCCCTTTTCGCATCTCGACCATTTATAAACCGAATTGCAAACTTTTTTACTTATAAAAGTATTTGAATGAAAATTGATACATAGGCACTTGGAATAAAGGAAAATCAAACGCCAATTTCAAAATTTGGTTTTGCGCATGCGCAGTGCCAACTTTTTTATTTATTGAAGAATTTAAACGAAATTTGATACATAAGCACTTCGAATAAAGGAAAATCAAACGCCAATTTCAAAATTTGGTTTTGCGCATGCGCAGTGCCAACTTTTTTTATTTATGGAAGAATTTAAATGAAATTTGATACTTAGGCGCTTGGAACAAAGGAAAATCTAACATTAGTTTTAAAATTTAGGTTTGCGCATGCGCAGTTCCAACTTTCTCATTTAGAAAAGCATTGAATGAAATTCTTCTCATAAACTGAAATTGAAGTAGCACGTCAACAATGGATTGCCCATGTGCAACGCTATCTTTCATATTTGTGGCCGGATTTTTACGATTTTAACAGAAGTTGCATCTTACAAATGGGAAATGAATGCAAGTGGAAATGCGCTTTATGTAAATCGTTTACGATTACTTTTTAACTTGTTCTTCTCTGTCCTTTTGAATATACTCGTACTTCACATTTCCTAATAATAACTAAACCGTTATATGTGTTATACCTTGAAGGATCTAGAAAGCATATATGAATAGAAAGATACACAAAGGCAAAATACCACAATTCCAGATTGAGAAAGTAGATACATTATACATTTCCTAAATATGCTCAAACTTATAAAAATAATATCGTTTTTGTTATACTGTACAGAGATCTCACGTATTAGCATAGCCATAGATAGAGAGTTGGTTAAATGGACAAGAATGATCCTCAAGTTATGCCTAAATAGAATCCTGTTCTTATACAAGTATATGGAATGTATTTTGTGATAAATAATAAATATGAGATGATATGATATGAATCAAAAAACAAAATTTACACCCTCTCTAAGGTTTCCTAAACATCATGGTGAAAAATAACAAAATTGATGTTTGACTTTAGTTCCCGTGAAAAATGTCATCAAGTAAAGACAACGATGTGACTGCGATGCACTGGTGCTTACGAAATAGAAAACATTCTTGAAAACCCAAGAAAGGGAAATGGAGGGTGCTTTTATTGCAAGAAACCAAAGAATAGAATGTTTTTTTGCTGCTAAAGAACTCGACAGACACAATTGAATTTCTTTAATAAAAAAACCTGAATTTAGTGAGTTTTTAAATAGCCCCCCAAATAAATATTTTAAAGTCAAAAATCAGAAACGCCATTATTATTTTTCGCCATATTTAGGAAAACCTAGATAGGGTGTAAGTGTTGATTCTTGATTTTCTTCAGGCATAAGTCATCCAGGATCATTTTTGTCCATATAACTAACTCTCTATCCAGTTCCCAAAACTATCAAAATAGACATTAACATACAGAATGAAAGCTTGAACATAAAATGTACCTATGGCGATTTGCTGATGCAAAAATAATTAAATTAATTAATCCAAAATCAATAGCCAGTGCTTTTGACCTTTGATTTCGTTCTTCAGTGAGATTGAAATTGTTTGTTCTGTGGCTATTGAATGCCATCAATAAATTTAATCATAAATATTATGTAATGATTATTGTTGCTTTTCAAATCGTATAATCTATAAACTATTTATATTTAATGAATCACGAAGAATTATGTTGTGTATTTATGTAATTTTAACACGTAATGACCGGAAGTATATGTCGAAGTCAATGTATACCCTTGAATTGTTACCGTAAGTACAAGCTCAAATTTGCTATCGTAAACTATACGGTGGTACCTTCCAAATCTATAATTTATATTTGTAATTGCAGGAGAATAGGCATAATTAAACTATTATTGCTTTGCCATTTTAGGAAGGGAACAAAACTGGCGAATGAATGGTTTAACTAAGATACAAAGTCGCAATAAACACTGTGACGCATTGATTTTTTGCCAATATGTTTAGAACTTAGTGAAGAAGCGGAAGAAGCAGAGCTTGTTGGCCCAGAAGATCTGAAACCGCTTACAACAAAGAATTTGAAAAATTGACTTCGTGGTTGATACAAAAAAGGGCGGAAACTGTGGCAGAACACTTGCTACTTTTTGGACCAAGGTTTTACGAAACCTTTTAATGTTGCTTATATTATTTCCTTTTCTTTAATTAGTCGAAGGTATATAAAGTCTCATCTTTATAGTGCACTTTTTCAAAGCTGAATAAAAAATAACGTGGCTTCGCGGGGGCGTATTTCTCGTCGTGCCATTAAACTCGTGCGTGCCTTAAAGACTTGATTATACACTTGTCTCTTAATATACTATTTTTTCTCTATCTCTATCTTACTTAGTGCCTCTCTTGTGCCTCTTCCTTTCCTGAAACCATATTGTCCCTCGGATAGATTAGAGTATTTCTCTATTCTCTCGACCAGACCTCTTTCTAGCAGTTTTCCCAGGTATGGGCCTCATTGACCCCGGGTCTTTTTTTGGAATAAGAACTACCGTCGCTTCCTTCCACATCTCTTGGTATTCGCCTGTGGTTAGCACTTGATCAAATACGCCAGAGAACCAGTCCGGTTTCTCGCCGCTACTTTAGACACAAATTCTGATGGGAGCCCGTCTGGCCCGGGTGCCTTCTTCCTTGGCATCTTCCTAGCAGCTTCTTCTGCTTCTCTGGTCTTCTGGTCTTTTACTTGCATCGGAAAAAGTCTGTCAATATTTTCCATGATTTCCTGGTCGGTGCCTACTACCCTGCCTCTTTTCCCTATCTTGCTCGTCGGCTCTTTCGTAGCCCCCTATTCCGCATTGCGATGGCACCCAGATCAAGCTTACCCTATTAGATTCGCTTCATGTCAAACATGCCTAACCCGTCTTTCCCTTTTGCCGCAGTAACCTCCACTTAACGGAAATACTGAATGATGTCAGTGCCCAACATATCCACCCTGTATATATGTTTGAACGTAAATGAGGAGAAACGATGAGCCCAGCCAATTAGTGTAAAAATAAAGGATGGTGTAACATTACAACAAATACGAGCAAAAGACAATATACTATCAAACAGAGCCACTCTTTAGGGGAGTAGGTACTTTTTTGTAAGTGATAAAAGGTATAGGTAATTGAATATTTATGCAATCATTGTTGGTTTCCATTTAGCCCATTGGCGTGCTATTTTTCAGAAATTATTGTTTTGATTTGTATAAGTCTTCTTCTTGTTATTCTCAGATAAATGGTTTTGTTTTAATTTTTCCCTCTTATACCTATCTATCTGTTTTGTTCCTTCAATATTTTACCATTTCATGCCCCTTTTAATTCACGCTGCCGCATTATCTTTTACTACTATCTTTGCCCGTCATCTATTTATCATTCTTCCCTTTTGTATTTCCGATTTTCGTAGATTACTTATTGATTTTTCTCAAATTTTTTGTCCTAAATTAAGTGATCGTCTTCTTTTTGTATTCCGGATACCATCATTTGTCATTTTGTCGTGCGTGACTGAAGTGCGGAAGAGTTTAATCCTTCTATCCAAATTACTTTGTGATTTATAATTCCAAGGCTTTTAGTTATTCCTTTCTTTTTTCTCCTTTTTGTGTCCTTTGACCGCGTTACACAAGCCAAGAGAACAAAAAAATACATACCTACCTAAACCAAGATCATGCAGAAGAAGGACCTGCAAAATAAAACAGGGAAGCTGCTAATCTTTTTTTTTAAATGCGCTTGGCTAGGCGCTTGGTCTCTGTTTTTCAGCCATGTCTTTCGATGCGTGGTTTTTCTTTAACTCATTTCCTTCAGCTTGTTATTTTCCCGCTACGTTTAAAAACAGTATTTTACCATTTCCTTCTACGTTCTTATTGGAATCTGCTCCATGATTTCACTTCTAGATACTAAATTTTTACATCTCTGTCTCTCTTTGTTTCTTGTATACTGCTGTTTGGTGTCATTTGAATTTTTTTATTTTACAATCAAATTTTTAGCACCTCCCTTTTCCATTTAAGCTTTTAAGTGCAGGTATAGTACCCATGGGCATTTTCCTGCAATGTTCTAGTTTCGTGTTCTTTATCTCCTGGCCTTTTATATGCGCGTGGTAAGCCATTTTTCGAAGACTCTTAGATTGTGTATCTATGTGTGTATTCTATTTATGTAAATTTAATCCTTTCAAATCGTTAGTTCTTGATCGGTCGTGGTATTTGGCATAGTTTTAAATTGTTCTATTGAACAAAACACCAAGAAATAGCAAATCTGTATATTTATCGGTTTTAGACATAGGTAAGTATAAGTATAACATATGCATAACTGTCTACTCATATACCATACCAAAAAACAATATATGTTTTTATTAATTACGCATTTCCGGGCGCACCACTTAATTAATGTATAAGTTCCGCGAACATTATTTTTGAGGCATTACACGCACGCAATACCTAAATTAAAATGTAGTTTAACTACGATACCTACCTTCCATAACATCAAATGTGCCGATTTTTACGTAAATACGGTAGCAAATTGGCGGTCTGAAAAGTATACTGTACTAGAAAAAATAGTTACAATGTAAAATTTTTTGTTATTATTTTAAAGTTTTTGCTCGCAAAAGGTATATGATATGACCACAACTACAAAAAATGTTTATAACAAAGCGACACATCTAATTGTTTGCACTTTGCAGGTCGATTGCCAACCTTATTTGGCAATTCGATTATTAATCATTATAGCGTAAATTTTTAGAATCTTCAAAACAGTTCATTGGCAATCGACCATAATGAAATTTAGTCAAGCGCGCATACCTACTTAAATTAGAAAGGGCAGTCAATGTCTTACAACATCCTATCAATCGCTATAACATAGTTTAGTTTCTAATCGGAAATGGAACGTAACTGCCATAGGTTGTAAACACTATACAAAGAAGTGTCTTTTAAAAGGTACAAAAGAACATTTCCGTTCGACACAAACACATTAGGTAAGAGGGCGCACACGTATGATTGAAATTAATTTTGATGGGTGTTTGCATAATGGTCTAGACACTTCAAGAGTGAAATTTTATTTAAATCTAAAAAAATCACATTATCCTTTAAAGCGTTGTCTGTAATAAAAAGTCGGTTTTCAGTTAAAACCTTAAAAGCCCCTTAATTCCGTCCTGAATTCGTAATGAAGACTAATTAAAAAATAATCGCCTCTAGTTAACTCTGTTAAAATTTCAAACATCCCCTTAATTAGCAAATAATTATTCAAAGAAGGTATTTAGGAATTTTTAAGAGCGAGTCCAAAAATCGTTATCGAATAAAATCGCTAAAAGCGAATGAAGATAACGGGCGTCTCATCATAACTAATACCTATACTAACAAAATGGTGGCCGAAGACGAGGATAGGGATATACGAGCAAGTATGAGGTGTTGAAACAATGACGCTTTCATATTTAATTACCACCTAATTAAACTACCCGGGCACACTAAATAATTAGTGCCCTTATACGTAGGAAGCGGAACCGCCAGAACTGAAAGTTTAATTAACGAAGAGCAATTAATAATTAGAGGCCGACTAACACTTCTACTTAATTTCTCATAAAAAGTACTGCTTTCAATTTGGCCTTTTTTTTACTTTTTTTTTTTATAATGCACCTGACCTGAGATTTCACTTCCAAAACTGCAATCAAGTGTGTGTGGTACGGGTACCGGTCGCAATATATATGCTGTGTTGAACCGAAATGATTTCAGTTTGCCGCTTTCTTGTTAAATGTAAGTTAACTACAGGTATCTCGCTAATCGCACCCGACGTTCAATTATTAACAAAGCACTAAAGCCCGCCGCCTGCAGCACAGTTGTGGTTGTGGCCATATTTTAATTATGATTTACATAGCCAGGCTTGATAACGCAATTTCCGCACATAATAAATTAACTGTTATATTTCATAGACCTTTGTTGTTAACTAGGTTGAGTTACATGAAATTATTAATTAATTGCGCTAATTGTTCGAAACTTCCGAATCTGAAGTGTATAGTCTACATGTTAACATGGGTACAAGTTGCTAAGGTGCCCACGGGAATTACACCACAACTTTCTAATCGCCAAAGTTGCTTATAGTTTATTGTAATGTGTTATAATTAATAACGGTAATGACAACATAAAGCTCGAAATTTCTGAATTTCTACTTTCCGAATGGAATATTCACCAAGCCGTTTCGCAAACTGCGTTTATACATTTTGCACGAGTTGGGGTCGATTCAGTAAGATGTATTCGCAGTTTTACTTCTGTGAAAATTGTATTTTGCTGTGATTGGAGGACGACAATGTTTGTCATTTCTGCATCACAAACCTGGCATTTCTTTTCCTATATAATTTTAAGACGAGAGTCAGAGAAGGGAGAAATGAGGATAGTTGTAGAGAAGGTGTCCAGTGAGTTGACGGTCTCGGTTTGACACCCTAAAAGCTTCTGGATAATGCAAAAGCCGACAGAGCGATTTCGTTCAATAATGCACGCTGACATCGGTCTAGTGTTTGAAAGTTTAAATATTTATAAATACAGTCAACAACTCAACTATCGGTGTATCACTGTTAATTTTTTTAACACCTCAAAGATATTACTTAAGACGTTCCTCCCTTAGACATTCTATTGTACTTTTGTTATTCCGAAGTGTATCTACGAGCAAACTTTACCGAGCACGACAAATTGAAGTGTGTCGACATGGAAGGATACCACCGTAGATATTGATCTGTCTGGTTTTGTTGGAATATTACAGTTTAATATATTTTTGGAATTTTAAAAATTTTGGGGCTGTATATAATTTACACCATTTTACTGAATTTAGTAGCGTATATCCCAGCATTAAAAGGAAATATACAGGCACCTCTTTCTTATGTTTCTACTTCCTTTAGTGCTCCAGTGGATAAAACCTTCAATTGGGACCTATACAAAAAAAAAGGTTTTTCGGGGAGGATACGAGTACCTACCTCTGATTATTTAGCAAAACAGCAATTTTTATTTATTTATTGATTTATTATCCCTCTCTTGTTCTGGGTCCCTTGAGAACAATAATTATCAACACAAGCATGGGCGGAGCGAGGGCTCAGGGAGCCCTGTGCTAATATTTCTAGGGGGCCCTATACTTACATGAAATTCTGTTAACGAACAACATCTTCATTTCTATTTTTATTATTTCTTCAGAAAGTTATTATTAAAATTACAGGTAGGGTAAACGCACTAAGTATGAATACAATGAAAAATATTGAAATTGAGATAATAATCAGAGGTAATTCGGGTTCAAATTTCAAAAATCACAGATATCACTAAAACAGTGAAGCTCAATCTGTACACAGCAGCAGACAAAAACCCACTGATCTATTTTTAGAACTAGGCCTGTGAGTGTCAGAGTGATTGTCGACACGTTACCCGGTGCCTTAGGGTGAGTAGCGTAGAATATTGTAGGCGTACGGCGATTATATGAAAATAGAAAGGCTTTTTGGCTTAGTTCAAGTGTTTTAGAGGAAGTCCCTTCCCTCTACGAGTTCAAGGATCAGTGCTTTTGAATATGAGCCGCATTAAAAGTTGCGTTTCCGAAAGCGAGCCGAGTGTAAAAAATTTCCCTTACTGAAAGCGTATACGATTCTTCGTATCTTGTTTTTCTTTTGGACCTCGGATTGCACGGAACCTCGCATTACCGCGATCTCACTGGTACTTACAGTGTATAAATGCTTTAAGGTTTCGCCTCGTGACGTAGACGTAGATTCTCGGTTCTTTCCTCCCTACCTCCTCGTTACACTTGTCGTTGGAGAGAGATAGCATGTACCTGTTACATTTACACCTACTATCGTGCGCCCATGACACTCACGCTTTAAAGTCTGAAAATCAAAGATAATTTAGCATCTTATTGGAGTTATTCTTTTATTAATTCCTATTGTAGTGTTCGGCACAGGGCGTGGAGGCCCTGGGTTTCAGCCCCTACCTAAATCCGCCCCTGAACACAATTACTGAAATGTTCGCTGTAGCTTAGCCGTATTTCTGGAATTATTTCTGAACGGAGTAAAAGATATTAAAAAAACCTTTTGTCAAATGGGAACAGACGGTTGCGTATCTATAGAAATTATTTTTGAATGTACAGGGTAGTTATAGTATAAATAAATAAATGATTTTTTAAAATAGAACACTTTGTAGATTTTTAGTTATTCCGATGTCATTTGGTACCCTCTACATTTAAATCTATTCATTTTTTGATTTGTTGTAAATGTTTCCATCGTATTAATTTTTTTCTGAATAATTCCCCATAAGCAAGCCTCACTTTGATGAATCGCAGAGACCTTGTTCTTTGAAGTTAAGAAATAAATTTCAGTAACAAATTAACCCGTGTAAAAAAAGGAAACACTGTGATAATGAGAAAGTTGGATTTAGTGAACACCCTGTTCACAATGGGACATGTCCCAATTTCAAAGTGCCATAACTATTTTTTTTTCTAACTACCACTATTTTATTTCGTTATTCGATAGTCTTTTGTATTTTCTTCAACTTTTATAAGGGACACCCTGTGTCTAAACCTTGCAGTTTTTAGGTTATTTAATACTTTTTACAAACGTACCTACCCATTAATTAATTAGATGTTTATGTACTGGAGTAGGCCGTGATAATAAAAAACGCATTGTTGCAGAACCCTGGATATTATACAGTGAGCGGCTAAAATATGGGACAACTTCATTTAAAAATCAGGTGTTGAGTTTAAAAAAATGCTCGCATACATCTATCATAATTTTTTTGCGTATTTTTTGCACCAAAGAGAAAATATACGGGATAGGTACGTCAAAAAGCAGACTTGATTTTTTTTAATGGAACAGTATGTTTAAAAATCAATTTTCGAATTATTCTTATTACGCGTAGAAATTGACATAGATTTCGAAAATGGATTTTAAAAATACTGTTTCATTTAAGAGAATGAACTTTGGTATCAAAATCTGCTTTTTGCAAAATCTGCTATATTTTCTCTTCAGTGTAAAAAATGCCAGCATTTTTTAACCCCAACACCATATTTTTCTCGATCACCATATACATATATATCAACAAAAAACTAGAACGAAAATGTAAACACGCCGGGGCTTTGATAGCCAAGGCTGACTTTTCGTCATGGGGTATAGGAAAGTTCATACCTCCTTACAACAATTGTTTTATTGAAAGTGGCGAGTGTAGAGAAAATGCGACGAACTTGAACACCCGCACTGTCGAAAAGATATTAGTTGGGTCCCAAAAGATGAATTTTAAATGATGCGCATAAGTTTTCGTCAGCCATTAGGATTGGAGCAAAATTGTGCTGCTGATATTATCTCAGATAAAATAAACCCATAAAGAGTGTTTAAAAAAGCGGCAGAGCACCCCGGTGTGACCCCACAGAGTCATTGGATTTGACCCATTTTCAATTGGCTTGTTACATGTGGTATATATGTTAACTGTGCAAAGTTTGAACCGAATAGCTTCAAGCGTTTGCCAGAGGAAGAAAGGCGTGACCCTACGGGGATTTGACCCATTTTCAATAGACTTGTTACATATGTCTACTATGCAAAGTTTCAACCGAATAGGTTTAAGCGTTTGGCAGGGACAGAGAAGCGTGACCCCACGCGGTCATTCGATTTGACCCATTTTCAATAAGCTTATTACATGTGGCATATAGGTCAACTGTGCAAAGTTTGAATTAAATAGGTTCAAGCGTTTGGCAGAGACAGAGAGACGTGAGCCCAAGGGGTCATTGGTTTGACCCATTTTCAATAGGCTTATTAGTTGTGGCATCTAGGTCAACTGTGCACAGTTTGTATCAAATCGATCCAAGCGTTTGACAGTTATCGTGTTCACGGACAGACGGACAGACCGACACCATCGACTCCCCTTGCATCGCTTTGCTCTGCCGCAAACTTATTGCACGATTGACTATGCATTTCATATTATCCGTGGATGCAACTCTGTCACAAAAATGTTGATTGCATTAGTAAAAATAAAAAAGAAAGAAAATTTCTGGAATTCAAAATCCGAGAAAATTCAAAATCTTATTACCTACTAATAGGCTTTCTATTTCTAGGTGTACCTAAGTATGTGTTCTGCATGAGCTTTTAGTCACATCGTCCAAATTAGTTCCATTATATCGATACTGGTTCCGTTGTTCTGTACCAAAATCAAAAACGCCTTGCCACATCTAATCTTAACCATATACTAATAACGATTTTTGTTACAGGAGACAAACGGCGGAAGAACGAGAGGCCGAGCGGCAAGCAGCGAATCGATTAATGCTGTCACTTCAGGCTGAAGCCCTCAGCAAAGGATACATGCCAGAAGCGCCGCCATCCTCGACGGGTCCCGGCGATACGGCCCTTAGCGCCTTGCAAAATTTACAGCCCTGGGCAGGTCCTTATAACACACCTCAACCCGCATTAGCCGAATCAATATGTTAGAACCGCATCGCCGTTCTATTAAGGACGTATTTTTGCTGTGACTATTAAACCGACTTAATTCTGTAAATAGTGGCCGTACTTAAAATAATAAGTGCAATAATTATAGCATATTAAAGAAACAAGACACGAACTTTGCTTTTTCGTTGATTCCGTGTAAAATCTGATAACTGAAGAGGCCGTACTGAGAATTGCTGTATTTATAATTAAATAATTGATATTAATAACGCTGTACTTACAGAAAAGTAGTGTGATCTATATGTATAATAAATTAAATAATTGTAGATACGTTAAGTAATTACTGTAAGCACAAGAATACTACATTAAGGTAAATACAATGTACGATACAATCATTAATTTGTTTAATTAGCGGCTCCTTCTGCGCTCGAATATTTCGCTAAACGGGTAATTTATTATAAAAACGTTTTCAGATAATGATAAATTGAGGTTGCCATATTTATGTAGGCACGGCATTTTTATCATTCGAAGTTTCCACTTTTCCCTATCCTCGCGTATATACATTTGATTGGGGCTGGAAGGAATGAAGGGTGAAGGTCGTAAAGAACTATTTTAAGCATCGCAAATAATATTCGCTTGGTGTGTAGTATATTTTCGGGTAGGTATATTAGATTACATTTTAATCAGCAGCAAGTCAGTGGATACAGAAGGGGAACAGGGTTACCAACCATTACTCAAAGCTGACGTTAAACAGCTAATCCAATTGTTATCCCCAACGATGTGTGGTTATCGCCCGATTCTGTTGCAGATAAAATGATCAAATTGCCGTTGTATTTTAATTTACTTTGTGAATTTGAGTACCTTTATTCAAAACAACAAAATTAATTTTTCTGCACCAATTTTAAAATACATCAAGTCAAACTAATCAATCGTGACGTCTATTGATTAAATACGAAAGTAGACGCACAATTTCCATTGTTTGATGAAAAATTCAATTGAAATTTCAATACGTATGACAAAAATGCTTATGCAGCATTAACGAACGTCTGTCAAATAGAAACTTTAATTCATTTTCTGTCATTTAATCTAACTGTAGGTGTACTCATGTGAAATTTTTATTACGTTCAGAAAAAAGTTTAGTTTTACTCGTTTCGATAAATTAAAAAAAACGCTTATTAATTTGATTTGGAGCAGTTTGGAAATGTATAACTTGGTTGAGTTTAGGAAAGTTTTGACGGCCCATTTTAAACAAATATTTAAAACTGCACACTCAAACGAGTTTATTTAACGAAAGTTTTTCCATTTGAATTTTTCCCAACTTTCAAGCAGGGTTCTTTTTATGAGATTTTCATTACCATTATGAATTGGACCATGTTACCATGTATGCGAATATTAGAATAAGGATACAAAACGTAATCCCTAATGAAAGAGAGAATTGGTTGGAAAGTAGGTACTAAGAAGAAAAGGTTCCAAATATACCAAAGGAATCCATATTGTCCTGAGGGTAGAGAACTTAGTTCTAGGGCGCGGCTTTAATTTTTTGAGAGATTAAAAATGTTACATCTCAATTCCTACTTCTTAAGGATCATATTTGAATAATAGGTTGGTTGGTAACACAATTAAGATTTTTTAAAACAAGTGGTAGTTTTTAGCAAAAGATAAGTATGAGTATAATGGTTACATGGTTATGTACCTACTAGGGAGAGAGAAATCCATACAAAAAACAACGGGTCTGAATCGAAAACGACAGGAATTTATATATTTGACAATTACATCAAAGGAAAAAATGTTCAGTATTGAACGGACACATCAAAAGTCCAAAAACTCACTAAAGCCTTTATCTCGCCTCCCACAATTAATTCAAAATAGTACCGATTTAAGTAGAACTTTAGACCGTAGATCGGAAAAAAGCAACAAGTTGGCTCAGTTCCTTTAATTCTCGTATGGATTTAAAAAAAATTTT
Source organism: Photinus pyralis (assembly GCF_008802855.1). NCBI lineage: Eukaryota > Metazoa > Arthropoda > Insecta > Coleoptera > Lampyridae > Photinus > Photinus pyralis. The sequence goes on from NW_022170738.1 coordinate 4,851,306, forward strand.
GTTCACATTCCTTTGCATCAAGAATTTTTTTCATTTTTTGAATTTCTTATAAATATTATTTTATTTTTTGAATTTTTTGATTTTTTAAATTTTTTCAGTTTTATGAATTTTTATGAAAATTGGCTTTTTTTGAATTTTGTGAATTTTTCTAATTTGTTACTTACTACTTTGACTTTGGCACGAAGGAAATTAGTTGTACTGATGATTGAACCCACAACTGACTTGTATGTTTCAGACCCCTACAGATGGGCGTGGTTTCCTTACTGCACCTTTCGCTGTAGCCCTCCACAGAATGGCCCTAAAACAATAAAAATATGTTGGTAGCATGCTACATTATCAATAAATTATGAGTTAAGATGCACTCGTCTTTAATAAATTTACTCACCGTCAGAAGTGTATTTTTATTCGATGATATCAAAATCACCGTCGTTCGCTGGATGGATACTACTCCATTTTCACAAATATTGGGTAGCGAAATGCAGGTACTGGTGAATTCAATTTTGAATTGAGAATCACGTATGAAAACTTGGTAACCTTTTTTAAAAACTTGAAAACCATTCACTGGCATTTCCTCTAAAAAAAATTCATTAGAAGCCATAGAAGTGGAAGGTATTTGACGTACCCGTGGTTCCAAAGTGGCGCTGGCGAGCTCCATTTTAAATTAAAAATTGCATATGAAGACGTGGTGACCTTTTGTATAGACGAGAAAATGGTATGTAAGACGGCATCGCGATCATTCAATAGCCTACCCCTCTATCTCCAGAAAATCCTCCATAATCGTAGGGAATTGCCTAAAAAATTCATCAGAAGACATAAAAGCGAGTTATACTCGTATATACCCGTGTACTCGGTTTCAAAGTGGTGCTAGCTCATTTTTATATTAACAATCGGCACATTATTAACCACTTTGAACAACTACCGAGAAAGCCTACTTTACAAGTGGAAAAAAGGATAATAATCAGACGCTAGTAGTGAAATAGTATTTTACATTATTAGCCAGGTAAGTGAGTTTTTACTGGCGATAGGAGAAGTTGACTGGCGAGTCGTCAGGCGAGCCTGTCATTTCCTAGAGCCAGTAAAAACTATTACCTGGCGTATAATGTACAATATTTTATTTGTTACTCATTTGTAAACAATAGTAAACGTAAATAACTAGTTCTTAAATTGATTCCGAAGAAATGTCTAAAATATCATGTTATCCATGTAACAGAGACTTCGCATTAATTCTGGCCAATGAAATTGCTAGATTACTAACTTGTAAAATTTTTACAGGTCAGCTGTCAGTTTTACAAGTCAGTAGCGTTTAAATGACGTTTACCCGTTTGCGTTTTGTCTTGTTAATCAACGTTTACAACTGAGTAACAAATAAAAATAATATTATATAACCTGCCCACGTGCAGATGTAATCGTAATACCTATACAGGGTGGCGCATCTTCATTTGTTTTTCTTCTACTCACTTTATCTCCAACATTAAAATTCTAATTTGTACGGCATCTCGTGTGGCACATCAAATAAAAGATCTTGAAAAATCCTATTAATTCATCTGTGTCAACACATGGAGATTCGAGTTTACCGTTTTAAATGTATGGACAAATTTTTTATTACAAAATGCATTCTAGAATTATCATGATAACAGAAATCTTCTTTTACGAGAACACTTACGCCACCTTACCCTATATGAATCCTGTTAAATGGAACATATCTATTGGCTTTCTGCCCCGTCGGTTTACTGAAAACCCACCAGGGGCGCCAAGTTTTTGAGGGCAGAAAATTAAGGTGTCCGTTAAGGTTTTGCGTTTGAGAGAGTAACATAGCAAAGAGTACCCTTTGAACATAGCTCGAAAAAGCACTACTGCTGCCACCTTTGGTGTCGAACTCCATATGACGCAGCTTTGTTTTTATGGCATCAGTGGTAATTTCATATGGAACTGTTTACACCAGGATACTTTTTGATTAGCCCGCCACTGCACTGAAAATACCTTACTGTGAAAGAGCAGTTTAGAATGCCCAGGTCTGCGAAGTCTATTTGACACAAATTCTGTCGGCACACTGTATCTCAAATGCAGTATCTCGCATACAGTATTCCCGTGTAAAATCGGTTTTATGTTTCACTCGCGATAAAATTTTCACCTGATGACATTTTTCAAGTTGAATTTGCACTAACCGTCTGAACGAACAAAATTTGGAATTTCTTACAAAAAGACGGGATAAGACCGCCATTTTGTTTATTTACAACAGCCAAAAGTAATCACTATTGTAGTTTGTACGGCTGTAAAAGTAAATACACTTACAAACATTTCATTTGTGATTACAGCAAGGATAGTTTAAAACTTTTCCAGAATTTAAGCCTAACTTGAAGCGGCATATTCACATTGAAGGAAGTTACGTGCGATTAGGTATGCCACAAACAGTAAGAAAAATTTAAATTTATTAAAGCACGACACGTCGAAACATACGGATTGTTTAATTTGTGGTCAGTGTAATTATGCCACGAATACTTAGCATAATCGCCGTAAGGGAATGTCGGCGAGTAGTTGCACAGTTGTACGAGTGCGTTCGAATGATACATTGTGATCTTTATTTGTAATTAGAAAATTAAGTTAATTGTTAATTCAAGCATAGTGTAAATAATGATCTAAGACAGCTTCGAAAAAAATGCCTTTCAAGTAGGATAGGATTAAGAGGTTATATTTTCAAGTCTCAAAAATGGTAGGATAAACTAAATTCACTCAATTTAATATCATTTCACTTAAAAATCTGCAAGAATAACCCAAACCGCCACCATTTATACACGCTATTTTTAAATTACACCAGTGAATAGTCAAGTGTGAATCTATTCCGGAAGCTTTTGCGCTGCGCCAAGCGAGCCGAGAATAATACAATGAAGAGTAAGGTAACCTTTCACAGTTAATGTGAAGAGCATGAAAAGTACCTTGTCTTGTCTTGCCAATTTAATTTCATTAATTTATATAAATTCAACTATTTAAATGCTGCCTAGTCAGTAATCACAAACTGTATCTGCACATCTTCGTGTAGTTGTATAAAGCGCATACAAAACTGGTCCCAAAATATGTCCTAACTCTTGCCGAACCATTTCCTTCTGTAGAGAATTTGTTCATAAATAAATCCTATAATCATAAGTTATTGTGAATAAATGGAACAATAATTTAATTCACTCTCTCCTAAATGACCTGGCACTCAGATTTCTTGGTATCGTTGTCATCAATTCAGAGCTCACATGAATCACCCATTTCATCCGTGCCGTAAGTAGGTACCTAATTATTGCAGGTAAAAAATACGCACCATCCCCAAGTTGCTACGTGACAATGTAGGCTATAGGAATTGCAGTTTTATAAATACCAATAGATCCGGAACTTCAACCGCAGCGCAACCCTTCTTCATTTGATACCATCTATTAATGCGGATGTTTCCAATAAATGTGACTTAGTCAACACAAATGATACAAACATAGCATTTGGGTAGAAAAGTGCAGGCGCCGAATATAAATAAGCATTATAATAATTCGAAAAGGCCTAACCACAATAACGTAAATAATAGCAAGTGATTTTTTTCCTATTCAGCATGCAGTTCTAATTGCGCTATCAAAGTCGTGTGATCCTAAAAGCGAATCAGAAAAAATCGACCGCACAATTGATATCTTTACGTATGATTAAAGTTTAGAAACTAAACGCAACCTATAATTTGACACGAAATGACATTTTTTTTAAATCGTGGTCCTCGATTCTTTGTTTTAAGTTGCCGATCTGAGTTTTTCTTGCGTGCAACTTTTATAGTTGAATTGGTGATATCCTGTTTGTAAATTATAGTTATTCGAGTACAAAGATTTTTATTATGTTTTTAGCCGTAAATATTTACAAGACCGATTTGGTTTTATTTGATATTGCTTCGAGTGTTAAAAAATACCTACCCCATCTAGACAACATAAAATGATCAAGTAACCTCTAACATCGTAAAAGTGACATGATTTTAGCAGCAACCTTTACGATTCCCCCATTTTCAATTGACAAGGGTTGAAAGGGTCTTTGTTGTTATTTTTTTCGTACAGTTTTCGTTACCATAAAGGAAATTTATAAAATATTTCAATCGGGTGTGCGGTGTTTCGTGCATTAATTAACATATCTACTGACCGTCTACAAATTTTAAACTGAACGCTGTATAATAAATATAAATTGTCCACAAGAATAACATACATTTTAATTATACCCTTTAGTAATTCAATTGGATGCCTCACAACGAGAATAAATCATAGGGTAAAATAAATGGCTGTGTTTCATTTACTTAAAATGAAAATGAAAGATCTTTTATGCAAGAACGTCGCGAAAAAGACTTGAGAAAATAAAATTCAATTCAGTGTCGGTATATATTGTTGATAAGGCAAAATACGGTGATTTACGAATGCGACAATCAATTATGAGTACCTTTGAGATAAACCGCAGTTCAGTTTATATTCATGGAAAAATCGCTAAAGGTTCAAAGCTTAGGTCCGCCCTAGTGCCACGATAAAAATCTCAGGAGGTGGGATAATTTCATTAGGTTCTCATTTGGCATAAATAAAAGAAAGTTATTTATAGAGCAAGATAAAAGTTTCCGTCACTAGCAAAATAAAGGAAGAAAAATTGCAAACAAAAGCTTTTTAATTATCTACTTGCTTTCACATAAAAGGAAAATTAAATATCGGATTCAGTATTCGGTACTTAAACAAGCAAGTTGCATAATACCCCGCACATCTGGCCATATGATTGGTTTTACAATTAGTATAATTGCGCCGAAAGGCAGTTGTTAAGTTCGGGTTTTAAATTGACGTAAATCAAAACATGGGAAAGGTTATCTTAGACAAACACAAAACATAAATCTTAGCTCTTGGCACGAAGAATGCGGGTCTGGTGCGAAGAAGACGGAGAACTGGAACAATCGGATGACTCTGAAAAATCGGAAGAAATTAAACGTAATGGTGACGATACTGGTCTCGTACAGTTGGCGGTACTTTTGTATACGTATACAAAAAAAACCCTATAAAGTTATGGTTAAAATAAAATTATATTATTAAATTGGCAATTTCGCTTACCTCAATTCAGAGGGTTTCACACGTAATTTGGATGGTAAGTAAATCGTTTTCTTTTCTACAATATCCAATTAATGATCTTAAGCTTTTCTTTTAGCAGCGCAAAGAAACGGATGTCGTACAACTGAATAATCCCCAAAATGGGCAATGGAATAAATTTGCTTCAAAACAGCAATCCAAAAAACGTAAAGGTGCTATTTAATCCCTTTTACGGATACGATTAAAAAAACTAATAATCTATATTTTTAGCAACACTCTACTGCAGTGGTACAAGTTCGCACGCCAAAATCAATCGGAATAATGTCCAAAATTTCCCAAGAAAACACGCATATCGCTCAGACAAGGCCAACAAGAATTGTACTGATATTGCATTTATTTGTAATACTTTACATTATTTGATGTTTTTATTAAAATGAATTAACTTCCTAAAATGGACTGTTACACTAGTGATTAATTAAATCGCATTAGCTCGAAGTGTCCCCGGATAGTTTAACTTTAAATTCATAATTGCGCTCGATCGGATTATAGGACTTTTTAAAAACGTCTTTTTCGTTGATGTCGCACTCTGCTATCTCACTACCGATCGACACATGTGCTTGCGTCGTAGCGTGCCGATGTTTTTACATTTTGATGTTATGTGCAATGGATTTCAGTTATCATATATCCGTCAATATCGAGCGTACGAAGTCGCGGGGGAAAGTCTAGTTTCTTATAAAAATATAGAATTAGTTACTTCCAAGAAAGCTTTCATTTTAAAATTCATTTACATTTTATCAACTTTGGTCCCATTTTAACCAACATGGTATCCTCATGGTGGGGTTCGAAAACGGGGTAGCAACTGTCCTGGCGAAAAAAAAAACACTTTCTCATTACCCCCTTTTGAGCTCTATAAGACCATTGAGGGATTTTCAATACAACGTTTCGTTTCGGAGAAATTATCATCAACTTTATATTATTAGCCCATAAAAAATATATACTGTATTGAGTAACATTTTTTATTACAAATACGGCACGGGTGCACTATCCTGTTGAAACCACCAGAGTTGCCAACTTATGTTCATTTTGTGGGCGATATATCGTTGTATTCGAAATACAAAATGTTACTCAATACAGTATGTACTCTTTTACGGGCCATATAAAAAAATAGAGTGGATGATTTCTCCAAAACAAAACGTTGCATTGAAAATGTTTCCTGGTAGAGGTCAAAAAGTGGCAGTCAGAAAGTATGTTTATTTTTTTTGTATTAGTACAAAATATCATGAGGCAAAATCAAAACCAAAACGGCAAATGTCGGTTTATTTCTGGCATATCTTCGGAAACATGTAATGACAATTTTCTGGTTTCTTGAAAGCATGATAATAACTACTTAATTGCGCAAATTTTCCCTAATTTGAGCATGCTCGTATTTTCTATGGTTTCGGAAATCCTCATGATAGACAATCCTTATTTTGGACACAGTGTTTACAGAGTCAAAATTTTGTCTGGAACACTAATTATATCATCAAAACATTAAAAAAAAGTTTTTTATGGTACCCAAAATTATAAAAATTTTGCTACCAATCTACGTACTTTAAGTTTGTGGTCAGTAGCGTACTTCTGCATGATCAAAGAGGGCATATGTTTTTATTAGTAATTTAGAGAGTTTTGATCACACAATATAGTAACCACTAGCTTTATTAGGTATTTATTTTTAAAGTATATAGTACCAGCATAAAAACTACATATTACATAATCAACTTAAGGACAATAGTTTGGTAATTAATTTCATAATTTTACTACTTTGGATTAGTAGTGCTTACCATCAAAAAAGTTAAATAAATTAAGACAACAATTTTCCTTAATTTGGGTTTTTCTCTTAAATTTGATTATGCCACGTAATAAGTTTTTTATACTGCTATATCTAATATATCTATATATCTAATGAAATCTAGCGGTTGTCGTTTAAAAAAATAAGCTCCCCTTGACCATGCAGAAGAACTAAAACACAATTCGACTTGCTTATATAGCAAACGCGTCCTCTTTCTCGAAAGATTTCGAGCGTTTCCGAATGCAACCGACTATTCAAAGGTTCTCGCACAAACAGGTAATATTTGAAAGAAAGATTACGTTACATTCGCCGATGGCTAATCTTTCATGGCGCCTCGATGTCTCAAGGTTTCTGGAATGTTCGCTACAATACCCATGCTTTTGGAAATTCTCGATTTTTGTTTAATCGTGCTTCTTTTTAGCCCCGTTATGGTACTTTAGTATATTTGGAACATATTTGCCGTTTTTATATACAGGGAGTAGCATCTAAAACCCCTCTGATCACAATTTCTTTACCATAAAAGATACAAAAAAAGTCTTAGAGCATAATTGTACGCAATTACCGCAATTCCAAAATATTTTTGATCACCAGGGCAGTTTTTGGAAATTTTTTTGAAAGAAACTAAATTGCACAGGCGGCTAATTTTTATTTTATTTATTTATTTATTATCCCTCTCTTGTTCTGGGCCCTCAACAGGTTTCCGCCAAATTACAGAGTGACCCGCATAATGCTTTTTAGAGGTGCCTCTGCAGAAGGTCTTAAGTTGTTTTATACTACTCCGGTATTTACCTTACGAATTAGGAAAACTGCAGGAAAACCTAATTCGGAGTAGTCGGCAGAATGCTCGAAACTGATCTAAGGAAATGCCCATCTCTGCCACAGATGAAAAATTCACCTCAACCCATGTTCGAACACCCGACCTCCGGATTTATAGCCCAGCGCTGAACCATAAAGCCGGTCGATTGGATTGAGGCAGAGGTTAACACCCCTTCCCCGTAACATAATTTGTTTTAGGTACTTTATTGAAAAAATTTGATTTACCTTCGATAAATGTCATATTTTTTAAAAATTTCATATGGGACCCCCCTAAAAAATTATACGTTTGGGTAGCCGTTTTGGGTTATCGTGTTGAGAGTACGGGCGAACATACAAAGCGTGACGAATATGCGGCTCGCAAATAACCGAATGGACCTGTTTCAAGGTATCCACCTTATTGTTTTCCGAAGCATCACAGCATCAGAGCACCAGAACAGAAATGTATTGAGTACCTTAACGATTAATGTACCTTTCCATTGTACCTTTTCTGTCTCTGAAAAGTCGAGTTCCAAAAGAGCACTGCCAAATTCTCAAGAGGATAAGAAAGATTTCGAATAAACATTCGAACGTTTTTCTTCAGAAATCAATATAATCCAATATATTGGTAATACTGAAAATTTTATGAATATTAAATAAATGAATAATTTCTACAGTGACATTGTTTGCAGCCCATGCCCTTTGTTACTAAAAATATTTCTTAAATTTTGCAGATATCAAGATACAAGGTTTTGGGAATTTGAAGAGTTTTTTTCCTTCTGGTGTAGCACGGATTTTTGTATTTTGTGGAGGTTCAAATACGTTCCGAGATTGGGAGCAAAACGGCAAAGGTACACACGAAACAAATGAGGTGTATTAAATTCAAACATATTTTCTGATTTTCGAGTTGCCAATTTTTCGTGGCTAGCTTCAAGGAAGTGGCAACGACTATGATTTGATGTGAAGACAATTCAGCGCACCTGAACAAACAATAATACTTTATAAAATGATTTACTAACTAATGATTCTTTTTTCCACCCGTAGGTACATTTAAGTAAAACTGTTTACTTTTACATACTGCACAGATGATATAAATTACTATGTTTATATATACTTTAATACTTGTTGCACGCAACACTCGTGCAAATGAGCGGCGACTGTAATTTTCATTACGCTAATTCGCGGTCATCAGATTTTCCACCGTAAATATTTTCTGTGAGCATACGAAATGTAACGTCGATAATCGACTTTCTCCATAAGAAGCATTAGCGCGGTTTAAAAGTGTTTCACGTAAAAGCATAGGATTTCTCTTAACAGGGTCCTGTAACTTATTGGACACGAAATGGAAATGGACAGCGATTACAGCAACGATCAACGCTTCTCTTTAAGGATTAAGTTAACTGTCGCTTCTGGTTCTGGATTAATCCACGAAATAACTTTCTTTGCGTTTCCCGTTTCATTAATAATCGATATTCCTTTATCCAAAAATAACATTTACAAACTGACTCGGACAAATTGTACAGTTTCATTTTCGGCAAACAGTTTGAATGTTAATCAGCCTGGGTTTGTAACTAAATACTCGTGAGTGTTGGGGTGGTTTTCTCACTCCCACCAAAACGCTTCGCACTAACCCCAGTCATCGGGGATCAATTAAGTACGCTAGTTCATCGGGGATCTGCATTCGTCTCTATTATATTACGTTTATATTGCTGCATCTGCTTCATTGTTATTATCCCTAACAGATATTTGATTTTAATTCACTTATCTAGATAACTTAATTTTCTGTTACAACTTTAATGTTTTTATTTTGCTTTCGCAGTTAAAGAGATACTCGAACAAAAATGCGACGAGATTTAAGAGAAATAAACGTGATTCTCTATAATTTAGGTTTACTACCGAAAATTGCGTCGTGTCATCGTAAAACTTTACAAGAGGCTTATGAATGGAGCAGGTATTAAAGAAATCACAGGTAGTGACGGAAACTGTCGCGACTTTGTAGAAGTCTAGACTAACGACCGACCACCTTGGTGACAAATTGAAGTTTATCGTTTTTTAATAATGAAAAATTGGTTTGTATTTGATGCAAAAAGGGACCAGAGACCTTGTGGGTTATGAGTGTTATGACCCAATGGTATAGTTCGAAGTAAAGGACTATCATTACTTCTTTCAATGTGGAAAGTGTTGCGCTAAAACTGCAATTTTTTCTTACCTGGTAGGAATTTGGGCAATTAAAAAATTCTTGCGTTACACATACAATACCGTTTCTGGAGCGACATTCTATAATTAAGCTTTTATCTTTGAGGACGGATTGTTCTAATTATGCAGCTATGTTGGACTTAAATATTTCGACTTTTTTAACACCTAATGAAGACGTGAAACTGTTAATTGATTTTTTACGAACAACTTTTAAGAAATATTCTCTTATCACCATTTTAAGTAGAAATTAATCTTTGTATAGACGCCGATGTAAAGTGGGGCAGAAGTACGCTAAGACTTTAATTTTAAAATTCCTCCAGATTTATACACCGCGCGGCTTAATACGGGAATGTAAATGTTTTTGGAAATTTTTACTTACTAATTAAGTAGATCATTAGTCATATAAGGTCATGGGTAGTAAAACATTTCAGATATGCTTAAAACGTTATGGGTTATTTTAATGTCCTAATGGATGTGCATAAAGCACTCAATTTCATGGACCAATTAGGTAAATGTTTTATCTCGGAATTAGAATTCCATCTCGAGTATACAATGCAAAAATGCAAGATTTGGAAAGAGTTTACTTGTACTTCAAAAGGGACTCATACGGCTAGTGCTTGCTGGTCTTAACTTAGGTAGTTTTTGATTGCGAGAATGGTAGTCAGTTAATAATTGGTTGGTTCTGCGATCCCACTGCTAGATAAATTGTGCGGAGGAGGAAATTTGGTCTCTTTCTATCACACTTCCGCTAGTGAAGTAAAAATTTATAGAACATAAATTGAAAAGGACTACGTTTTCCACAGAAAATACTCTATAGCATACCTATCTATTAAAACTAAATGTGTACTAAGAGTTCTCCAACACCCTTAGAGCTCTTTGAAACCTTTTGGGTAATCTTATTCATGGATTAAGAAATTTCTTACCCGTTATGTGCATAGTAGATACTTTTAGCGCATTTTTGAAAAAAATACGCTATTATATTCGTTATGGCTGTCTGGCTGGCTGTCCGGCTGAGATCTCAGCAATTACAATAGCTAGAGACTTCAAATTTTCACTAAAAGCTTTCTGCTATAGTTTAGATGTGCATGCTCTAGTCTATTTTGAGTTAGATTACTCATGAGATAGAAAATTTTAAACTTCGCTAACAAAATACTGATCGGTATTACCAAAAATGCGCTTTCATCATGCGTATGCTGATTTACAACTTATTTTTTCATAGATTTTTGTTGAATTCTGCATTTTCGATGCTCATTCATTAGACTTAGGATTTTTTCCATCTCCCATTACGGTTTGTATTCTCTAATACCATGGCTTCTTCTTTCTTCTGGCTTTTGTTTGTTTGGCGATGCAAGATTTGATCTAACGAATAGAAGCACATGGAATATCTACTCCAGGGTAACTACATGACTTTGTCTGAACCTCCAAATAGTTTGTTTATAGGTATGCAGTCGATCTGATTACGGGATATTTTATTTATTATTTTATTTATTATCCCTCTTTTGTTTTGGGCCATCAACAGGCATGATATTATCTATTAGATAATGATCGCTATGTGTGCAGGCGTTTTGGAGGAGGAGATGAACCATGTGTGTAGTCACTTTTTGGTTTGCTTCCTGGGAGAACTGTAGCATCCGACCTTTTGTTTCGTTTGTCTACTCCCTTCCAAAAGGGTCTAGTGTAAAATTTCCTCTTCTCAACTTTTCAGAAACACTATTCTGTCGGAGTATAGCACAAAATGGAGAACGTAGCGAGCTATGTATTTGGAGATAATTATTTCAATCTCTCTTTTGTCTTAGGTGGTCATGGTTTAGTGTATTTTTTGTAACGGTTGCTTTCAATTTGCAATTAAATTTTTTTCGAAAATTCGTTGTGAAGTTAGAACTTTTGGGATTTTATGGGTATAGTCATACAGGAAATAGTATATAGTCCAAGATCCTAGAGCACTCAGACCATACTTATTTTTTGATAGACAATACAGTAGTATTAGTGTGTGCAATGACCGTGCACATACCCTCTAGCTTGCGCCGACGGCCAGTTCTCAGGTAGCAGGTGTTACAGGTAGTAAATAAGGCCCCGGGGCCAGACAATGTACCGGCGGTGGAAGAAGGCGAATCTGGTCATGGTGCCTAAGGCAACTGGGAAGTACAGACCAATATGCCTACTGAACTTCTCGGGCAAAATTGCAGAAAGAGCCATCAAAGAAAGAATAAGCGAACAGGTGGGTGATAAGCCATACCAATACGGATTCCGGAGAGGAAGAGCCACCAAGGACGCACTGCTCTAGATCGTAGAAGAAGTGCGGAATGCAAACCGTCGTACGAGAAGGACTAGAGAGGTATGCTTTAGATGTACAAAACGCTTACAATTCCGCGTGCAGGGAAGCTATAGTGACTGCTTTGAAGCACTTAGGTGTTGAGTGGCAGCTAGTGCGTAGTACCTGAGTTGGAGGCAGGGAGTAGCTACCAAACCGTCGGGTAGACCGTTTACTTTCGACGCGAGTGCGGGAGTGCCACAGGGGTCGGTCCTCGGGCCCCTGCTGTGGAACGTGGTGTACGACGGGGTGCTTAGATTGGATTACGGCGAAGGCTTACCCAGTTTCTGTCTGGCCACGACGAAAATGCAAGCTACCTCCACCGATTTGGAAAACGGACAAACCCATCCTGCACAGACTGCGCAAATCTGGACCACTCAGGACTAGCAGCAGTAGTAGAAGCTGGTGAATGCCTGACAACGGAAACGGTGGTTCCCATCATGTTGAGCACACGGGAAGCTTGGAACGCCGTGCAGAAGCTGGTGAGGGAAGTGGTCCGCAGAAGGGAGAGCGAGGGCCGGAAGAGACAGAGACGCGACGCGGATTAAAACGAATTAACTGATACACCAAGGCTACCACCCGGGGACGACCACCGGTCTTCGTGCGAGAATGCTTCGACGAGCCCTCGACGTCACCTAGCTTTAAGTAGAGAGAGGATAGGGTTTTAGTAGGGAGCCCCACACACCCCCCGCTATAGAGCCGAGCGGGGCAGCCTATAAATGGATTCCCAAACCTCTATAAAAAAAAGGTGCGACAGGTACGATTGTACACACTTTAGTTTGCATTGGTGATTAACGACCCTAAACAATCTGCAATTGGTAGTGCAGAAAGACAGTAGTAAATGAATTATTACACATGGCCGCCTGGGTTGATAATTTGCCATTTTGTAGTCGTCATTAATTAAGATTGAGTGGTAGTCGTTACGGGAGATTTGTAAGGCATTCTCGTTTTAATCACGATAGAGAACTGTATTTAGTGATTTTAGAAAAATTGATAAAAGATTTGCAATAATGCTTGGTCGCGATCCGACACCGCCAGGCGGGGAGTTTGACTGTCCGCAGGTGTCCCAAGGCCAGCTCAGCAAGGACAGAAAAAGGCAAATGCTGGTGTGATCTCGATACACAGTAAGCTGCGGTCCCATCGGCCCTTTTAGCATTTAGGAGTTTTAAGCGAGAGGTCTCAGAAAAGTTACCACAAACATAACTGCATTGTGGCGGCCAAGCGTTCATAGCGACGTTGCTTTTTGATTCTTCGATGTCGGCTTTCGATTTCGCGTTGTGTCTCGCAGCCGCAGCGGAACCAGAACAATACACAATATCACCCAAGGTGGGATTGAATTAGGGTTTTTGGTTACGAGAACGAAACGTCTTCGTCTTAATTACGGTAAAGCCAATAGTATCCTGTGTGTCTGGATTCGAGTTTCGCAGCCGTTGCTACGAGTGTAAGAATTAAAATCTGAATTCGTTTCCAGTATTTGTGTTTGGAACGTAAAATATAACGACGCGTGTTACAGGAGTTATCGTTAAAACATAAAAACTTTAAAGTAAATAAATTCTAAAGTTGTAACGAAGTTACCCGTTGCGCTTTGAAGTTTCATACCCGAAGTTATGACCACACCGTATATTTGTGTAATCGGCCAACTTTTCTGAACACCCGATATGTAGAAGCGCTTTTAATTTGGGCGCTTCGCTACTAAGTAGTTTCTGAATTTACTTATTTGCTCTAGGAGATGAGAAGTGAGCTTAGTGTGTTTTCATTTTGTTTAATTGTTTGCCTTACCGCCGATAATGCAAGTAAGTTTCGTAGTGAATCGATTTCTTTTGCAGCCTTTCCTGTAGGAATATTATTGTTTTTACAGCCGGCGAAAGCTATCTTGCCAAAGAAGAAGAGGGCAAATTAAATATTTTAGAATTTTAGACATGATAAGCCATTATTAGCAGGTTCTGTTTTGTATGGTAAATTTAAAACGAGCACATTTTTTTTTCAAAGTTGGAAAAACCGTCAACGGCGCACGCTATCGTTGGATGGTGGCGCACATTGTTTGTCTAGAAATGCTTAAACATGATCTAGACTACTTCTATTTTCAACAAGACGGCACACCTTGCCTTTTTGCAGGGCAAGTTCCCAGGACGCGTTGTGTCAAAAAAGAGTGATTTGGACTGGCCGAATCGTTTTCCCCACCATAGGATGCACCTTGTCGTGGTGGTGGGGCTTAGTAGTCACAATTTTTTGTGGTGAAGCTAAGCATCCCAGGTAGGTCTGGTCCGTGCTACCCGATTCCAGTTAATCTGGTTTAAAGGACGCCGTATCATTCCAATGCTTTATGGAGTAGAGAAATTCCGAAATGGTTCTCGACGTTTGCTTTTCACGTGCGTTCACTACTGAGGCGTGCAGTAGATGACATTTGGACAACTTCTGATTCCAGACTTCTCTGGTAAAAGGTTGATTGCTACGTGACGATACAGGAGTAAAGTTTCGAGAAATGGAACTCAACCATGACTTGTTAAAGGTGATAAAGAGACCTTTATTGACACAAGTACTCAAGGTTGTGGGATGCCCCCGGGGCCTGACCACCCCTCCGAACTTAATAAGGTTTGCACTGTGAGGGGTTGTAAAAGTAACTACATGGTAGGGAAAGAAAGTAATTTGTGCGCATTATTTTCGTGGAGGATCTTCATGCTTCTGCTGGTTCTTGCAACCAATAATGCCCACCAACCTCACTTCCTGTCTATCTAAAACAATTTCCCCTTCTCATCTTCTTAATTCACAAATTGCTGCGTCTTCGAAAGAACGAACATCTGCTTACTTCGACGATAAAATATGCTTATCTTGAAACTAATTAACTTAAGCAGCGATAAGGACTCTTATCATAAACGACCCTGATTTAAATGATATAACTTTAATAAAAATAAAATAACTTTAAAATAAAATAAACAAATTAAACAAGGCGATTACTTCAACAAAATTAAAAAAGTTAACTAATTCCGATCGTTCCGGTCGTTTAATCGAAAAATTAACACCACATTTGCGCTCAAAAAATAATTTAAATTCAACATACAGGGTGTCCCATCGTTATTGTAGGTGTCGAAGCCAAATAAAACGTAACAATTAATATATTGAGTGTGGTGTGTCTAATACAAATTTAATCTTTTATCACAACTACCACTACAAACACGGTAAATGTCATAAGAAGTTTGGATTTAATTCAATTCCTGGTAGATTATCAAACCATCTGTTCGTTGTCAAATCTGGGATAAATACGTTTAATTTTGCTAATTGTTACAAGTTTGTAATGTCTGGTTAATAGTTAGTAACTCTCGAATATAATTCACCCCAACGCAGCGTCGTACCTCGTAAGGTGAGCAAAGTAATTTTTCTTTTCCATAAGTGTTTTCCTTAATGGCATACATTTGAGTTAATAAACAGGGCGCAGTAAAAACCCCAAAGTACTAAAGTTTACTTTATACGGCTCTGCACCATCAACGCGACGTTTTAACTTAGAACGACAGCGAAGGACAAGAGAAGCTTTCAAAATAATTAGAAGTGGAAGAATCACTTTATAAATAATAAATATCAAGTTGTGTGTCGATGTAAGATAAGGGCGCGTGCGACTTCATGCAGAACACGAGCGCAACCCTGATGCATGAAAGACAGAACACAGCTACTGCTCTTCACCGAGGGCGCTAATTCAATTTGAATCCCAATAGACATCATATTGTGATCTTTTATGAAATAGCTATTGTCGTAAAAATACACTGTTTTAACGAAACGTTGCTATAGCAGCCTGTTTACCAAGGAAGGCGAAGCTGCGGTGTAATCAATTTTCATATTACACACCCAGGAAAGTGAACAACTTTTGAATGAAGGCATCGCGCCTCGCTAAACGAAGAAATACTGCAAACACTACAAAATTTGATTTAGTACGTGGAAAAACTGACTCTTCCATTAATTAATTTCAGTAATAATTTTCTTCCCTACCTATAAACAAATTCATCGTCTGACATTTTATCGCGTGACGAATATTCGTCGCCAGTGAAAAAGAAATTAAGCTAATCTTGACGAGGAACGTGTAATCAATCGAAATGACCCGTGTTGAAAAAGTCTACCTTCGCACCAAACATAATATTTATACGTCACTAACTCAAAGAATTAAGAAGGGTATCACACATAAAACAAAATAAAATATGTATACATTTCCTTCCATAATGTCGATTCATCCCCACGACTTTCCTGATGGGGACAGTTTATTTCGTAGTCTACTGATTAACTTATAATGAACTTACTATGTACGACCGCCCCTTTGGGTTTGCCAAACAATTAGCCTCCGATACACTGTAAAAAGAGTTTATTTATTTGGATTTTTTGGTCGGGTGAACACTTGTTCGGTATATGCCTAAATAACGAATATTTTGTAATAAATAATTAACAACTTAATTGTTACGCATTTGTTGAGCTGTATAAAACAAGCCCACTCCTATTTTTGTACATGTCGATGCATATATTAATAGAATTCTTTATTTCCGCAATGTTTTCCATTTGCATATATTTTTTATAAGGATAGGACGAGTATCAACCAAATAGTATATTATTCAATTAGCGGAGAAATAAGTTGAACTCATATTCACTTGTCTCGCTATCAGAAAAGTATAGGCGAGGGTGACTATACAGGGTCGCTTATTTATCATGACAAGCATTAGGATTTCGGAACCTCTACTAAAAAATATGATATGAAATATTGTTTCTATTAAAAACATTGTTCAACTCTGCGTTACTTTCAATGTTCAGTGGGCATTGCCTATTGCAGCAGCCGCGACTTATAGTGCAAATTTTCTTCGTCTAATAGTTTTCCCTATTGTCATTTACTTAATTTTAAAAGATCAGACGATCTATCACTTCTTCTAATAGATTCAGATATAATTCTCCTAAATTTCCGATGGAAATGTAGCATCTTCATCAATTCCTTGAAACATTAATCCGCATAAGTCAGTTATCTTTTTTTTTCCAATTCTTGTAAAACTTGTACCTGATATGGAAAGGGTTTGATGTTCAGCATTTTATGAACTGGCCTGGTTCCGTGTGCAGCTGTAGGATTTGCAACAAATTTACCACACCTCATTACATATTTATACTCGACATTTATAACGTGATCTTTAGGTTGGCGCTCTTTAACTCAAACCCGCATAAAGGGCCAACTAGCACATCAGTGTTAGAAAATCAAATGAAAGCTTGGGAATTTTCACAGCGGTAATTCGTTCTGGGCATTCAATCTTCTCTACTTCGCCACAACTTAGCAATAGGGTTGGGCGCCACTCAATTTCTATGTTAACACTCTCCGAATGAAACTGAGAAGATACGCGAGAAGTAATAACAGTGAAATCAAATTACCAAAAGAAGTACTGGTTTATTAAATCAATCTCAAAATTAACTTGTCCCAAAATTGGGTAGCGTACTCTCCCCAGTGTCCATCTGGCCGGTGCAATCAAGAATGGCTTCAAGATGGCCGTTATCTCTCTGGTAACATCGACACAGATACTGCGCCTAACTTCACACGGGAACACCCTGGTTAAGATTAACACTCGAGTTGGGCTGGTATAGTTCAGCGGGGGGTACCCGAAGGATTTTCTATAATTACTACATATAACAACCATCTCTAAATCCCCAAACGCACCTACCTCTAACTACACGAGAGGGCGCAGAACCAATTAATACGAATAAATGTGGTGAATTATTAATTTATTTACGTCGATTCAACCGGGAGATATTGGAGGTCTAAAAGGAAAATGCATCACGATAAGGAAGGAGTTAGCAAATGGCGGATTACCTACTTACGTGTCGAGAAATCTGTCAAGAAAAGTGAAGATAAGCGCTTCGGCTTGCTTCACGACCGCAATTACTGCGAAATAGGTCATTTACGAGGGACATTAATAAATAATTTGAGCAATTAGACCGCCGGTGTGTTGAAATTTTGGGTGAAAAGGATGCCAGCACCCCCAAGTACTGCCAAAGGGTAAACCAAACACTCCCCCTCCATAAATTGAAAATTTGGGGGAGGGTGACCTAGAAATTGAAAAAGAACACAACTAGGCATAGTAAAGGCTATGTGGGGGGCATGATTCCTCAGCAACTTCGATTTTCCAATAAGATGACTTATTGTCAAGGGAACTAAGATATAAATACTAAACCGGAATGCTCTTACTTTCAATTGGTCTAAGATAGTGGTAATATAAGGTAAAGGAAAAGCGTCTCGCTCAGTTAATGAATTTAATTATTTACGGTGGACTGCATACAATTATGCGGATGCGGAATTTCATTGAATGCTCGAGTTTATACGTTTGCAGATATGTGCCTAATGATGGCGTCATCTTGAGTGGGTCTTATCTTGGCTAAACTGTGGTTTGTATCTTGGAGCAACATGGGTTCTTATCTTAGCTAATGTCTCGTGTGATTTGTATGTAGAGCACGTCGGATCAATGTTAATTTTTCATGTTCCTTTCGCGGATGCTGTAATTAATCAAGTTGCGCAAAGTTTCCAAGTTTCGGTCGCGTGGTCGTCATGTTTTCGGGAACTTATTTACCTCCGAGAATTTTGAATAATTTCGGAGAATTTGGGCTTTTGATTTGATCGAATAATTTATTTTGCGATTTAATTCGCGGTTTTTGATTGTATTCACGTTTTGATTGTGGTTTAATAATTAGCGTTTAGTTCACTTTTTGATTCGCGAAAATTTACTTATTTCTTTTAAATTAATATAAGGGCAAAATTAAGGTGAGGACTGATTTAAAGAACTATAACATTGTGTTTAAATAAGCAGTATAATATAATAAAAATGTGAATGTTAGGTAATTTTGCACAAGAAAAAATACCAAAAGCCAATATAGAATAACATCAAGTCTCGGCGAAAAAGGGGCGAGAGAGAAAAAGTTTTTTTGAACTTACGCTACTCCTAAAAAAATGAGAAATTATTCACTTCAAACTGTGCAAAGATCAAAAGAATCTTACGTGAGTTCTATGGATGAGTGCGAACAAAGCAAAGCAAAGCCTTTAACAAGAAAGCCTCTGTAGTTACTTACATTTTACATATAACGTTATCCTTATATTTGAAAGTATTCCTACGCGAAAGAGAAAGACAGATAATAATATCATTATAATAGCGTAAAGGAGATATGAGAGGTTGATAAAGCTGATAATACGCTAACGTTAAGGCGTCTGCGGACGGTTGAAGAAAGTGATATTGTCTCACTTTCCTGCATATGTTTTCCAGTAGAAACCGCTACCGAATCCGATTATTTACTGTTCTCGCTGTGCGCTTTAATTTTATTTTAGGAGTGTGGTAAGAACACCAGTGTACAGAATAAACACCTACCTAATTCTATTTTATTAATCTCAGCTTAAGAGTCTTCTTTACCTAAGCGCAACTTTTTTACATTATGGTGTATAGATGATTATAGTTGCAAGAAACAAGATGATATTCTTGCTTAGTCAACTCCTATTATGGTCCTTAGTTAGTTCTCGTCGACACTGTGCAGCGGCGCAACTTGTTACACTAAAATTGTTGATTTACCGCCCGCCAAGATACAGACTTTATTTGCAAAAAATATGATTTCATTTTTTGGGGTAATGTTTAGAAGTAACTTATCTAGAAAACTGTCGGTTTACTTTTTCCATAAACCGTTTTGTTCCAGAGTAAAAAAATAAAACAGATTAGCGCAATAATCGATGCAAAACATCTCATCTTTAAACGATCGGTATTCAGTTGTTATAAACCTTTTAAAAAAAAAATAGCCCGAACATTTTGTAGATAAAGGTCTAAATTTATAAAATTAATAGTTCTTTAAAAAAATTTTTTTTTAAAACAACTTGAGTTTTAATGGCGGCCGCTCTTATGGAAATTTACATTGGGTGCAGTGGGTAAAGAAGACTCTTAATAAGGTTTTACAATTTGGTGTTATATCCAAGAGAAGCAAATTTCAAAACCTCAAGTTACCACCACCAACACAACACACACCTATGAGATATAATCGGAAACCATCACGCATGGATACAAGTGAGTACGCATGCACACAGATAAGAAAAAAGAAGGTATGACAACCTGATTGGGATACTTGTCTTCTGAGGCCCGCACGTGGTGAAAAATCATAGTCAGCCACTCAGTACTGTCATCAGAGATGCCGAACCCGCATTCGAACCAGGGACCCTTACTACCGCAGCAGAGCTTCTACGCCAATGCGCTACACAGACCGGCTTGTGCTTTCACTATTTCTTCCGTCTGCTAGTCCATCCACGCTCAGACTATAAACATATCGACTTTAAATGTAGTCTACCCGTCTACCTGTGTGAGTGAGTTGCGCTGGCAATACCCACGTACAGTTGAATTCACGAAAGGTTAGCCCTGCGGCGTTAGTTTGTGAGCAGTTTTCAACTATTTGCAAATTGATACCCCGTATAGCTTACTATTTCTTATTGAAAGTCAGCCACTGCATAAACCTCTGTACTTTTCAGGAAGTTCCATTTTCATGTCATTCGTTGTCGTAAAGACGCACAATGATCAATGTCTCTAGGACTCATTTTCCTTTACTATATCGAGCTTAAACTCTACATTCAAACTTCAGACTTTAAACTAAATGGAAAACATCTGAATTCGAAACTAAAGTCTTCGTTCAGAATTTGAAGTCTGAAATTCTAGTATACGCATCAAATTCCAACTTTCAAGTTTATAAGATGCAATATACGCTTTCATAAAGGAACACCTAAACATGATGCACATTTATGAACCATAATTTTTAATCCCCCACGATTATAATACTACCTTTAGGTACATTATAGCTAATTGGAAGCTAGAGGCATGGTTTTAAGTCATGAGGGTTATTATTATTAACATGTAATGCGCAAATTACAACCGAATTACGTGAATTTCGAATGAAAAAAGGCAAAACCCAAAACGACGTCTTTTGACAGGTTTAACATTTGTTGACAATTGTCATTTCCATACGTACATGACTTATTCAAATTTTTTTCATTACGCACGAGTGTAGGTAATGGCTCTAAATTACACGATATGAGCTCATTTTCAGAGAGGTCGTAGAAAAATGTTATTACGAGAGAGTCGCCCTCTGCTAGTCAGTGGTGGAACATATTCAAATATTCTAGTTCCAACCAATGCAGTAGTTATCTACTATACTTTGCAAAGCTCTGCATTAATAAACCGTTGCCATCATTTTTACAGGTAACGATGAAGTCAAAGATCATACCCCACTTTGATGAAGTGTACAGCATGAATTAAAGAGCACTCTAATTTAAGTTCTAGCAAATACATTGAAGACGGCGGTAAAATTTCTGAAATTGCGGCACTAATTACAAACTAAAAACGTATGGGCAATTATTTTAACATCTTAATTAACAAGCGTATTCATTTTAGAGTTACAGCTACGTTCTTCGCGAAAAATAGAATAGGCAGTTCGTAATTAATATAAATGGTTTTGAGCAACAAAAGGAGTTTCTTTTAATTTGAAGCCACGGAGCTTTTGCACGCATGACGCATGGTAACTGCGAGAAGATCGATTTCTTTTCTGCATACCTTTCTATTTAGCTTTGATTATAAAATAGTAAATATTAGTAGTCTATATTCAAAGCTATTTACTAAACTTTTGACATTTTTTAACTTTTTTTTAAATCTCTGAATCCGAATTTCGAGGGTTACCGGGCCGAATTCCTTGTCCGTTTTTTATTATTAACAATTTAAGTTGCAAAATTTACTATTCGCGTTTTCAACCTACCGGAAAAATTGTGAATAAAAAATTTGATTATGTGCGTTGTAACAATCGAAAAATACGTAATTGTATTCAAACTTTGAAGGCGCCTGGCAAGGTGTTAGCCCCGCTTCTCCTCAGTCAGGTTTGCATTTCTGTGTTTGGGTATTATTGGACAAGTGGTGGACAAGTTTTCAGCGTGCCTCAAATACTTACCCAAAAATGTCTACCAGCTCTCCTACTATACAGGATTGCTCGATCACTGAATTTTTTCGCCGCGTGTAGTGACGTCACTGGCGGACCCAGACGCACCGCATGCTTTGATTTTTCGATTTGTGCACCACTTTCATTTGTATTTTATATTATGTAAGATTCTAAGAGCTCCTTCTCACGATGCGTTTTTGAAACGCTGGAGAGTGGAAATTTTCTTCGAAAAAAAGATACGGTTATGCAGAAATCCCTCCCTATGAGAAATTAGCTTTATTTCTCAGATGAGTAAGAACTGAAATTTATTACGTCTTTTCTGTACAATTTATGTTATAATTTTGGAGCTTGCCACACCGTGCTACAATGGTTTTTACCATACAATATGAAGTGTTTAGTCTAATACGGCTTCGCCTTCCTTCAAAGGTCGAACTACAACCCCCTCATATCAGTAATAACAATCTTAAACATAACAAACTTAGCTTTATGCACCACCGGGTATATTGCTGTGTGAACTGGTCCGTAGGCCAGAAAGACCGTACACAAAACACCACAACAAAAACCTAGCTAGCTCTTTACCTTTATTTATTATCACGGCACAAAACTTCTCCCCGGCACAGAGGAGAGATTGAATCTGCTTTCAGTTAACCTGTTAACTTCTAACAGCTGACAAAACAACTGATTTTAAATTTCAATGAAACTGTGTCTAAAAGCGACGCTTTTCTGTTGACGTCCTATTTAAGGCAAAACCCTTCTTCCGAAAATAAAAATACACCGTTGACAACAAAGACTATCCCTTCAACGTACCAAGAAAATAATTCTTAATAGATAAATCCAAACTTAAATACTAGGAAAAATAAAATTTCATCTTTCTTAACTACACAGAGAAGGCGATAAATCACATCCACCTGTCAATTAAATTAAGCATTTACATTTGATAACAGATAAAGACCAAACAAAATTCCCAGAAGTTTCTACGTTAAATAAAATGTAAACAAACTTTGACCGCTTTCTCGTATGACATAATAATTTCCATGCCGTCACATAGACCAACGACAAATAATAAAATTTAATTACAAACGTTAACTACATTTTTTTTTCAATTCTTTCAAGCTAGAAGAGATTTTTTATTTACTTTGAATATTGTTATTGAAATTATTTGTGAAATGCGTTTTAAATTAAAATAAAGAAATTAATTACATAAAAAGGAGACCGCCCTTGTCCATCTTAATTAAGATTTCAGAAAATTTCATCCAGCCGGACGAAATAAACACAGCAATATTATATTATATAAATGATTAAAATATATATTATTGGTAGCACTGGCTGTTGATTGTTGAACTTGCAAAGGCAAAACAAAATCACCAACAAACCACAATAATACCTATATTAAAACCTCGAACGCGTTTCCACAGCAAGGCTGCCATTATCAGCAGACAACTGTTCAGTTTTTAGCTGCTGATGACAGCCTTGCTGTCGAAACGCAATCGATGTTTTAATATATTATTGTGGTTTATTGGTGTTTGTTTTATGTTTGCAAGTTGCGTATTATTATTTTGATAAAGTAGATGAAAAATTTACGTTCAACAAGTGAAGAGGTTTCGATAAACTTTCTTAATGATTTGATAAGGCGATAACGAGAATTATTATTATTATTATTATCCCTCTCTTGTTTTGGGCCCTCAACAGGCATGCGCCCAATTACACAGTGACCCGCATAATGCTATTTAGAGAGAAGGTCTTAAGTTGGTCTATACTACTCCGGTATTTACCTTACGAATTAGGAAAACTGCAGGAAAACCTAATTCGGAGAAATTCGGTAGAATGCTCGGAACTGGTGTAAGGTAATTTCCATCTCCACCACAGATGAAAAATTCACCTCAACCCAGGTTCGAACACCCGACCTCCGGATTTATAACCCAATGCTCTACCACTGAGCCATAAATCCGATCCGACATTTGTAAAATGAAAATGGTATGTTCGCATCGTTTAAATAACACCACTCATTAGCTAAACAAGACAAAGTGTGTTCCTTTTGTTACAGCTAAATCAAAACATGACTTTCCCCAACACATTATCTATACTAGAAGATTGAACTAGAGCAAAATGGCTCCAGGACTTTCTCATTTTCCTTAAAATGATAAAAATAATTGTTTTGTGAAAAAGCGTTATAGCAATTGTGCCGATTCGAACTTCCGACTTCAACTTCAACTTTCATGTAAAACTCCGAATTCGGAGCAGAAAGGCTTCGTTCAGAATTTGAAATCTGAAATTCTAGTAGGTACCTATACACATCAATAAAATAAAATATACGCTTTCATAAATTTACATCTAAAAACATGGTGCACGTTGATCAGTTGATGTAATTGGGATATGGGATATTAGCTGTATTCGTTTCAAGTGATTTAACTAAGTTAAATCAGTTTAAGTGATTGCACTTTGTTTTTTTTCGTTTACAATTTTAAGATATAACTATTAGTACATGACTATATGGTCTAAGATTGTAAACGAAAAAAATCACTGAAACTGATTTAACTCAGTTAAATCATACAGCTATTATTTCATAGTTAGCGGCGCGACGAATATAAAATATTTTTATATTTCAGCAAGAGTGTCGCCCTCTTCTAGTCGTCGGTTGAACACATTATTCTAGTTTCAATGCAGTAGTTACTATAACTTTACAGCGCTCTGCATTTGTAAAACATTGTCCGCATTTATCACGAAATGCGTACAGCACAATTTAAAGAGCACAAATTTAAGTTCTAGTACCTAAACTGAAGATGGCGTTAAATTTCTGCGGAACTAATTACAAACTAGAAACGTATGGTCAAATTTTACACAACATATTTTAACGTCGTAATTAACTGCGTACTCATTTTAGAGTTAGAGCTAGTTCTTCACTTCATGTAGCATAGCCAATTCGTAATTAATATAAATGTGCCATTTGTGAGCAACAAAAGGAATTTCTTTTAATTTGAAGCTACGGACCTTTTGCACGCACGTTAACTACGAGAAGGGACCATCAATCTTTTTTTCGGCATACCTTTCTATTTAGTACTTTTGACGTTTTTAAAATGAAAGGATTCTAGTGAAAGGCTCGCGTGATGTGTAGATTTTTATTCTATCCAGCGGCCATCTTATCATATTTACGTTAGCGCGTTAATCACATAATGGTTTCCCCTTTCGCCCTGCCACTGACACTGGTGTGTTAAAACAATACAAACTGGATCATAGTAGGCGATGTCTGATGTCGGAAATGAGTGACATATGAGGTTTACTAAACAGCTGAGCAGACAGGATGGCCAAGCACGCTATGGCCGATTTAATTTAACAAATGAGTGTCTCTTGGCGGTTGTAGCCGACTGTCTGTAACTCACCGACTGTTCTTGTTTTTAGACCAATTAGTTGAATTATTATTCAAACTTATCGTTAAAATTATGCATGATTATATCTGTTTAGATACGCTTTGGAGACGACATACAAGACAAGCACGTGTATGTGGTTACGTTAGAAATTGCTTCTGAGAGAAGTTTATCCTGGCATGTATTTGCATGTTAAAATTAAAAGCGTTCGATGAACGATGATTAAGTTTTAAGACAAAGTAGAGTAGAGTTAGTCACGCTTAAACTATATCTCTAACAAGCTCACTCGAAATACTGATCCATTTATTTCGTTCTTTTTTCAGAAACGCGCTTTTTGATTAAGTTCATGCTGACACATTGATGGTGTAAGTTGTACGTTCGAATTTCCTATTTGCGGAACCTCGAAAATTGAGGGAATTAATATTAAGTGCGTTTTTTTTAATAGATCGGTCATTTGACTAATCCTTGCATTGTGCATCTCTGAAGAAGTACCTAGTTATTTCCACCTTTTTTTTGCTGTTAGTAATCTTCAACAAACGTAATCACACAATTTCCTTTGTGCATAACTTCGATACCTATCAATTACAGATATATTTAACACTGCAAGTTAATTTCTTGCTTAGGGTGATGTGTGATTCTGCAATACTCTGACACTGGCAGTAGGTACCTGTAGATTTCCATAAAGTCTTATGGAACATGTCACTCGATCGTGTAGAAAAAATTACATTTTTAAGAGTGTCATAAGTATAGGTACCCTTTCCTGACCTGCATAAGCGAAGCGACCTTTCATTTTGGAAATCATGATGCATCACAAAATGAGCTCTATAAGAGCTTAACAAAATTGTCGGAAATGAAATTGGGAATGCTTTTCAGAAAAGGTTCAAGTGACAAACTACATTATACGAGCCTTTAAATTTAACGTCAGAGCGGAAACCGAAATACCCACACCTATGTATTAATCTGTGAACATGCTTATGCGCTCAAAAACTCTCAATAAATTGTTGTTATACCTAAATGACAGAGAATTGAATATCCAGCTCATCCAAAGCTGTCAACCATTTTTTTACCTCAGAGTCTAACGGCGAAAGTAGAAAATTAATTTTTATAGAAATCTTCTAATGAGGTAATAGTAGTATATTAAGAAACAAGTGTATAATCAAGTCTGCGTATAATATCATACTGATATTAGATATTAGAATATACATTCATTCATTCATTTCATTTATTGTGCTTAAATAATTACATAGTAAGTAATATAATACATCATTCTTTGAGTGGCTTGTTGCAGAAGCAGAAAAAGTCGGTACCTGCAAAATCCAAATGCAAAAGCCTAGTGTAAAGAATATGAAAGGTTGTTGGCGTGGATGAATAGGAACATTTTATGCACACAGTTTAATGGTTGTATATTATGAAGGAAATGTCAATGGTATTTAAATCTTCTACCCTTTACCACCAAACAGCCAAAGTGAAAAATACAGGGTGAATTTTTTTCGATGTTTAGTATGAGGATCTCGTAAACCGTAGGTCGTAAGAAATTGCAGAATTTGATGTAGATTATTTTCCCTTTCAAAGTTTCTTCTAACTGTACATATAACGAAGGCAAAAAACCGAAAAATTTTATTTTCAAAAATTCGCTGGCGTTCATTTATTTTCAAAGATATCAAACAATACTTTTAACAAACCCTTCCTGTGCTTCAAGTAAATCACATCAACTTTCTTACTTGTTATGGACGCCATACCAGGGTAGATATTTATGCCATTCGATAGAGAAAAGAATTACAAAATCAGGCATACTAAACACTAAGTGTTTCATTTAAGAATCAACCTTGCATTTTTGCCTCGAAGTTTGCAATGTATTTCTTATGCCAGTAATAATTCCATTTTTCGGAAAGGGAAACTATATAAAATTCTGCCATTTTTGCCCATTTAAGCGACTTTGCATCTCTTACGGTTTACGAGATCCCCATTATACTAAACATCGGAAAAAACTCACCTTGTTGTAAGTATAAGCGCTACTTTTTTTTCGAAAAACGCGCTAACAAAAACCCTTGCAATGAGTGCTCCCTTTAAACGTGCCAAACACCTTTAACTTTGTTTGGAAGGGCAGAGAGAATTAGACACGATATGCAGATATGAAAATGAGTGGGTATGTCATCCCCAGGGCGTGCATATAAGACGCATAATCCCCAATACCATCTTAAAATAATAAAACTAATAGCGAATCTTTAGTTATGCATAAAATCGAAAATTTCCTATGACCTGCATATCTGAAAACGCATGGCTATCGTCTAATACTCCTTTAAAATGCTGGTGAATCAATTGGGTAGGATAATGTACAAATGGCGAAAGCAATTGCATCAAATACACGGAGAAATAGGTACTTAATAATAATTATGGTGAATTCCAAACGTCGCCCTTGGAAACTGTCGATATCGGTTATGCGAGTAGGTATTTCTCGAGAACGAAGTACCGGAAAAGCGTACGTATAAAATAATTATTATCGTAAGTAGATACATTCTAATGGTAGCCCTTGGATACCGTCGAGATCGGTTATAAGTACACGTGTACCTATTTCTCGAGAACGAAGTACTGGAAAGGAGTACTTATAAACGGAGAAACGAGCGTAGGTATCTGTCGGCGCGGCGGGATCAAAATTTCAAGTGGGAATGTTTCGATAACGAAGTGACAAAATACGTCACTGGTGGAAAACTATCAACTTACGTTTTTTTTATGGACTACCGAATCCTTTATACCAGACTAGCTGACTCGTCAGACGTTAAAATGTCTTACCTATGAATATTCAATTCGAGCTGGAATAAATAAGAATGATTGCAAAAACAGTGTTTATTGTTTTGTTTTCTAAATAATGGTGAATGTTGTTTGGAAAAGCTGCTAAATGCAAGCTTCTAAAAATGTAATTATCTGCAAGGAACAAAATGAAAATTCTTGACACGTCAACACCACCATTAATATACATAATTTAGATAAAACTAACCTAAATATGCAACACATGATGAAGATACCTTCAAATGGCTCCTTTTTCTTAAACCCTGTATCCAAATGTGAGGTCCTTCAGGCAGTTAGTAAACTAAGTAACTCACGCTGTACTGATTATTATGGCATCAATAGCAAGCTAATCAAGGAAACTATACAAATATATGTTGACTATTTAGTAAACGTGTTCAATTCCTGTATTTCAGAAGGCAATTTCCCTGACGTCTTTAAAGTTTCTGTTGTATTACCATTATTTAAGAAAGGCGATTGTAATGATATGAACAACTATAGACCAATCACTATTGTACCAATGTTCTCTAAAATTTTTGAAATAATACTAAACAGGAGACTTTATAATTATTTTGAATGTAATAACATGTTTGATCGTGGTCAATACGGCTTCCGAAAAAATCACTCCACCATACAAGCTGTTTCTAAGATGATAGCTACAATTATTCAATTTTTTGAGAAAGGAGAACAGGCTTCACTAATTTTATGTGACTTATCGAAAGCGTTTGATTGCGTTTCATTTAAGATTCTAATGGATAAGCTACATCTATATGGTATTAGAGGGCTAGCTGGAACATTACTTTCATCTTATCTTAATAATAGAAAACAGTGTGTTTTTGTGGATGGTGTTCAATCTGAATTAATCTATACGAAGAATGGAGTTCCTCAGGGCTCTATCTTAGGACCATTATTGTTTATTATGTACACAAATGACTTTTTTACTTATATGCACCCGAATCACTGTATTGCTTATGCTGACGACACTTCGTTACTCGTATCGGACAAAGATGTTAAAATAGCAATCCCCAAAAGCCAAAATTTATTACAAGAAGCAGATACCTGGTTCATTAGCAATAACTTAAAACTAAATAAAAATAAAACGCATATCGTGACCTTTTCAACGAACAACAAGGTTACCTCCGGGAAGTGCGCTAAGGTATTAGAGTGTATGTAGACGACAAATTAACGTGGAACAATATATATCGATCACGATATTTTGTAAAATGTCCCAAGTCATTGTTTGTATTAAGGAATTTGAAGCGAGCAGTCGGTATGAATACTTTTACGATCCTGTTATTTTTTCTTGGTTCATTCCACTACAGTATGGTGTAACATTATGGGGAATTCCTTCAAAGTAAACAAGATATTTTATATTGCAAAAAAAAATAATTCGATATCATAGTAGGAGCCGAATATCTTGCCATTGTCAACCATTTTTCAAGGAATTACGTATCATGCCGCTACCATGTATTTCATTTACGCAACATTATGGAAATCTACATAAAAAAGCGGTCACTTTGCAACAAATGACTATTCTCATAATTACGGTACTCGAGGCGCAAAAAATATAAGGGTTCCTTATTACAGATTAAGCCAAATCAAAAAATAATAGTCCAAGAGTTGAATTGTACAACTATCTTCCAGATCCTGTTAAATGTCAACAATTCAATCAGTTTAAAAATACTATTAAGAACCATCTTCTGAACCACTGCTTTTACTCTGTAAGCGCATACCTAAACACACCCTGTGATTTAATGTAAAATACCTTCTACTGTTTTAAAAATGTACTATTGTTAATGAATAATTTTATTGTTGTATTATTACTTGCATGTATCACTATATTTGTTTGTTATTTTATGTACCTATATATGTATATTTTTTTTTATTGGATGCTATGTGTCAATGACGTGTCGAAGCCAAGGATTGGTGGAATGACAAATAAAGATTATTATTAATAGTCTGACGCAGATTTTTAAAGAAAGGGCACCCTCATTGACAACATATACAGTAACACGAGATATCGCAATGCAAAGGGGCTCCAATGTGGATTCGGAGAATCATTGTCCATTCAGCTGACGATAAGTGCCGATATCTCTACACAAAGGCACAATATTTATCTACTAAAACGGATATTCTTGAATAGATTGCCTAAAAATAGATACTGTAGATTAATTGATAATGCCCAACATATGTGCAATCGGTTGCAAATAAATGATTCACTATTTCTTTTGTCTTATTAAACGGGAAATTTCAACGAGAAACTGTGCCATAAAAATTGTTAAAAAATGCCTCCGACTAGCTTTAGAGTTCCCTAATAAATGTTACCTTTTTTACTCCCCTGGTTTACACAAGATATCTCCTTCTTTTATCTGAAAATTTGCTGGATCCTTTGACGTTGTACTGTCCAGCAAAATAATAACACCGAAGTGACAAATTATGGTATATTAATAAAAAATCAGAAAAATATTAAGGGTGGTTTAAGGATACATCTCCTTTTGTTACATTGAATCTTCTGGTATTTACTAAACTTTACCTTACCTGTCACAAATTTGAAGTAGTTAAAATTTACTTCGAGGTGACCATCACTTTTCTAGGTCTAAAGATATCAATGGTTCTTTTTGATTTCACATTGACAAATTAGCAGGCAAATTAGGTTCTACACAACCGCTGAACTTGATTTCCTTCACAGTGAAATTTGATGAGATCCCTTTGATTCGGAAAGAGAAAGTTTGATAGAATGGAGAACAAATTCAGGAGGTCCTTTTGATAATACGCATTCAAAAGACCATATTTTACATTATTCTCGACTACTTTAGCCAGGATCTCTCATTTAAACTATTAACCGTAATGATACACTAGGTCACAATGTAACTTTTTACAATGATCGTAAAGCTGTCGATTGAGATTTATAAAAGAATACAGAAATATGACTAATCTCTTTATTTACAATTTTTTCTTCGACTTGAAAGATCTGGAATTCTTACGGCTAACTTTGTTGAACCATCAATACGATCTTGAATATTATTTGATTTTACTAACAGTTTTCTTTGTTGTATTTTCGTTTTACACAGGAAATAATTCAGCCTACCCGAATGAATTTCCTGACCATGGGCCTGGTTTTGGCTCAAAGACCGTTAATTGAATCGTACGTCTTGACACGAATTTCTTCTCCCCTCTATTAAGCGCCACCGTTGCTAATCGAATGACTAATTTCGTCAAATTAATCCCCTCTCTCAACTCTAAGTTAACTTTTTTTTACGCTTACTTATGGTGGAATGGTAATGGCGGAGATATGTTATTAATTTTTATCGGTTCGCCGGCTTTCAGGGCCGTTTACGGAAATGCTGAATCTGCAAATTCAGCTTAATTTTTTCCAAAGGAATGCCTAGTTTGCAACCTGGTAGACGTAACTTAATATGACTTGTTTCTAGTTTGTAAATCAACACAAAAGCTCGACATTGGGGCGCCAGATTTAATTTAGAACAATTAATTCATTGACGATCGTGTGAGAAACGGAAGTGAGCTCGCCGACAAAATATAAACTTGAACTTAACATAAGTAATATTTGTTTGGTTGAATGTTCCTGAGACCTTGACTCTTTTTAACTTAGAACATACTTCAAAGGAAAAATCACAAAAAATTTAAGCAAAAAACTGCTCTCGTGACACTACCCTTGTCAAGTATTACCACGCACACGTACAAAGCCATCTTTCGTTATGCTACTATTGCCTGGGGAAGCTCTTCTGCAACAAATAGAATCCTGACACTGCAGAAAAGAATAATTCGTTGTATTTGCCTTGGTGAAATGCGAAAACACTGCAAGTCATTATTTATAAGACACAAAATAATGACTATCCACGTATTATACATATATAAATGCGTATTATACGTCTTTCAAAACCGTTCCCAATTCCTAACGACCAGTGAAGTCAACAGGGGAATGCGAGGAAGCTAAACGTACCGCAACACACCATAATACTATGAAAAATGTCCAAAATACATGAGCGTAATAGCTATTTATACAGGGTGCGATTATGCGATATGCGATTATTGGCTCCCCAAATTATTTTAGAGCAAAAATGTATTAAGGTTTTTTGTAGAAAAAAATTTTTTACGCTATTCAACGGTATTAGTTTTCAATTTTTTTCATAATAAAGATGATAAATTGGAAAAAAACCGCATCTTTTTCAATAATCTGTGATGCCATGGAATTTTATAAAACAAAAAGTAGACCCTTCTGTTATTTTTGACATAAATTCGTTTATAAAATTTATTAAATGAAATAAAAATGTATTCATTATCCGAGAAAATTGAAATGGTTTTACGTGGGAAATAGTGCCCGTCAAGTTACTGCTTTGTTTAGCGTAAAATATCCAGAGGCCAATTCCAAGTCAAACTACTATTACGCGCATATTCCAAAGATTGAAACTATGTACCGGGTGATCCAATAAGACTGTTCCTCGGTCATATCTCCAGAACCGTTCGTCATATGACTTAGGGGTAAAAAAAATAATTGGGTAAATCGGTCATGAAGAATCGCCGCGGAAAGAAAAATGACCAACAGAGGGCGTAACTGCCATCTTAAATTTTAAAATTGCATTTTCTTTAAATTTCGCATATTTTTTTACATTTTTAAAGTGAACCAGTTTATCTATCATTTTTGTAAAAACAATAACTCAGTTATTTCAAAAATAAAGATGGTGGGGCGTTCAATTGTTTTTGCAATAACCTGCTTTGAGTTCTTAACCGTTAGACCGATTGTAACAAATTTCGTATCGTTGAAAAGATTCCTTGGATACCAAGAATTAATCAAAATATAGTTAATTTAGTCGAATCGTTCTCCGCCAGGGGGCTAATTTTGACACTATGATCCTAAATCCTAAAACAATAAAAAAAATCAAATGGAAAGAAAAAGTAGCCAAATAACATCCAAAGAGGCCAGTGAAAACCGTTATTCAAATTCTCGTTCCTAACCTCAAATATTGGGAAAATGAGGTGACGTATGAGGTTTTGGTAACTTCGTAATCCATTTAAATTATATAACAAATTGCATTATTTTGCGGTGTAAGTACTTATTACACTTTTTCATCGTTATAACAATTGACAATAAATGTACGGCAAATCACAACCTTTACTCTACTAGTCTACTCATATCTAATTAAGTGAAGCACAATGATGATCACTTAATCTTAGACGGTAAAAATTTTGCACTTTACTTGGGAGGTCTCGGTGCACGTCTGTCGCGAATCTCAAGATTGATATGGGCGGTACTGGCGCAAATTAAATGAAGAGATAGCAATACACTTTAGTGTGGTAATGGAAGTTACCGTACAATTACGTAACTTAACGCATGCATGTATATGAAATATAAACTTATACGATGAGGAGAATGAATTAGCCATCGATGACGTGTAATTATATCTTCGTGTTATTTTTGTACGGACATCAAACATTTCTCACTGCTTGTGTAAAATTTAAAATTATTGCAGCGAGACCTACTTGGATGCATTTAGAGTTTTATTACAAGGGCATAACTCAAGTTAAGTATTTTGTCTACGTTGCGCATTGTTATTCCTCCTCTTGGAGGATGGTTTGGGTGCGTTGCTTCTGACAAGGCACTTAGGCTACCTTTTGTTACTAGATAGTTAAGACCTAATCGTAGTAGTTCCAGTTAAAGCCAGCGAGTGCGATTCTGTTATCCTAAGTGCTGTTGAATGACAAAAAGGAGTGTTCGAAATGCTGTCTAAAATTCACTCTTATCAGCAGTCAGTTTATTGGGTGTGTTGAGCCCTATATTTTCACAGAGTCCCAAAATTACACAAAATCCGGACCATACTTTAGCGACCGTTTTTTTGTGCGCCTCGACGTGCCATTTTAGTTTTCCAACTGGATTCTATCCTAAGTGATCTTTTTTAGCGCATTTTTGCAAAAATTTTTTTTTGTAAAAAGTAGCTTTTAATCTCACTTTGGCTGGCTGGCTGGCTGGCTGGCTGGTCGGCTGGCTGGCTGGCAGTAAATGCGCGCCCGTAGAAAAACGCTTGTAAAAAGACAAGGAGTGTACATGTAACTATCGGGGCCGTGTAATTAAGAACGTTAGGGATGGGGCTACAAGATTTGGAGTCGACGACATCTGGACGCCATCCCCGAGCGTATTATACTAACCTGGAGATTTTTCAGTTTTTATCTATCTTCTTCTACAGTTTTTCTCCGATTGTTTTCAAATTGGTGTCGTCGGGAAGATCTTGTCAACGCGCACAACTCCTGCGTGGCGGAATTTTGTTTTTTTTCCTAGGGGCGAAATAAACCACCTTTTGCGCGGCGCGCTTCGAGGGGTAGTCGACTTTGGGCGCCCAAAAGTTTCTTACAGCGCGAATCGCGGTCTCTCTTTCTCGTGTCACTAATAGAAGGTCGAGCTATGTGAAGTACCCAAAAGTTGAATACGATTTTATGCCGGGATTTTAGCGAAATCTACCAAAATGTGAATTACGAATGAACGGGACGTCGGAACTGTGTATCGACAAAGGGAATGTGGTAACCCCCGACGAGATCTTACTGATGGTGGAGTCGAAACTTCAAATCCGAATTGTTGCGGGTGATCAGAAGTGGGTGTCGACAAAGGGAATATGGTAACCCCCAAAGGATTTTACTGATGGTGGAGTCAAAACTTCAAACGCGAATTGCGAGTGCACGGTAAGTGAGAAAATGGTACCGACAAAGTGAACGTGGTAGCTTTCGGCAAGATCTTATTGATGGTGGCGTCAATATTGGCTAATAAAACACTGATCTGCCACACAAAAATGCGCTGAAGTCCCTTCGATCTCACACGAGGACTTTGATCATTTTTGTATGATTGCCAACCGAGAAACGGATTGGTTAAGCAGACAAGTTAGACTTAGAAAAATTCTGCACTCATGATGATGTTATTATTTTATTTATAACATAATCTGGCAAAGAAAGCTTCCTCTGTAATTATCGAAGAAATATGCAGCGTCTAGTACAAACCGGTGAATGTTAATTGCAACAAATTTGTACTCGCTTTCATATTGAAGTCAGGGATAATTTCCTTGTTATCATTATTAGTTAATATCTTTTGTACACCAACATAGATACACTATTACAAGAGTGAAACCTGTAATTATAAATTACAAGCTCATTTTATATGCTGCTAAATTACCGTTTATAAATAATGGGTATCCACCCAAGTAAAAAATGCAAAACGTAATTTTCCTTTTTTGTGGAGGGTATACCTGCAGGATAGGTTAAATTAAGAAACGTTTAGCAATGCCCCTCAATGTCAACCTTTCACATAAAGACTAATTAAAACAGGCTTTAAACGTAGGTAAGTGGCCATTTTGTTGCGAGCCAAATCTTGTTATTTCCCCTCGTGACAATGTCTACGCGTACCAGGATTTCTAAAATGATATTGCGACATTTTCAAAAGTTACGGTTGCCAAATCTTCCTCTGTAATCTGCTTACCCTTGATAATTAATTGATACCTAAAATTATACAAGAAAGCGGCCATTCAAAGTTGCTAACTTAGTACTCGACAGCTGCCTGGATTGCATCCAATATAAACTTAACCTAACTTTTCTTATTAATAACGGATAAGTAAGTGAAATACTGCGGTAATGGATTGCTATCAAAATATTTTTATTGCTACTTGTCCCGCGTCTTCGAGGTTAAGATTAATATTCTCACTTATTAATGGGACGAAGCTAACGACAAAACCAAGTGCTCACGAAAATAAGTCTCGTTCGTTGGAATCATATTTCCGTTTCCCTCAACAATATATAATTGATGGGTGGTGTATTTCCAAAAACTTACCTCACAGTAACAAATTCTCGCTCACATTTGTGTACGTACCCCCATCCCCAAATTACTATATACATCAACATCACACGGTACAGCTACAGGCTACACATCCCTGAATGGGTTAACAGAAATTCTTTTATCGCTAAAATAAGAAAATTCTCCCCCAGAAAGTTCGCTTCATGAATATTTACCGCAGAAACATTCGCTTTAAAATATCGCTTCAAGAAACACCACTTTTAAAAATGAAATGTTAACGCTAGTTAATAGGCTAAAATGTTACCTACCAAAAATATAAAGACCAATGTCAAATGTGTTTCATTCGTGTGTTGCAACAAACGTTGCGTTTCTGCTAACGTGCTATTTTATTACCTACATTGGATATAGAATATTGTTCTCAACGTGACAATTGCCTATGATCTGCATGTCTGAAAAATACATATGGCTGTGTTTTTCCAGGTGCGATAGTACTCTCGTAATTGCTGGTAAATACACTCTCTCCCGGTGATGAGTGAACTGTCAGTGAAGACCGTGTGGCCGATTCGTAGTCAGGTTAGGATGATTTCTTTATTTTTAATTTCGGTGGTATCGAACGGGTCTAGTTCCAGTGTTTTTATGAGGTCTTTAATTCGGTATTCGAAGGGCTTCCATCGGATCTAGTAATTGTTTTCGAGAGTAGAGTGCAATGCCTTAAAATGATTTATTTGGTGCGAGTATTCCGCGATTTTGACGAAGTATTTTAGGAATAGGTAGTTTAAGAGGTAAAGGAGGACGAGATGAAAGAGCTTTTAAAATAATATTGCCATGGTGATTTAATATTTTTACCACCCGCGTAAGGGAGGTATTATATTGGGATGAAAGTGACCCCCCCCCCACTTTTTTGACGGAAATATAACGAAGCAAACCATTTGTACCCGAAAGACATTCTTAAACTGGATTTCTCTAATACCTTTAATGCACTCCATCAGCGCGACTCGATGCTGAAGGAACTATATTCACTGTTCCCTGAATTCTACAACTTTGTCTCTCAAGCATACAATCCAATTTTTATTTTGGCGAAAAATTGATCAAATCACAAACCGGCATACAGGGTGACACTCTAGGACCCGCCCTTTTCGCCATCACTATTCAACAAATGGTGGTCTCCTTGAAGACTGAAGTAAATATTTGGTAGATGGATGATGGAACTATTGCTGATGATCCAGAAGCTGTCCTACAAACAATCCAGAAAGTTTCTTGTGATACAACTCATCTTGGAGCCGATCCGGTGGCCGAAGACAACACTTCCAGCAGGTAGCTCCTGATATTACTATTCTGAAACACGATAATGTCGAATTCCTCGGGGTTCCTTTGTGTGTGGACTCAATTCGAAGAATGCCAATACGAAAGATCGAAAACTAGAAAACTTTTGGTCAGCGACTGGGTGCCCACTCAGCAGTCTATTTTCTTAAAGTATCCATTTCAACTCCCCGCATAATCTATTTCTTATGGTGTGCATCCTCTTTCCGATAGGAAGATTTACGCATTAAATGCGATTCCGCGCTCAAAATCATTGCTCAAGACAAGTTGAATTTATCTCTAGATGCATCATCACGGAAGTAAATCGCCTTACCAATTTCTATGGGAGGTCTCAGACTACGTCATGCCTTATTTGGCTTCGGTCCACATGTATGACAGTCAAATTGACAAAATTCTCGCCTTTGGCCTCTCATCACGAAGCAACACTGGCAGAAGCAACCTCAAAATGGTCCAAAACAAAACAACAGAAACAAAAGTTTTGGGAACTCCCAAAACTGAACCCACCTACAACAAAAGACAACCAAAACAACCAAAAAGGTCGTGCACGGCTTCTCGCGAATGCCACTAAACATGCTGGAGATTGGCTGAAAGCCATACCATCACCACATGTGGGCATCTCTCTGTTGAATGTTGCTGATATCTGTGTAGTTCATGACATTGTTCAACGAGGTCTTAGGACCGCCGAAATTCCGCCCATCGAAGAACCAGCAGAATGCTCAAGATCAGATGGAAAGAGAGTCGATGGACTAATTCTGATTCCTTGGTTGTCCTTGTCCTTCGTTGTATGTGTTGGGTTTCACTTGCCGAGACTCCTTTGCCCTTCCTACCTTTACGGCACTTCACTGTCGGATGCGCTGCAAGATTGGGAGAGAAAGCTAAACGCAAGCTCTACGCAGAAATAGAAAACCGTATCATTGTACCGGAGAGAAGAAAGGCTGGATTTGATCAACACAATTGGAGAGAGAATAACCAAAGTCACAGGGGAACGTCGAGCTGCAAGTCATCTTTTCCAAAGAATCAGCTTCGCACAACGTGGAAACTGGGCCTCGATCCTGGAAACCCTGCCCGCTGATGGAAACCAGCTGGATCAGGTATTTTATTTGTAGTTCAGAATGAAATTTAGTCAGAACTCTTAAAAGATAGGAAACATTTCAGCCATTTTGTTTCGTG
This sequence comes from Photinus pyralis, assembly GCF_008802855.1. Taxonomy (NCBI): domain Eukaryota; kingdom Metazoa; phylum Arthropoda; class Insecta; order Coleoptera; family Lampyridae; genus Photinus; species Photinus pyralis. The sequence goes on from NW_022170738.1 coordinate 4,889,872, forward strand.
ATTTCGACTGCGACATTTTTGAGTTTAGGGCAAATTTTGAAAAACTGTGAATGAAATTAAGATATGAAAGTTAAAATTGAGTTTAAAATAGCTTAAATAAAACAATGCTTTCAAATTTTATCTTGTGCCTATAGTAAACTCTGAAATTATAAAATTATTTAGTTGCAATAAACGCCATTTTATTATTGGTTATTGAAACTTCCCCATTATTTCATTTCCCTCTGTCAGGTGGCACTATAAAAAACCATATTACAACATGGCAATAGTAATGGACCCTTTAACCTATTTAAATCGACGAAGTTAGTCATATTGATTTCAAGGGCAATAAGACAGATTAAGACTAACGGGCGATCAAAAATGAGTTGCTGTCGAGTCGCCTTTGGAAGTTTAAGTTAAATACGAATTCTCTCATGCAAACAAAAATTCCAAAGGTGACTCAACCGCACTCATATTTGATCGCATTGTATAAGAGCATCTTTTGTTATACTTGAAATAGTTTCTTTAGGTGTAATGTTCTTAACAAGAAAATTGCCTGTGATCCTCAAGTCTGAAAATATATGGCTGTGGTGATCAAGGGGCGAGTAATACCTTCTTAATTCTGGTGAATCAAAAGCGTTAGCTAATGTATAAATGGCGAAGGCCATAGAAACACATAATGCTAATTAAATACGAAAGGTAGTTTGCGCTCGGTATCTGTCGATATCTGTTATACGAGTATTTCTTGAGAACTAAGTACCGGAAAAGTGTGTTTTTTAAACGGAGGATGGAACATCTCAACTAGAGTATCTGCCGGCCGTATCAAAAGTTCAAGTGGAAATGTTCCGATAACGAAGTGACAAAATACGTCACTGGTACCTTTCAACGAGTCTCATTGAATTCTATCTAAAATGCGTAGTGCTATTGGAGTGCAAATATACTTACGGGAATTTAAAATATCTTTTAAACAAATTTATAAAATTTGGTAGTAGCTTGAGTGAAATTTGAGGGGGATTTGAAGAGCGATCTTCGGGGGAGTAGAAGAAATGCTTAACAAGAAATTAAGCAAATCTGGAAGGGACATAAAGGGAATTCCAAAACTTGCGGGGAACTTTGTAGTAACTGTCAGAGAGCATAAGAAGTACTTGACAATATGATGAAATGGGTTTAGTCAAAGTCTGGGAAACACTTGAGGGGAACATAAAGAAAAATTGAATAGAAAAACTTTAAAGGAGCTTGAGACGAACTTTAGGACGCGTTGGCGAGGACACGTGGATTTCATGGCTCCAGTGACTCTCAGACAAGGGGGTCTCTGAACTTTTTTTAGCTTCTTCCTGTGGAGGCCACCATACAGGGCACCGTACAGTATTATTGGCCTTATCACTACAGTGTACCGACAATATACCAGTCGAGGGTCCAACCCCACGTACAACCAAAAGTCCTTCTACATGTCCATTGACATGCAGTGACCTTTTTGCTTATTCACTAAATTTGCCCCTTCCAGGTCAGGTGGGAGTGTGTTATTCATGTCGACTTTACATATTTGGAGTGTTATCTTTGTGGACCAAAATATTAACTCAAAATTGCAGTGAGAAGTAAAAAGTTGCAAAGTAAAAGTAAAAGTGAAATAGGCCTCTGGTCAGACCTAGTCGATGTCCGCGAAGAGCGAGCCCATCAAAGGTACGCTCTCCTTCTATTCGTAAATGGAACAAAAAACAACCTCGCTCTTTTCCGGGTTAACGGAAAGGTCATGGCTACTGCACCACCTATCCACCTGTTCGAGAGCCCCCTGCATGAGCTCTTTCACGGTGTTTGGAAACGATCGCGAGTCCAGAGTGCAGAGGAGCGCGTCTAGTACCAGGAGACAACACATTACCCTGCGGACATCCTATGGTAACCGATGAGCTCATCTCCGTCCGTTTTTGGCCTGTATCTACCTACTATACATTGCCTCTAGATCTCATTTCATTTCATTTCATTTATCGACGGAAAATGATACATTACATTACAACAAAGCCATGGGCAGAAAATGGAATTTCATAAGAAAGGCTTTTTTGTCGAAATTTTATAAAGAAAAAAAAGGTTTATTCATGAAATCGTTACTGCACAATCGTAAATTAAATCGTACATACCGCACACCCATTGTTCATTACTTCATAAACTTATCCCCTTTCAATTCATATAGAAAATAATAGTGCATAATTATCCTTATTTGTTACGGAATGACAATTCAATAACGTGCACGGAAGTGATCGGAAGCCATTTTATAATAATTCCCCTCTAATGATCCTTTTGGTATACCCACAAATAAAATACTTTAGATATGCTAATGAAGTGTGTGTATTTAAGTATAGGTTACGTTTACGTCGTTCTTTTTTGTGAAAATTTATAGTGCATGCATGTTTTTATTGCCACTTATAACCACCGATTTCAATATTATAACGCCCCCTTTTCATATTAATTGGTGCAAATTTTATTATACGGTGTTATAATGCCATCAATTATAAACCAAAGCAAATTCCTTTTTTCTCATATCCTCTTATGAGCAGTCTAGTAATTTTCTCTGTAACGAATTAGGGTTATAAATGATTCCAGAATAAGGCCCTTTTTTGTAGAATGGCACAGAAGCTAGAAAAATAGGTACATCGCTTGATTTTTAGCGCATTTTTGGAAAAAAAATCGTTATGGCTGGCTGGCTGACTGTCCGACTGAGATCTCAGCAATTACAATAGCTAGAGACTTCAAATTTTCACTAAAAGCTTTCTGATGTAGTGTAGATGAGCAGGCTCTAGTCTTGAGTTAGATTACTTGTGAGATCGATAATTTTAAACTCTGCTAATGAAATACTGATCTGCATTACCAAAAATGCGCTTTCATCATCCATATGCTGATTTACAACTTTTTTATAATAACGATGACAAACATAAACTCTGATTAGATACCGTAAGCGCCTGTTGTACCACGACAATTCAATCTTGGTTCAATTAATGGGCTAAATGAAGAAATTTGATCCGTTAACCTATCTTGGCCCTAAATGAGATTTGTTGCTCGTTTTTTGCAAAAGGTTTTGGCCCTAGAATTACCCTAACTCAAGAAAAATAAGAAACAGGTAAAATGCCCCATAATTATTACCTACCTAATTGAAAAATGCTATTCAAAATGAACGAATAGAAACGTGGACACACTTACTATATTACGTATACGCATTGCAAACCTTTTTCCAAGTCCTTCGCATATTATCGGTAATTAATTACATAAGGATATCTCACATTAAACGTACATTTCAATTGATTAGATTGCAATTAATCTACGTAATCATATCTATCATTCCGAACAATAATGATCAATTACGTTCAATTAAATTGGATAGCTTTGTTTTTTTTAAATAACGCACCCGTCGGTGTCCTAATTTTGTAATGCATCTGTCACATGTTAAACTAAGTGACATACATGATCCGTTGAAATAAGTAGCCTTTTTCTGTAGACGTATCTATCAAAGTTGCACGGTTTTCATTCAATTAGGAGTAAAGTATAACTGATGATCGTTTAGAGCTTGAACTGTACATCGTACAATAAACCTTGGCGAAGTTAATGTTGTAAGGACATGGGCAAAATCCCATTGTGACAATAGCTTTAAATACATGTTAATAGAGTGACTATACAATAGTTAATAGAGATATTGTAGTTTTAGGGGTTGACACCCGGTTGAAAGAGGCCCTTGTGGGATTTTGTGTATAAAGAATGCGTATTACAACAGAACTTGCCCTTTTAATTCAGCTAATATGATTTTGATGGTTAGGTATATATGTATAAGATGTTTTTATGCCTGTAGATATGGATTACATTTAAAACGACATAGTGGTTTTTAAATAATACATCCATCATTTATCATACACACGTATCAATTTACCAAATGAATAGTTACAAACAAAATTATCATTAAACAGATCAGATAATGAATCCCTGGGCTAGTAATGTAGTGTATAGGGATATTTGTACCTTCGCATGTCAAAGATCGACTGATAGCGCATAATGTTTTCGTTATTATTTACAATCATATTCCCACTCTTATTAAAGAATGCCATAAAAGCTGCTATTTAATTATTTACAAATATAATTTAATATGTTGCCTATGCTCTCTTTTAAATTGATGGGGATTCTTTGTAGTGTACGATGTTGCAATTATATGATTTCGATCGCGTTTACTTTTTCAAATGGCAACTTTTAAGGGTGTGTTAGTTAAATATACAAAACTACACGACCCTCAATTAATGGTTTGATTAAAATAACTGAAAATTTTACATTTCTTTAGTTTACACTGTATGTACCTATTAGTTGTGCATGTATTTGCACAAAAGATTGTGCGAGAAACGGAATATCACCCCAGAATTTCATCATAGAGATAGTCACTCAAAACAGATAATTGTATATAATTATTAAAACTAAACGACACGGTGGGTGATTTGACCGCGACCCCTGTGTTAATTATAAAGGCTTGTTATTTGTATTTCAACCCAAAGTATGAGCATTGTCGCGGTCGAACCACCGCGCACCGGTTGGTTAGTGATGTAATAATTACAATTGGCAGATTTTCAAATAATCTCAAAAGGGCATTGAAATAACAGAAAATGGGCTGGTGCTGTAACAGTTTACGATAAAGTAAATTAAAAAGTAATCGTAAACGATTTACATAAAGCGCATTTCCACTTGCATTCATTTCCCATTTGTAAGATGCAACTTCTGTTAAAATCGTAAAAATCCGTCCACAAATATGAAAGATAACGTTGCACATGAGCAATCCATTTTTGACATGCTATTTCAATTTCAGTTTATAAGAAGAATTTCATTTCAATGCTTTTCTAAATAAGAAAGTTGGAACTGCGCATGCGCAAACCTAAATTTTGAAACTAATGTTAGATTTTCCTTTGTTCCAAGCGCCAAAGTATCAAATTTCACTTAAATGCTTCCATAGATAAAAAAAGTTGGCACTGCGCATGGGCAAAATATAGTATTTTACATTATTAGCCAGGTAAGTGAGTTTTTACTGGCGATAGGAGAAGTTGACTAGCGAGCCGTTAGGCGAGCTTGTCATCTCCTAGAGCCAGTAAAAACTATTACCTGGCGTATAATGTACAATATTTTATTTGTTACTCATTTGTAAACGTAAATAATTAGTTCTTAAATTAATCTTGAAGAAATGTCTAAAATATCATGTTATCCATGTAACAGAGACTTCGCATTAATTCTGGCCAATGAAATTACTCGATTACTAACTTGTAACATTTTTACAGGTCTGCTGTCAGTTTTACAGGTCTGCTGTCAGTTTTACAAGTCAGTAGCGTTTAAACATGACGTTTACCCGTTTGCGTTTTGTCTTGTTAATCAACGTTTACAACTGAGTAACAAATAAAAATTTTTAAACTGGCGCTAGATTTTCCTTTATTCCAAGCACCTATGTATCAAATTTTATTTAAATGCTTTCATAAATAAAAAAGTTGACACTGCGCATGCGCAAAACCAAATTTTGAAACTGGCGTTAGATTTTCCTTTATTCCAAGTGCCTATGTATAAAATTTCATTCAAATACTTTTATAAGAAAAAAAGTTTGCAATTCGGTTTATAAATTGTCGAGATGCGAAAAGGGCACTGTGAATTTTGAATCGATTCGACTCAACTTTTGGCATTGCGTATTATATGGCTAAGGCTATGCCCATATTGAATTTCATGCAATTCAGTTCATAACTAACGGAGATGTAAAAGCGATCGGACATTTCTAAACAAAATTATCGTTCACACGGACAGATAGAGGGACAGACAGGCAAAGGAACAGACGGACAGACCAACAGACAGACGACAAACAACAATACAAAATTATAAATAATATCTAGGGTGGTTAATAAACGGCAAAAGTGTAAAATTATGGAACATGTAAAAAACGGTTTGTTGGTTTTTTTACAATAACTTTTTTAGCAATAAACGCAGAAAAAATTCCTTCCTTGGTGCAAGCCTCGACACCATAACGAACCAAATAGCGAAAAAAGTAGAACAATAGCTCTTAAGATAAATAACTAGTAGCGTCGCAAAACGAGCGGACGGACGGACGGACGGACAGCCGGACGGACGGACGGACGGACGGACGGACAAAGTGGCCACAATAGCGCGTTTTTTTTAATTTTTGTGGAAATGCGCTAAAAATGGGTAAATTTTGAATTCATTTTACCACGGAGTAGCAAGAATAGGATTATCCGCAGGAGGTACGTGGTAACTTGGTAAGGAAAAATATTAGTCACGTGATTGATACAAAGTATTTCAAAATGTAAACAGCGTTAATAATTTGGTTCGTAATAATTGTGCATGTTGTTTTAACGAACATTTGTAGAACTATACGACATAAAATTATTACCCACTGAAGGAAAATAGCTCCCGAGGTCTTGAGAAATATAAAATCTGGGTTTCTCGGGTAGTACCTAATTAATCGATTAGAAAAAAAAATAAAATAGGTTGTGTAAGTAATGAAAACTTGCCCCTCATCTCAGTTAAAAGTTTGTGAGAGGTTACAATGTAAAGACATGGTTAAAGATTTTTAACGTTAGCAGAATAAATTTTATTTTCTGAATTGGGTACCTATAGCGTTGAAATTGGAACTGACTGCAATACAGTTCGATTTACTTATATAGGACTTCATATTTTTCGGAAAGATTACGTCGCATTTGTCTTCGTTCTTTATCGTCGATTATACTAATCTCTGATGGCGCCTCGATCTCTATTGAGATTTGTGGAATATTCGTTACAATTATATCATATGGTCATATTCCTTTTACGCTGTACTTTCCAACAAAAATTTATTATTATTGTACGTCTTGTTTAATTTCAATGCCTCCACATGCCCTTTGAACGCCAGTGAAATCTTTACGTTCAATTCAAATCAATTCACGAAGGCATTCGGTTGGTTGAGCGTTAAGTGTGTCTTTTGCACACAGTTTCTGAGATACCAGCAAATGTTAAATTGTTTATAATCTATATTATTCTGTTTTAGCTACACGGTTTGTCTAGCTTTTATTTATTTGAAATTTAAATTGGACGTTCAATTTGATTTTACAAAAGGTACCATTAAATTTCACAAAAATTAATCCAAAAATAAGAAATTTACTCATGCGCAAAAGCAGCTTTTAACTTTTTTAATGTAATCGATCGAGTTGCCTCCACTAAAGCTACTACTGTTAAAATTTCAGTAAAATCGGCTCATAAACAAGCCTTACTTCTGCGCATGCGCGCGCTCTGCTTTTCACATGTTTAATAATAAATCAATGTGTCTTCTACATTCAACTGTAGGCTCAAAACCCCGAAACTAGGAGCGAGTTACCTATCTTGAGGCAAGATTGCGCTAATCAAGTCTTCGGTTTAGAATCTATGTGTGATATACGAGTTGCGATTCAATGATTTCCACATATTTTGTCCTTAGTTAAATTTGCCTACAAGGCCATGTAATTTTCCATCTTGCTCTTAACAAAAGGTTTTTATTGCACCAAAGATGAGTCAAATCCTGTGTATGTCACCCTTTCTTAGAATGTTGGTACCTGCTTACCTGATCCATTTTCCCCAAAAATTGTTTTTAACCTCTATGTTCCCTCTTGAAGCCTACATGCTACATATTTTCTCAATACTGTTGTTATAATTTTATGTTATGCATTCAAATCATTACAATCACATTACATCATTTCTCGCAGCAGTATCTGTGTTTGACCATTGTTTTCCCCAGTACTCTCACATTCTCCGTATCACAAGTGCCTTTCGTGTTGTCATTGACAGATGCAATACCTCTCGGTCTGACAGACCAAGTCCCGCTCTTGCTTCCCTTGCCCAATGATGTGCACGCGTGCCCTTCTTACATTTTCAACAAATTCCTCGCGGTTTGGATGTTCTCTATTTTTTACAATTTTAAGGTAATAATTGACCATCAGCTGCTTACGGCGAAAGGGAAGTGGCCTCGACGTGGAGGAAACTAGTAGGGAAACTAGAGGTAACTAGTATTTGCTCCGGAACTGTAAGTAGGTATATTACGATTTGATTTGCAGGTCGCGCCCTGGTGAATTCAGATGGCCGCTAGGACCACAATTCAAAGGTAAATTTTGTTATTTTCGTTGATTCCTTGATTAACGTTTGGTTACATACGATCCAATCCAATTGTAACCATTACATTTGCGTCAATAGGTCATTAGGTCCGTTATTTCTCGTAATGCAATAGAACGCATAATTTGTCTTAGAAGCTAGGTCATTCAAATAATAATTCTGGCTTAGATATGGGACAGTTATATAATTTTGTGAATGTGCAAATCATATTGTAGCGAATATTCCAGAAATCCCGATAGACACCGAGTCACCATGAAAGAATAGTCATCGACGACAAACAACATAGGCGGATGTGTCGCAATCCTTCCGGGAAAAATGACGTGTTTATTCTAAAACATTCCGAATCTTTCTAAGAACATTCTAGAACAATTGTCGTTTACTATATACGCAAATTGTGGCTCATTTTGGTTCAGTTCCAACATCGTTGCGTGTAAATAAATAAACGAGGTAATTTAATTTACGTTACAGTATACAATAGAGTCAGTGCTGTTGGGGTAATAGATAAATTTGTTATCTTGTCTAACACTCATTTTAACTTCGAGGACTACTCTAAATTACACAATTTCACTTACTACGGTACGTCGATTTTAATGAGGAATGATAATTTTCGTTCATCAACTTATCAAATAACAAAAAAGGTTTATCGAAACCTCTTCAGTCTCTAGTATATAAGGCTGCTCCATGCCATTTAGAATCACTTTTCGAAAGGTGTTCGAAGAATAACCATGAACGGTTTACTCATCGTTACCTTAGCTATCTTCGCCGCTGGTATAGTACATTTTTCTTCTATTTTATTAAAATAATAATACGCAATTTGTTTTAGGCGCGTACGCTGCTCCTGCAATTAGCGCAGAAGATCAAGTTGTAAGTTTTTATCATTTGTTATCCCTACGTACCAACTAACCACTCTTTTAAATCTATCTAGCATAATTATTTGGTGCGATTTGGATACGCAGCAAAAGATGATCTTCAAAACAGAGCAAGTTTATCTGATGCCATCAAAAAATTGCAAAAAATGGCCAACGTTCCCGAAACTGGTGTTATAGATGAAGCTACCATTGAGGTAATGACGGATTAAACAAGCAAAAAAAACTCATTTCCTTTATAGTTTACCAAGAAACCTCGTTGTGGTGTTGCCGATTATGAGAACGGCAAACAGCGATACCATGCGTACAAAGCCTGGAGCAAGAGAGATCTAACATACAGGTATGCCTTTTGAAAACGAACTTTGAGTAATTGGCGTTATTATTAATAGCATTGGAACTGGAACTAGCTACATAACCCAAAAACAATACGAAGACTACTTTGCAGCCGCTTTGGGAGTTTGGGGCCCATATGGCGCTCTTTCTTTCACCCGCGTCTACAACGAATCGGAAGCTGATATCGTTTCCTACTTTGGCAGCCATAATCATGGAGATGGGTTAGTATAAATGTGGTGTAAGCAAATACAGTTGCTGACAATAAATTCCGCAGTTATCCTTTTGATGGACCAGATGGTACCTTAGCCCATGCATTCTTCCCTGATGATGGCGACATCCATTTCGACTTATCCGAAAAGTGGGATTTGGAAGGCAAAGAGGGTAAATCATTTTTTAATTATACCGATCTTATAATATCTAATGCTTGAATTTTCTAGGTTTTTATGACTTCTACAGCGTGGCTATCCACGAATTGGGTCACTCCATGGGGTTGGGACATTCAAACGTAAAGGAAGCTATAATGTACCCCGCGTATATGGGTGGTGGACGAGATAGACTCCATGATGATGACTATGATGGTATGATGCGGCTCTATTATAACCGTTGAACCTCGATATATAGTAATTGTCATAACTGCTATCACAGATAGTTAATCTGTGTTGCTATTAATGAATAAATGTTTAAAACGTATTCCATTTTTAATTAGCAAATACCTACGAATTGTCTCAATACGATCTATATCACCAGATAATGTTTAGGTAGTTATTGCTCGTTTCTCCCCGAGAAAAGTCATAGTGTGGCTTGAGAGCAGTACCTATATTTGGTCAAAAATCTCATAATTTTTACATAGTTTTAATTTTTCCTTTTGTTGGTTAGCAGCTGCTATAATTGCAAGAAGTATGGGGAACTGCAACTCGCTAGCGATAGCAAACGTGTTAAAGGTTTTAGAAAAACTGTATTAAAGGGTTCTAAATGAAAATGAACAATATTACTGAATGTAATAACCTAAAGATTTCTTTTCTACGAACCCCTTTAATTTTCTACAATGTGAGCAACAATGATTGAAGCGTGCGTCATCACCGCTTGTTCCTATTAATATCAAAACTACCTTCTTTGTATGGAGTTGTATACGAAAATGACGTTCTGCGCTGTCACAGTGACGTGCGTCTATTCGTATTTCGTATCTTGTATCAAATCAACATATGCTATGAGCGGCACATTGCCAATTTAGCTGAAGCGGCACGCTTCAATCTTTGTTGCTCACTCTGTATATTCAGAGTTAGAATTATAGAAACTTTCCCTATATTCATAATAACCTTTTAAAGAAGTGTGCAATTCTAATTAACATCATGGGAGCTCACCAAAATGTCCCTTAATAAATCTTTGAAAGGGTTCGGAAAAATCTGAATTCTTAACTACCACCAAGATTAAATTCACAAATTTTACTATAAAAAGTTTCTGTACCTTTGAAGGACCATCCAACGTTTTATTCGGAAGTTTACAATTCTACAAAACATATATTCACCCCAAACGGCAAAGGTTTAAGAAACTTTGTAAGTAAGGGGATTATCGTACTTTTGCACCTGAAACAACTTTTTAAAACCCTTAACACGAGTGTTGTTCGATTCCTTATTCTAAAATAGAGGTATTTTTCTTGACATTTGGAAGACGCAAAACCCGCTTAACTTTTTAAATATTAAGTTCACAGCTCTAGTCAAAAATCCAACCCTTTAAAGAAAAATTGTTTCTGTTTCTCAGTCCCAAAAGCAGAAGTTCTCACCGGCCAATAACACCTCATTGGAAAGATTCATTTACTAAAATGAAATGAAAAACTTTTCATGATAGCCCTTTTTAGAGGCACACTGATTAAAGGAAAAAAACGCAGAGCTTGATTGAAAGGTCTTTCGAAGCCCTTTATTTTGACGCTCGATTTTTAAAAATCGGTTGATTCGTTTTCGAGAAACTTAAAATCTGAATTAATAAATTAATTTTCACTATCCCAAGATTGTCACAAAGGCAACTGACAGCAAATTAAATTCTTTCTTTCCCATAGCAACAAATAAGCGATATTTTCGATAGGCCGATTAAATAAATTAGATACAATTGTTTCTAATTTCCTCAAAAACAGTTCGGCCGATTTTAAAAAATCAAACGTCACAATAAAGGACTTTCAAAGACCTTTTTTAAGGGAATGACCCTAGGGGTAGAGGGTGAAAGGGGGTGCAGTAGTTTTTGGTTAAAAAGTTGTCCACTTTGATACGTTTTTTGATGTGTCTGCGTTTTTTCCTTTAATCAATGGCTTTCGATAAATCAGTGGTGGGAGGGTTTCAAATGAACACCCTGTATATCCTTTATAGTTTTGCTTAATTCGTTCTGTCCGTCCATGTGCACTTTCTAAATGCACGACCTTTGGAATATGGTGTACATGCTCTTTAGGGAACAAGAAAGAATTGTCCTCAAAACAAGAAATATAGAGAGAGTTTACTGTCGATCATACGATGGATGATTTCTTATTCAAAAAATTAGACCAGTATGTAACGTAAAATAAGGAAGCATTGTTGCTTTACTACATGCGCATTGTCCTTCAAATCAATTAAGCGATACCGTGATACTTTGTTGTATTCATAATTATCATAATACGTTCAATATCTCTCATTACTTATACATGCTTATACATTATGATAATTTAGACGCAAAGGAAAGGTTGTAAAGCTAAAGCACGTTAAAAGGCAGTTTACTAAACCATTGGATTAATGGCGAATAGAAATAGAATCGCCTTTATTTTATGGTTTGTAGGCCAGCGTAAAGACATTGAAAATGCCGCATGTGGCACATGTCATAACTTCCGACTACTTTACAAAAGATAAGACGAGTAAAATTTACAATAAGCCATTATAGATATTGCAACCAATAATTCCGTACTTAAACGAAACGTTATTGCTGCAGTAAAACACAAAATGTGCAGGGTAATAACTAAACGTTTATGACACATTGTGGCAGCTGTCAATAGTCGTAATGTTTGTTCCATTTTGCAAGAAAAATTTAAAGACTTGCTCTGCACCGCCGATTTATTGTATCTAATATGCAATGTTGATCTTGGTTCAGTTGTAGGTGACCTGAACTAACGGCGTTTTGCGTACAAATACATTGTATTTACCTCAACGTTACATGATAAAATATATTCCGTTTCTTCTTATTACGTGTAGGCGAAACGATTTGATGGAACACCCAGATTGAGTTGGCGGTTGGCTTTGAGATTGCAATTATGGGTGACGTCATAACTTGGGTGTCTTACCAAAATGCCACAAAAATTATTTTCCATTGTATTTAATATCGCGCAACCTATAATTTTCTCGACATGTGAAAACACCATTTATCTACTACAGATAATTGTGAATTGTAAAGTGGGATCCGTGGCTTTCCATTCACAGAAATATGCTAAGATTTATTAAGTCAGCTGATGATAACTACGATGAATGAGATTTTAATTCATTTACTGTATATTTTAATGGATCATGACAAAGTGACGAAGTGTTCACTGTTCTCACGTAGATAGACGAGGGTTGTCCCAGGAAAACTTTCACAATTCACAGCTGCCACAGGAAAAGGAAATGAAGACGTTTAAGTTGTTTTCTAAAATCTTCAATGGAAACCACCCGTAACCCATACAGCTCATCTATAATCTAGGGGCAGTAATTATCATTCAATTTAATCTAAACGTTCCGCAATGGTACCAATTCTAACACGGATATAGGCATTTAAACATACCTTTGGCTATTAGTTTTTATAAACGTTTATCTTTTGGGGTGGCTCCACAATGGCAGTATTTAAATTGACATTAGGACTGCTGTTATTGTCACTCCCCGAATCTAGTCGAATAAATCTGCTCAAAATTTTATTTAAATTACAAGTTTATACTTTATTGCCATTATAAAATCCATTAAACGCGTTGGCCGTATTGTGACAGTGAACAAAAAATTATACTAAATTCTTGTTATATTTAGGTTCCGGCGTTAGTCTTTGTCGGCATCTCAAAGGTATTAGCACTAAAGAATACCTAATTGTCACATCGTAAACAGATTCCGACGCAAATTGGAGAATTTGAAACAGATTTTTTATCTGATTCGGGCCACCTATGCGCTTTAAGTTTAAGGCACTCGTGCTGAACCCATTGTTTTTAATTTTAAAAGAACAGCACTAATTTAAATAATTTGGTCGTGTTTACGTAAAGCACGCGTTATAGTTGGCGAACGGTTCGCTTTTTTGATGGATGGAAAATATATATGTGGATATAGGCGGGAAATCATATTACTTTTCGGTAAATTGAAATGAATAAGCTATAAATATGATTTGAATTCGTGATTTTGTGGAATTAAACGTTAATTTGTACAGGCGAATATGTTCAGAATTCGAAAGAAAATTGCATAGCGTGTTCCAAATTGCTAATAATACCATTAACAACTGGAAGTATATTTTTAGGTTTACATTCATATCCTTGTTTATATAAATTGAAGGAAGCGAGAGAAAGGTATGCGGATAGCAAATCAAAGAAACGCCACTGAATGTCAATAAGACTAACATGTGAGGTGTTATTATTACAAATTGAGTTTGTATAGGTAGGGAATTATATGTGCTTCAAATGTTGGTATTTCTTTATGAAATGTGTATATTGCTGTAGATAAGAATCGACTCAACATAAGAAGCGTGTAAATTCAGGAAATCATATCTTAATAAGATATAAGTGGCTGCTAGATGTTTTATGGTCCATGACGTTAGGCTATAATAAATGGAAAAACAATTTTTGCATGTAGCAATAGGTGAGCAAGGTTTGTTCCAAAGCCTCCCGCAATTAAAAAATGTGCAATGAAAAATTTTAAATAGTGCTGGTGTTGTGCTAAATTGTGCTGTTCCAATTTTAATTTGTTCTGACCTAGAAAATCAGTTTTTCTTGAATTTAAACACAGGGGCCAACTCGATTCTTAGCCCCAAGGTTTTTACAATGTTGGTAATAAATTGTGCCGGATGCTTATTGGATTGTGCAGTACACATTTTGAAAATAGTCTTACGGTAGCCCATATCTCCTGCACTCAAATGTTGGTGCGGTCATCTTTACTCTCAAACTTGTCACTCACTGTGCGCGTATATAAAATACTAAAAAGGCAAAAATTAAAGAAATAAAAATCACTTCGTCAACAGAATACAGAACCTGAACTAAAAAGCCAAGAATAAAAGTGTTGGGATCTTTTCACTCAATCGATTCCTAAAATTTCAACACTTTCAACGATAAATGGGTTCATCAGGACAAGAAAAGAAACAAAATAGTAGTAAAAATAAAATAAACTAAACTATACAAAACAGGGCCGTAGCCAGACTGTATAATCAGGACAGGATCACAAACATACAGGACAGGCGGCCTATTCCTGAACCATGACAAATTTTAGATAGATAGATACCTTTATTCTTTACCAGAGAGGTGTTGAATAATTCAAAAAATTTACAAACATTATAAACAAGCGTAAACAAACAACAAGAAAATATAAATATACATGTAAAGTTAAAAATTAATAAATACTAAACTACGTAAACTCCTGGAAAATATCAAAGAATTCCTTTAAAGAATAAAAAACAAAGGAATTAAGTCGGATTCTTAGCGTTTTTTTAAACAAATCAAGTGAAGGAATTGACCTTACACCCTGAGGAATGCAATTGTATATCTTCACAGCTATTACTATATGTGAATTATTAATAATTGAAGATTTAGCTATTGGTATTCTAATGAGTTGGGAATGTCTTGTACTGTAAGCATGATAGTCGGAGTTACGTTTAAACAAGTGAACATTACAGTGTACATAAACTACACATTCGAAAATAAATAAGTTATATACAGTTGGTATTTTTAATTTCATAAAATGGGGGCGACACGAGTCTCGAGGCCCTATACCAACTAAAACACGAATGGCTCTCTTTTGCAGCTTGAAAATATTTATGACAAATTTAGAATTTCCCCAAAATAACAAACCATATCTTAAGTGAGATTCGAAGTATGAGAAGTATGTCATCTTTAGTGATTCTTGATGACACGCTCGTTTTAATTGCCTAAGAGAAAACAACGCTTTTGTTAGTTTTGATGTTAAAGCTGAGCTATGCTCTTGCCAAATTAGTTCACGATCAATATTGAGACCTAAAATCTTACATGTGCTTACCAAAGAAATTTTATGATTATCAAAATATATTTCATGAAGTAATGTTGGTGATTTGCCAAAAACGATAATGTTTGATTTTTCTATGTTTATTTGCAGTCTATTTTCAGAGAACCAGAGACGAGCTTGCTCTAAAACTTGTTTAATATTATTGGTAAGATTATTCATACTCGTTCCAGTAACGACAAAACTGGTATCATCCGCGTACATCATCACATCACAGCAGGCTGCTAAATTTACAATATTATGGGGCAGGTCATTAACATAAATAATAAATAGGAGGGGCCCCAAAACAGAGCCTTGAGGAACGCCACATGACAAAATATGTCGACCTGATTGAAATGACATTGTACGGCCATTTGATGTATGCGATATTTCCACAAATTGTGATCTATCGGTTAGGTAGGTTTTTATTAAGTTTAAAGCATTACCTCTAACCCCATAGTGGAACAGTTTATCATACAATAAGGAATGGTCGATAACGTCGAAAGCCTTAGACAAGTCACAATTAATACTAGCCGTCCACAACTGACTCCGAAACCCATTTATCACACTTTTCATTAGATCTGAGAGAGCGGTACTGGTCGAACTTCCCGGAACGAATCCGTGTTGTTGCTTGCACAAAAGATTATTTAAAAGAAAGTACTCAATAATGCGCTTCTTCATCACCTTCTCAATTATAAGTGAAAATGAACAAATGAAGCAAACATACATAAACGTGTGTTTGCTATGCCACTGGTTCAAGATTACGTCAAAATGGCGTTACAATGCAAAGTACTACTTTATTTTGTTGTATTTTTTTCGAGCATGTTATTAAATATAAAACGTAGAGGATTGCGATTGCTTACCGTGAAAGAACAGGTGTGTAAAAGTAAGTGACATTTGATATCTACTATCGTCTGTGCTGTTTGATGAGCACTAAATTCGTTCCAGGGTACATTTAATGTAGTCATAGTTCACTTTGAGAAATTTATGTTTTCATTTTAGATTATTATTCATTGTTTAAAAAAATTTCCACGTGTGTAAATTTTGAATTTTTTGTTAATTTAGGCCAGCCGAGTGGTTATTTGCAAAATAAAAATTTTAATAAGTGCTTATGAAAATAAAGCCAGTAGTTTTTTTTAAAACTAGAAATGCCATTACCTACATTTGAGATTTCAGTCTGGAGGCATATTCTCGATATCATTGGAACAAGTGCAATCCTCTACGTTTTATATTTAATAACATGCTCGAAAAAAATACAACAAAATAAAGTAGTACTTTGCATTGCGTTTTTTTTTAAATTTAAAAGTTTTTAATCACCGGTTCTTAACCAGATTAAATTTTCTCAATCGTCCTCGTAATAGAAGCGTATATGGTTAAAATTTTTCACAGATTTTCATAAGTAAAAAAGCATTTTGCAGTTTGCGCATGCGCACATTTGACTTTTTACTATGTGCGATGTGTTTGCCTTTGCGAATGACATTTCTAGTTTTCGATTTTTACTACATGTATGTTATGTTATGGTTAAAATTTCGAAGAAATATTGTCATAAACAATGAAGTTGGGACTGCACATGCGCACATCTAATGTTTACAATATGAGATATGTTTGCTTTCGTTGGAAAATGCGCTAAAAGATCAAAGCTTCACCAAATATTTGTGATAAACCACCGAGTTCACGAGACGCCCTCGGCCATTTGAGATGTTGATATATCGTAATTGTATACCAGTGCAGCGTTGCAGGTTTTAAAAAAACATGTTATACATAGATATATGTTCGTTTAATTGATAACCGCATCATCGTCAAGAGTAATAATTATATATTTTAGCGCACTAGTAAAATACAATGAGAAATTCGGAAATCTGGCTAGGGCAGGCTTAAAATTTTTCTGGGGAGGCTCAGCCTGCCCTGGCGTACCCCTTGCTACGGGCCTGATACAAAACTCTTACCGTTAGGAACAATGGTTTTCACAGGAGCGACTTCCACAGGGCTATAATATGTCAACTAACCCCAAACACTCGCAAGTCGCAACGCATCAGAGGAAAAGGTTCTCAGGTATCGGTTTCTTGTCCTAGGTCCACAAAGTGACAGATCGAGTTGGAAATGTTCTGGTTAAATTATTTGTACTTTTCGCAGAGAGAGCGCGAGACGGTGGACATATAATGAGACAGGCATTGTTAAGAGTTGCATTAAATAGCATTTTAAATAAATGGTTAGTTTTTAATTCAAACGTCCATTGTTTGTGCTTTGCTTAATACAGTTAATTCTATCGTCGTAACAGGTTCTTCGGAAACAGAAGACGGAAAATCGAGCACACAAGCGTTACCTCAACTTCGTTGTGTTACGCTAAAAAACATCCTTTCGAAGCCGCTAGCATCGAGTAGTGTCTTGTTAAAATCAGGGTACAAATTTACCCTTGACGTTATACGAAATATATTATCAACTTCAGAGCGGAGGCTTCCACGGTCAGAGTCATTATGATGCGAGGACTTCCGCGATAGGACCGTATTAATGTTGACGAAAAGTCGACGTTTCGCCTACTTTCGTAAGGAGATTCATTTGGACACGAAAAGAAACAAAGTAGCAATAAAAATAAAATAAGTAAAATATATATCACTCCCACCAGTGAGCCAACGGGAGCAACGCCCATTCTGCTCAAAAACGGCGGGGCATCAATTCCCTGGTCCAGCGTCCGGTAAACGTCTCTAACAAGGATAAGTTAGTTTTCATTATAAGTAAGTTATTAAATAAATAAACGATTGTAACTAGTCCGTTACAATATTTTATTATATTTTATATTTTGTTTCTTTTCTTGTCCTGATGAAGCCTCTTGTAAAAGAAGGCGAAACGCTGCCTTTTCGGTCAAAATTGACACGGTCCTATCCCAGAAGCCGCTTATCTACTCTAGGATAATCTTCACGCGTATGTTGGAGTATCTCACAGAGAATCTTCACAGATTTCTAAATTCTTAGCAAGATTCAAACAAGTGCCTCTGAAATTTTTGAGATAAATTTTGGAAGATTTTTAGAAATTCTTGAGAAAAAATCCGATACAACTGAATACCGAATAATCCTCGAGATCTTCGCCCATACAACACACAACTTGTCTAAACGTTTATTGAGCGAAATTTCGGGTTGCGTTTTCTAAAAGTGACAGCGTGACGGTTCTCATTATTGACTACTAGTTCATAATGTCCATATTATTAACCACTTTGAACGAATGCCGAGAAAGTCTACTTTACAAGTGGAAAAAAGGTTAATAATCATGTCATCAGACACTAGTAGTGAAAAAAACAAATTTTTGAATCGGCATTAGTTTTACTTTTATTCGAGGTCCGTATATATACAATTTCAATTAAATATCTGAACAAATAAAAAGTTTGAAATAGCGCATGCGTAAAACAAATTTTTTGATTCGGCATTAGTTTGACTTTTATTCGAGTTGCATGCATACAAAATTTCATGTAATTCGGTTCATAACTAACGGAGATGTCAAAAAATCGGATTGCGCGTGCGCAAATAGTATATTAAGATACAAGTGTATAATCAAGTCTTTAAAGCACGCGCAACGAGTTTAAGGGCACGACGCAAAGCGGAGTGCCTTTAACGTTGCAAGTGTTTAAAGACCAATTATACACGTGTATCTTATAGTATTTTTTATTATACCTGCAGTATAATTTAAAAATAGGAAATACAATGAAGTCATATTGACGTTATACTCGAATACATGTCTAATTAAGTGGGCTGGGTGTTCGTAATTTCACGATTGCCATGGAAATGTCACTTGACGTTTGCTTATAAAAATCATCGTCTTGGTGAATTAAACGATTTCCATTGAAAAAGATAATACACCGTCCATTAAATCGGTTGTTGTAAAATCTAAACAAACGTTGGTAGGTGTAAAATCCAACTCCAGTAAAGCCTATTATAAAGAATATGAAAAGTTGTTTCCATGGATGAATAGGAAGTTACTTACGAATACAGTCTTAAATTAATCGATAATGCTGGCATATATGAAGGAAATGTCAAAGGTATTTAAATCTTCTATATTTTGGTGCATTCATTCAAAACTTTAAAGCAATGCTGCGATTAAAAAGTGGAACAGATTTGGAAGCATACCCTAAATTACGCGCGTTTGTGAAAGCTTCAACCAAAGGATAGGTACAAAAGCCAAAGAAATGTTCTGCATTTACAGAAAGCGACCTAAGAGGATTTTTTATTTCATCCAGATGACAGTTTCAAAAGTCATACTTGAAGTATCGTTACAGCAACTTTAAAGCACGTGTGTTTTAAAGGCCTTTTTTCGCACGCATTTGAGTGTTTAAAACGGAGATTGTGATTCAGGTATAATAAAAACAAATTTTTTGATCTGCATTATTTTTATGTGAGGTGCCTACGTACAACATTTCATTTAAATATCTTAACATATAACAAAATTAAGATTGCGCAAATATAAAAGTTGGGTTGCGCATGCGCAATTTTGTTTTACTCATCTGCATAGTTGTCTGAGCTTTAAGGAATATTTACTAACAGAGAAGAGAAAACCGGATATGCATATGTTCTTTGTAACAAGAATTATAAAAGAAACCCTTTTTTGGAGGTTTTGGGCAGTTTTTGGGCTATAACTTTTTGGCCCGTTAGTCTACGTAGCCGAAAATAGCCATCTTTCTTATATCCTTAAGAACATGGTTATCAATTTTCAAAGCGATCAGACGTTTCTACACAAAGTTATCGCGCACACGGACAGACAGACGGACAGACAGACAGCAATACAAAATTATAAACGATCTCGAGAATCGTTAATAATATGAAGCAAATACCAGAATCGGCCCTTGAATTATCTTAGCTGTTTTCGGGAAGATACTTAGAAGGTCATGACTCATGAGCGATTGTATTAGAAAGAATGTACCTATAGTCTCGTTACCGGTGAGCTTGATCAAATGGGTTAAAAGCCCGACCACGATTGAACAGTATATGCAAAATCTCTGATAGATATCTAAAAAATCTCAAAACAAAAATAATCTCAACAATTTGTGAAGGATTGACGATCTGACATTCTGAAAAAAAAACCCTCAGATGTCTCAGGTGTGTCTATAAATAGGATCCCGTAAAAGGCCTGTAAGTATCTGCAAAAACTCTTTAAAAAGCAGTGAGGAAACCTCAAAGTATGTCTGAATATCCTAATGGAGTATCACTAGGGAACCCTTAATATTAAAGATTATTTAACAATTCAATTAAGGATATCATATCTGACATTTTTTTAATGAATTCTTTCGATAGTCTAAGAAAAATGTATCATGAATTAATCAAGAATCTTTAAAAATATGATATGTTAAAGGCCTTTAAGAATCATTAAAGGATCATCGGGGAATAAATTTACTTCCTTCGCTCGTTGAACGACATGGTTGCCACTGCTTTTGCTGACCCTCAATACTAGAAATCTGAAAGTGTCCCGTCGTCAATTAGGAATTGTTACCGTAGAATCAAAAAAGTATACAAATCTTTGCTATGTAAAATTTGGACCAAATAAGGAACGGTATAGAACCGCTTTTGTGGAAGAAAATGCCTACGTCTTTTATCTTTAGCTGGCCTGACACTTGGTGTCCGACCGATTAGAAGTTCTCCTGTGATGAGAGTACAAAACGTGCTTGTCTTCTTTGATTAATTAAAAAAGGTAAAGACGTTTCTTATGTAAACACGTACAGCATTCATTTTATTCTACTGTATAATTATCAATTAATTAGTGTCGAAACGACGGTGGAAGAATTCCCCCATCTTTCTGTTTCTGTTACATGATTTACCTACAAATTAGATAATTTTTCTTCATTATACCGTTTGACGTGTTGTTAGTTATTAAAAATAGATTGAGACAATCCTCTCTCTTTAATCTCTATCCATCGTTAATCTCGAGATGAACTGCAGCAGTTATCAAAAATTGCTGAAGACTACCTACCTATCGAAATAAACGTTTATTGGTCGTTGGTATATTAAAAACACACTTCAGTCAATTCAATGCAATCAACTCGATAGCAACGGCAGCTGCTCGAACAAAAGGTGTCCCAATAATTATACACGGCCCTTCAGACCTCACACAGGATCACGCCCAGGACGGCCCTTTCTTTCACAAGAATAATTTATACTCTGTTATACGACTCGGGGTGGTAAATAATCCAGAGATTGATATATTCCGCTCCAACCAATTTATAAGTCATCATCTATATTAGGTAGAGGTACGACACACGAAATGAGAAAAACTAGTCGAATTCGCTAACCGGATGTTAAAGTTTTAATGCTATCCACCCCCGTCAGGATAAGTAACGGAGTAGCAAAGGGCTCATCATAATATTAACAATTTATGATTAAAACTTTGTAGGTACTTTTTGTCTTCGCAGTTTTATAATTATTGCAACTGTTCACCGTAATTTAATTAAACCGTTGCTGGGATCATAAAATTAGTGATTTTGGTTGAAACTATAAATCACGTAGGAATATAAAAATGATTAAAATCGACATAGTTAATTAATGCAATATATCACATGAATATAGAACAACCTGACTCTCCAAAGGACTGGAGTCGCTTGCGTTCATTTTATTAAAATCCACCTACCTATACCTTTTCCCTAAAAGAATCCTACAGAGTTTACGCATGTATTGTAACTTACATTGTAACATTTAATCGCCTTTCTTGTATGTCATTTTACTGCTACTTATGAATTACCAAAAATAAGTAGCCATCGATCACTGCACAAATCATTATTTAAACTCAGAGGTGGTGTCCAATTTTGATCCCTGTACCCATGGTATAATAAACCTGTACCCGAGCCGCGCTCTAACTTTTGGAGCATTCGTAAGTGCATTATGTTCTTCTCTTACTAGCCTGTGTGTGCATGTACACAAAAATGCTCCATTTTTCGCAGCAATTTTTCATTCGATTGAAACAAGGTAGGTATTCTCCTAAAAGCATACGTATCAAATAAGTACCTAAAACTGAGACAAGAACAAGACTCATCTTTCCTTCTTATTTGTTATCATTTCAAACGCAGCTCTAAGATTTCCAAAGAAACAGCTGATGATGCATTCCCATTCAATTTTATACCTGATCTTATATGGAGTATTTTGGAATTGCTATGTCAGTTTTTAAACATATACATATAAGTGATCGAATTCAATGTGCTACAAATCTTGACGACAATTGTTATGAGTTTGGTAATTGCATTGATCTTGATCTCTTGATTCTTGCATGGCCGATCCTTTTCTCCAATCTCGAAATGTCCTAGACCCGTACGTCCACTACGGGTCTGTGACCCGACTACCATAATTTGCGGTAGATGTTGTGACCAAATTTAAAAGTGGACGTTGCAAGTTGAGTAAGGCGTTATGCTTTCTGTCCAGGTCCCCGGAGAGACCCTCCATACCCTTCCATTTGTTTGGATGTGTTTGCTTGAGGAACAAATCAGTCTCCAGATGTCACTAAATTGAAAACCTAGGAACGAGTGAGATTGCTAGTTCAAAGTTACGTTCTCAGATGCTTTCATTAACTAAAGGTCATGGTATAATAAAAATAATAAAACTAAAGGTGAAAACAGGGATCTATGTTGTAACGATTTAAATCGATAGAGGAGAGAGACACCGTATTTGTTGTACTTTTCTAGGAAATTCTCCTCTCTATCATTACTATGGTACCGTAAAATACAATTTTTTCATTTAACTGCGTAAAATGTAATACTACGATATACAAAAACGTATATAGTATCTCTATTCAGTGATAGCTTTTGAGGTCACGGATAACAAATCGAGCATGTTATCTTGTTAAAACTCATTTTAATTTCGAGGAGTAGCTCTCGTTGGTTTGCTCCAGCTTATCCACTGACATTTTGTTGATAGAAATGTCGGGCTACATAATCGTAACATGCTTTTTAGCACAGACTGCACAGTTAATCTTGCTCGGGAATTATTTCGAAACGAAGTCGAGAACGCTCAACGAATTGTTCTTGCTTCTGATCGGTTTGGTTTACGAAAATTCAAGAGAGAAATATGACATGAAGATGTGGAGAAAATCGCAACGGCCATATGGATTTGGTAAATCAAGCTGGACCAACCTGTGTTTTTTGCGACAAACTTCACGCCAGTGCGTCAGGTTTCATAGCTCCGAAAATTCCGATAATTGCGAAGAAGAAGTTCATAATCGAGAAAAACGTATGATTTATCCGACTTATCCAACGTAATTCCGAGCGTATACAAAGCATGTAGATGGGTTTCCAACTGATCGTACAATAAAGCAATCTCGACCCTGTTCCCAGAGTACCATCAGCATTCTTAATGACGATTTTCACTAACCCTCTTATGTAGACCTCGATCTGCAGATCTTCTCTTCCGCAACGAGAGCGCATCATCGATGATCTTACTGTAATTATCGGCAATAGGAGGAAAGCTCTCTACAAGGACTCGAGCACGGCTATACGACTTAGGTGCTAGCGCCAGCTTGATATACTCTATTTTGTCGGATGGATCAAGGGATAGGTAAGTAAATCTTCGTGTACTTTCTTGAACTGAGACCAAAAGGGTGGTGCCATTAAATTTCGCAAACTCGATATGAGGTACTTTCGTTTGAACCTTTGCTGTACTCCATAATTCGGTGTCTCTAAGATGCGTTCAATTATTAAACTGCTCTCGACATATGATCTACTAAATATGCCACATTCCTCACACTCTCTAATGATGACGTCTTAACTGTTGGATGGATCTTGAATAAGCATATCAGATCTCACCATCTAATTTCTTGAGCGCCGTAAACTTTTGTTGGAGCATTTGCCAACTCGCCTTGATTTGAAGAACATTCTTCTGTTCTTGCATCAGCCTCCGAAGTTCACTAGGATCTGTTGAACATTACCCTCCCTACCTTCCATTCACGTTGTTTCTGTTCCATCTTGCGATAGTGTTCGTCTCGAGTTACGATACTTGCAATAATGCTCCTTGTTGTTGTAATGGAACTCGAGTTAAAAAGCATTTTCCACCACCCGCAGCGTCCACGGAATTTTTGGAATCGAATTTTCAGACTTGAATATCATGCATGATCGACATATCGAATTTTTTGTGATCATTTATTCATAATATCGACTTAAATCGTTATTTTTTGTTATTTGCAACATTTTAAATTAACTACATGCGAAATTAGATCAATTACTAGTAGGCGGGGGACACTTTGTAACCCGAAGGCCCAATCTTCTAATGAGTATAACTTTTGTTTGAAAAGTTATTTTAAAAACTGTTCGACAATTTTGTTCCTTAACTCATCAAGTATGTACACAACAAATTTCGCGGAATTCTCTCCATTTTCGTTGTCCGGTCAAGAATTGCAGGGAAACTTTTTTTCGAATTTTCAAAAACTAATTCCAGATTCGTCATTTTCTTGTTTAAAAGCCCCCAGATAGGTAGGTACCAAATTTCGTCGAAATCGGATTTTTTTTCGCACCCCCATGTAGGTGGGTGCCCCTTCGTGGTAGTAATTTTGAATAAAAATTTACAAAATCGGATAGGGCATACCCGAAAACCTATTCAAAGACGTGCCACTCTTATACCGGGTGATCGAAAAGTACTGCGGAGTGCGGACAGTTTGAATTTCCCGTAAAACTAAACATTTATAAAGTTGATAACATACCTAAATGTCATTTATGTAAAAGCAGTGGCGGATCAATTTAATCACTAATGCATAAGTAAACTATCTTCTAAACATGTTTGCTAATTCCTTAAGTAAAAAACATTAAAAACTTAAAGCGCCCAATTTAAATTGTCTGCAGTTCTTTTTGATCACCCGATATAGTTACTGAGAAAAAATTAAATACGAAATCCAAATTTCATCACTGCTTTGGGGGTGGCTCCCAAACGAAACACGTTGGACCATCAGTTTATTCCGAAAAGTGCTTATCTTGATCCTATCACCCAATTTTTTTTACATGCGGTCTGCATGGTATCAGCCTATCAGCACTTCGGTATAAGGAAACGAGAGCAAAATTTGTTTATTTAAAAAAAAATGCGAAAACGATGGGTTATTCAGAACATTTAAGAGCTTATGAAGTTTGTATCAATCCATTATTACGTATTGACTTCACATAAAATATGTTTGATGCAATACCTAAGCTATTATTCCTTAATACATCTCATTTTGTAGGAAACAAAATGTAGGTCGCTAGGTATTTATAGGTATAGGTCTAGGTATGATATTTGTATATAGAAAAGTACAGATAAATTTCTAAAATTTTTGTTAGAACGTTTTTTAATTGTATTTGTATCTGCACCTACGATTTTTTGAAATTCATGTAGGTAGGTATATTAAACGATAAATCAACGAAAACAATGGGTTTATTCGAAGTAACCCAGACCAGAACAGTTTGCTTTAACGCATTTGACATGTTCCATATACAACACGACAATTGATTGTATCAAACAGGTACCTACTTATGCAATAACCTTTTTGGTTGCAAGTGCAGTACCTACCTCCTACCTACTTAATTTAAAAAGAGTAACTCGGTTCACTTACTATAAATAAAGAAAATACTTTCTGAAACTACTTTAGAAACAACTCCTTTCGTCACTAAAAGGGGTGAAGAAAATGTGATTTTCCTCTCTAGTGAGAAAAGTAAAAAACAATTGCTGCGTAATATTAATAATCACATTTAAAATTGAAACAAACCCGTATCTATAGATTTGCTATGTGTGAAACTTCATTTTTGCATAGGTACGATAATTTTTCAATTTTGATTGTAGTATCGGACAAAATTATGTGTAAAACTTGAGAAGAAAGTGTTTTCCAACTCACGTTCAATTGACACACTCGCTACGCTCATGTGTCAAACTTTGAACTCGAACCTCCACTTTCTTCTCTAATTCTACAAATAACTATTATTCGTGCATATAACTGCAGGTAAGTAGTATATAATATAATATAATCATAACTTACCTAAATGTTCCTTAAAGCAATGACACCTCTGGTGAGAATACAACCCTCGATACAACCCATGGCTGAATTTTAAAATAGTATATAATAAGTATATAATGAAAGTATCTTATACCTATAAATATCGAGCAACTAGACTTATGATAATTATAAGTATATCAGTATACCTAAATACTAAAAAGTTATAATTTTTTAAATTATGTAGGTACTATATATGTACCTACCTATTGCTCTGGCATGTATACCTACCTACGTAAACAAAGCGTTTGTGGTAATTGTAATTTTGTTATTAAAAACTAGACAACTAGATCTGCAATAATTAAGTATACCTAACTAGTTCATCGTTTTAAATAGACACATTCGGCCAATACTTATGGCTATGGGCAGTACAGACCACCCTTATGTTATAATCGCAATTTTCAGCAAGCGTATTAGGGATAAATTACGCATGAGATGCTATTGATTACACGAACAATAAAATATACAAAATTTGCACGCAATAAACGAAAAGAGTGAAGAATCTCATAAAGTAAAATAATTTGCATTAAACACGTTCTAAATCTTATAGTAAAACAAAAGCTCGTTTATAACCTGCAAAATAAATGAGACAAAGTGAAAAGCTCAAGTATATATACGTGATTGGCGGGTTTTATCTATAAAATCAACACTCCTATTTTGGACGCGAACCAATAACAGGGCTGCGTAGTTTGAATAACGGAAAAACTGGTCTTCGGCGGCAAGATAAATCGGGTAATAACGCTTTTAACCGCCCCCCAAGGCGGAGTTCCAGCAACATGCACCTTTTTCCCAACATGAACAGAACCTTCACTCACCACCGCAACCGTTTAGAGATACGAACTGTAACACGTGCTTTACTGTGTGGAATCGTGATTTTAATACCGATTATCAATTACCTATACCGAATAGTGTACTATAGTGACAATATGTGATCCCTCATGACCGTATAGTAAAACGATATGGTGATGTGTTTCTCCAAACATGACTGACTGCAGTGCAAAGTAAACTATAGTGCGAAATCTTTGAAGATGCAAGACACTGATATACCATCACCAAGCACATCGCCACCAGAAATGTCACCGTACCTAATTTCAAAATACAGCAGTCCCATTTCATCACGTTCACCTAGTCCATCGCTTCCTGAACATTCTCAAGTCGAAGACGACTCCAAGTACATCTCAGAAGACGAAATAAGCGTCGGCTGCCCAAGTCCGGCGATTAACGTCAACGCGGAAAGTCGCAGCCCAAGTTATCTGAATACGACGGCAACGTGCCGATCCGACAACTGTCGCTGCGGCAAAGAGTCAGAAGTTGAAGACTACTTTAAACCCCTAAAGAAGCTGAAAATGGTGCGACTATCCGCCGAACAACGAATATCGCCAACGCTCGAAGTGCACGACAGGTCGGAAGGCGTTAAGAGTTTTTCAATCGAGGACATTCTTAATCACAAACCCGCCAAGTCTTTGCTAAATAGTAAAATAGTGCGCCCGTGGGACTTGGATCCGGAAATCGAAGCACAGCAAAGTTTGGAACGATTTCACAGACATTTAAAGGCCCAACAGTTAGCACTGTTGCGACCTGAGTTTGCATTTAATGTTAGTTATACGTCAGAAACGGGAAGTGATCGGTCTTCTAGTGTTACCAGCGACTGTTGCTCACCGGATATTGTGACGAGTACCGCGATCCAAAGACAGAAACACCATCAGAACAACAAGCAACTCGGAGCTACTCCTTTAGACGCTCTCTTCCAAATGACATCCAAAACCTTCGATTCAAGCACAGGCGAATCAAGTGCTGGTAAGTCGAGCAATTTTTGAATCTGTCTTTACCTTTTGAAATGATATCTAATAAGCGTAGCGACGTATCTCGTAAAGTGAGCTTTTCTATGTAATTAATTCTACGTGCAGACTGGTTTTATTTAAAAGTGAGCTTGAATTAAGTAATTAAATTGTAATTTTCTTTCTATTACGTAATTAAATTCAAAAGGTAAGTTTATGTCTATATTAAAAAATTATATACCTCTAGGGTATAAAATAAGTTCCCAGAAATCTTTATTCGGCTAGCCTCCAGGAAGTTTGTTAAAATAGTGTTAATCGATGTTGGATATCATTTACAGTACGTATCGTTTTGCATGAGAAATACCAAGATTCCTGGTATGTCCCCCCTTCAAAGTCAAACCGACCATCAGATCACGTGCGTTGTGGTATCGCAATTATGAAAGGTCTAACGATTCTCTTTAGCTGCAGTAATTTCTTGCATTGCAATTACACGCAAATTCCGTACCTAAACAGCGTTTAAAGGCATGCTAAAAAGGAGAGAAAACAACGAACGGTATGGACGTGTTTTGAAATGCCATCACATTACAAACAACGGCTATAAAAAGTAGGTACGTTAGGGAGTTGAAGATATAAAAACCTATAGAATTAGCACACTAGTATGAAGAATGTCAGATGAGCCCTTAGAAAGGAATATCATTTGAATTATCAGAAAAAGAATTTTTTTGGTATAGAATCATTTCCCATTCAGTACCAGCAGTTAGGTGCCCTCAGTTCTAAAAGTTTTCCTGGTATTTGTAAATGTTACCTTTCCATCGCAGACAAAGGAAAGCGTATTCCCATGCAACTGGTTGGCAATTTATTAATTTTTTTATGATAGAGAAAATATTATTATTATTATTTATAAACATTATTTAAAAAGAAATTTTAAAGATTTAGGAGAGGAAGAAAATTTCAGTTAAAGCGATTGTAGAAAGCGTTTTTACTACTCCAGTATAAGATGTACTTACTTGATGGATACGCCATGTGGTCAGAAAAAATAATCTGGATTTACAGATCTATTGAGAGTATATATTCAACATGCCAAAAATCCAGAAGTGGCATTTGAAATGGTAGCGGCTTTGTTCCAGGCAGCACCAATCAGTTTTCCTACGACATTTCAGTTAATAGTTTTGTTCTCTCTTTGAAACATGTAAGAATCCGTTTAAAAAATTGAGCTCATTGGGTTTCCTGGGGATAAAGACTTCTTTTATCCATTTTTAAAAAAATTCCGAATTTATGAATGAGGATTTATATTCATAGGTACATAAATCTGAACCCGTTGACATTCCTTGCAAAATTGTTTGAATTGTTTGATGGCTCCTTTTAAAATAAGTCCATGTCCCCCGACGTTCGCACAAGCAATTATGAACACATTCTCTCCTTTTTCTCTCAAAGTTAGCACGTGAACACTTCTGCTGCCTTTCTGGGCTGTAACTCTATCAGGTTTGTTATTTATTTGAATACAATTTTCGTCCATATTGCATGTGCACTGTGGTTTACCTTTTAAATCATAAACACTCTGAAGTCAAGAGCAATTGGTCCACTTCTTCTCTATTCATGCGCGTTGCCCGAGCCAGCTAGTGAAAGCCCTTCACTTTTTCTTACTGACAAATCAGGGTGTCTCTCCATGAAGGAATAAAACCAATGCATTCCAGCGGTCTTGGTTTCTTCCTTAGCTGAAAACTTAGAATCAAGTTTCAGTTTTTTTTGCAAAGCTGAATGCAATTCCTCTGACAGATGCTCCACCAATCTATTTTCATTTTCGACGCTCAAAACAGAAAGCCTTCCTACATGAACTTTGGTAGAAGCACCGGTACTCAGATGCCTTCTTAAAGTTCTTGACGGTATGGTATAGACAGTAGACACGACGAGCTTCATTGCCTCCCATTTACCGAGTCTTAACTTTTTGCAATGCGGATCGTAGGTCTCCTTCTGCCCACAAGAATAGAGCTATAAATAAGGACATCCTTGTAGTTAAAAGGAGAAGGAATACTATGAGGCGTGTAAGAATTTTTATATATTCATTTATTTGGGTAAGTATCTATTTTAAGAGATACTGGTCCGAGGCATATAAGGTCGCTCATAAGTTTGTAAATGGTCGATTATCCGGGAAAATATACAAGGTATTAAAAAAAGTTTATACAACAGATTTGAGGTTCTTTAATGTCTACTAGGTAGTAGTAATTTTAATTATACAGGGTTGGTTATAAAGGCGCGGCACACCAATATTGCATTTTTTTAAATGGAACACCCCGTATATTATTTGATTTTTCAAATTATTCTCTCAATGTTGAGCATAATTTGTAAGAAATCGTTTCGGAATTATCTAGTTTTGAAAATAAAAGGTATTGCTTTAAAATGTATTGAATAAAGAACAATATGGCATCCCGAATTTCTTTTGAAAACATTCTGTAGTTATGAAAAGAACCGTGTGTGAAGTTTGTTATGATTGTTTGGAATCATTAATTCTTGTTTTTTGTTCAATTAATTACTAATGAATTTTTAAATAATAGCGTTTATTTTCAAAACTCGATAACCCGGAAACGACTGAATTTAGGTACAAATTTTGCTTAAAATTGACAGAAGTATTGAAATATTGAATAACATACAGGGTGTTCTATTTAAAAAATACAATTTTGGAGTGCCGCGCCTTTATGAGCAACCCTGTAAATTATTACTGCTTAGTAGAAGAACCCCAAAACTACTGTATAAATCATATTTCAATATCTTTAATATTTTCCCCGATGATGGACCGTTTCCAGACTTATCAGCGACCCTGGGGCATATACATATACCATATTCACCCTATATTACTTTTTTATTATCACCAATGCTAACGGGAGCCAGATATACAGGGTGATAATTTAAAAACTTACCACCCCCCATGTTTTAGTAAATAAACGAGATATTTAAAAAAATCAAAATCCGTTTCGTTAATTCGGAGGGGGAATCACAATGACATAGTTGGCGACGCCAACCCCCTGCGCCCCAGCCACCCCAACTTTTAAATCGGAAATAGTGACCTCCTATGTGTGATACGTCGTGGGAAAGCTCTGAAAAAATGCTTTCCAACCATTAGTTTATTTTTTGATTTGCACTATAACCTAAATGTAATGCTATTTGGTATGGTTGGAAAGCATTTTTTCAGAGCTTTCCAACGACGTATCACACATGGGGGGTCACTATTTATGATTTAGAAGTTGAGGTGGCTGGGGTGCAGGGGGTTGGCGTCGCCAACTATGTCTCCGAATTACCGAAACGGATTTTGATTTTTTAAAATATCTCGTTTATTTACTAAGACATGGGGGGTGGTAAGTTTTCAAATTGCCACCCTGTATATTGAATCTGTACTTCCAGCTCTTCTCTGGCCACATATTGGTAACTATCAAGCACCTTGTTTCTATTTATTTTGTTGTGGATCAAAAACCTCACTAAACACCTTAACCAGAGTCCAGAATATTTAAGGAAACCGCTTTGGTGATGTAGGTACTTACTTAGATAACGCAAAATTTGTCAAATTTGTTCAAGGCATCAGGCGTCGCTCATATTTTATGAAATTTCAATTTTATTGAAAAAAATATAAACGTAGAGTCGTAAGTTATAACTTCGAAGATGAGCAGAGACAAAAATGTGTATCATGTCGACGAATATGGAATCGTCCTCGCTTGGTCTTTGGTGCGGATTTTGGAATTTATTGTGAGAAGTGTGTACCTATAGGCTGGCAGGATTGGCGATACCTAACTAATCGACTCAATAACACAATGCCTATGGATATGAAATGTTGGTGGGTGATATTATGATGAATAAAAATGATTAGAAATGTCTTATTTTTACATCCGATGGTTCTTTTAGACTATTTCTATATCATTTGACAAAATATAATTAATAATTAACGTTAACATATCAAAAAATTAAAACTATTCTATTCAACGGTAGGTAATTACATTATCAAATTATTGTAGTCATTAATTAACTGGAAAATTTCCTGTTAAATTGTTATTGGATAACGACAAAACCGTTCTTTGTATAGTGATGTAGAAGAACGATTTTAATTATCATGGCTATCTTAAAAAATAAAATTTCATTAGCTTGTCGACAAACCTCGTAAGAATAACATATCGAAAAAAACTGGTTCTGAGGATCCATCAGAAACATAAAAATGTACAAGATGTGCCATTCAAGTTTCGAAATTTGGAGTAAGTTTCAGTCGAACGGGAAAATACTGGAGCATCCATTATAATTTTATAATCATACCCACAACTCCGCGCCAACGTCATAGGAGTAGGCCTAGATTTCTACACATTGTTATTACTTATACCAAATGGTCTTCAAGTCCACCCTCGCCTACTAAAACCTTCTTTTTCTTTTTTTAAATTTTAATCAATTGCTCCCTTTACGTGGTTAAACATCTCAACCAATAGTGGTAAAAAATTTTCGGTTTCAATTTCTACTCATTTCAAGTTGATTTGTCAAGAATTACACAAAGTAAATGGTACGGGCAGATATTTTTCAGGACGCATAAACATCAGGTTGCAGAAAGGATTCCTCATCGAAAAACTAGGGATAGAGAGTCAGCCACTATGACAAATAATAAATATTTAGGTAGATAATTAAAATTAAGAAACAACTCAAGCCCGACCAGTCCTGCGTGTTTGTTTGTTGTCAAAATGATCTATTGTGAAAATAATCACACTTTTCAATAGCAGGAATTTCAGTAATCGCAATTAGGTAATTATAAACAAATTACTACGAAATTAGATAACGTGCGTCGATATACGTTTGTAATCATGGCATTGTTAGTCTCAACAATTACATAGCATACAAAAAATGTATGACCGTTCTTAATTAGTGATTTTTACAAGTAAGCTTCTTGCTTCTTGTTTGTCTTGATGTCTTGTGCAAGAGAAGGAGAGACAAGACAAGAAACACTCACTATGAGACAAGAAATTTTTTGACTTGTAGACCATTCTCTCTCTCAAGATGTCCGAAATGCGGTAAAATGATAAACCGGATCAGGGTAAACGCACTCTTAGGGAGGGATTTACCGCGGTTGGCACTAGAATTAAAAATATTATTCCAAAAAAGTGTGAAGAGTAGAAATTTTTGCACGTTGCAACCACCGAATGGTGGAAAGTAATGGCGGTTAATTTTTATTGGTTTTCTAACTTCCAGAGCTGTCTACAGAAAAGCTGACACAACAGATTTTACTTCTCTTTTCCCACGAAATTCTTAATTTGCAGCGTTGGATATGTACCCTAATCTGACTTCTTTCTGGCGAGTAAAACAATACACCAGCTTTCGATAATATGGTGGCAAATATGATTTAAGTTAGTTAGTTCATGTTTACGAAATGGTTTTAACGAAGCTCAGAACAAACTGACGAAAATTAGAAGAGAGCAAATATGTACGAAGGCGTAGAAAAACCCACGACCAATATTTGTATAAAGTTGCAAGAAACACTTACAAGTCCAAAAAAGAACTAACTACCTAATTATAAAAAATACAGTTAACTTTATGATAACGAATTAAAAAAAGTGCAATTCCACTAAAGGATTGTTCTGCTTCAACTTCACCTCCTTTTGCCTTTTGTCGCCGATCTTAAAAAATAATATTTTATGACACACAATCGTCTGGATAGACTGGAGGAACGAATAACTATTACATGAGCAATGTGAAAACGAGTAGGTACCTATTGAAAACAACTCATCCATTACCCTGATCCACCACTGCCTTTAAGTAAATAACAATGGCCAGCTGTACAAACGTTTTATTTTAATAGAAATTTGAAATGTAATCAATCGTTTATAATAATCCGATAGAAAGTTTGAAATTTACCATAGTTTTGCATACATATTTCAAATAGTTCTTTTCCGATTCCTAAGCTCTACAGAGCTTTGCTTTTAAAATCACATCAGAGAAGTTCAAAGGTATATTTCCAAGCCGATATTTTTAAAATCAAATTATTCTGCACATTCATTTAGGATTTTTCGTTTAAGGGATGTATCTGCATGTGCGTTTAATATTAGTGTTTTAATCATATTAAGATTCTATTATTTAAATGTTATCGTGTATAATACCAGGGCATGGAATAAATCATGCTCTCTTCCTTCCAGCAATATTACAACGAACTTTTAGCAATAGACACAACTTTTGCAGATAAAACATGAACTTGAAGTTTATTTGGGATTTCACGGGAAGTAAATGCAATAAGTTGCTTTCCCGAAGTAAGCATCCAGATAAACTACTCCAGATGCGTTAGTTTCATCATGAACCAAACAGTTCAGGATATCATATCTCTGCATCGACAAGTTCTCCTTTCCAACCCGACATGTTCAGATCATATGGTTCCGGTAGGTTTGTCTGCTTTTTCCCTTGTTTTGAAAGCGATTTAACAAACTTCCGACGACACTTATAGGTATTTGTACGCTTTTTGCAAATATCTGCGGTGTTCAATTGACGAATCTGCTAATGTACCAAATTTTAACATTGGAAATGTTTATGTATGTTTTTGTACTTATATCATGGGTACAAAGTTACGGGTTTCGTTCAAGGCCCAAAAGGCAACGGTGTCGCATGAAGTAACGACTGTAGTGCATATAGTGGATATAGTTATTTATGTTTTACATATGGCGTTATACGGTTATCATTTCCAATGTGCGATAGTTGTATGGACAAGCTTGACTTTTTACATATTTTCAAATGGAAAGGTGGGTGAACTAACCATATAAAACTCCATACTTTAATTTACTGGATACTGCAAATATACGTCCCTAAATAAATTATAACATTTTATGTAAGTGTGTATTCACAACACGGCTGCGATTAAGGACTTTCCTTTGTTTCCGAATATGTCCTTTACAATTTTGAAGGGGGTATAGGGGGAAGGAAAAAGGGATCTATGAACATAAATAACAGGTGGCGCAATAGGTATTGACTGTTTTTCAGGTGATGTGATAAAGCCAGTAATAAAAATACAAAATCTAGAAAAATATTTCATTATGTTCTCAATTAATATTCTTGGGCTCCATCGCTAAATGTACGTAAAAGTTGCTGGTGAGACAGCGAGGAACTCTTAAGCAAATCATGTTTGCAATCAGAGCTACAGAAATATGCAACGTCGTATCGTATTCGAACTTTTCAAAAAAATTTGAAAAGACAACCTTAGCCCTATAAAAAACCTGAATTGGAATACGCATTTATGTGATAAAAAAACTATCCATGCAAAGAATTGAACCCGAGCCGCCCAGTTGCAAACGGAGTAGCCTTGTCACTAGGCCATTATGATATACATTCAATCGTGATTAAACCCACTCCGAAATATTTGAGGGGGAGGGCTAATTTTCACATGCATCATGCACACGCGTTTACCGTTTACAAATATGCGCCCCGGAATCTTAAAACAGTTGTCCATCGTTGCGTGTGCAGCCTGCAGGAAGAAAACCCTTTTTGTCTCTTGGAATACCTATGCAAGTGGCAAGCAGTTCTTCAGCTACCACAATATCTCCTCTAATGGTTCTTGACTACAATGTTTGTCTTTTCGGTTCTTTCACTTTAGAAACCCCACATAGTGGGATAACTGTGGCTAAAATTTCCTAAAATAACCCAATGAATAAAGGCGCGGTCATTGGCTTACCCCTTACCTCCTCATTTGAAGCACGACTTAAATAATGAATTTTGAATAAGCTTGAATATGTTGAATGTATAAATAGAACAAAATAATTACAATATTAAAATTTAATGATGGAAATTATATGGTACATTTACTTTATAAATTGCGTTCTGTGCATTAAAATGATGTCCTAAAACACTCCATTTAATTCTTAATTTACAAAGTT
Source organism: Photinus pyralis (assembly GCF_008802855.1). Taxonomy (NCBI): domain Eukaryota; kingdom Metazoa; phylum Arthropoda; class Insecta; order Coleoptera; family Lampyridae; genus Photinus; species Photinus pyralis. Next base: position 4,925,982 of record NW_022170738.1, read on the forward strand.
AAAAGAATAATATAATTAAATAGCCACATGCAATTTCCAAATAGTTCCAATTAAGCCATGATTCACAACACTGCGCGTAATTTTAAGTGTCATTTTAGCACAATCCTGCTAATGCTTTTAACAAACGACCATGCGGGGTGGTTGTTCTCTCGGTTCTGGTGAACAATTCCAAAACGATAAACAAATACAAGAAATAATTAGCAATGCGAAATCGTGCCGTAAAAACCTACCGCAAATTTCTCAGTAAAACTTAAGCCAATTGAACTTTTTGCGTATACGCCATTAGCGTCTGATACTATTTAATTATTTCCTGTACAAGTGTACAACCCCCCTTCTTCCTAAAATTTGCGGTCCATACCGTATTAATCATTCCAAAATTCTTATTACCCTAATTTGATACAATTAAGGTGTTATATAATTAAGATGCCGCTTTAATATTATTTCATCTCTGATGTTTTGACCTTCTCGACATATCCTCAATCAATTTTACACTACATTAAAGTCGGGTACTTTAAAAATGACTTCAGCTACTATACAAGAAGATCTCGTTTTAACGTTATACGCAAGAAGGACGAACAAAAAGTTCAAACTCACGAAATGCGGTTCAAACTTTTAAGTACTTTATAATTGCCACTTTCAGAATTAGATATAACATCAAACTAATAACAAGTTCTGTAAGTATGATAATATATGGCAAGGATGGAAAAATTTTAGTTCTTGTTTTTGTTTATGAATTGCCTTTTGATGGTTTTGCTCGTCGGAAGCTGAAAAAAATGGTTTTCACCTGTCAAGAGGTCTTGTAAAATTTGTTTTTGTTACGCCCCTAAATTTCACTTGTCACACATCCTGTAATTTTATAATATATCGTTCAGACTACTTTTTCTTAAAACTGTGTTTTGAAGACGTCGCAGATTAAAGTCTAATATTCGTCAACCTTGCCATAAATTCAATTCAATTTTATTGTTATCTACCTTTGTACAATGGATTAACATTGTGTAGGGGCTAGTCAAGATTACATAGTTGCAATGGAGTACAAGTTTAAATTAAAAAGTAAATAAATTTATTTGCAGATGTTTACGAATTCATCGATTTTATATATTGCATTTTGTACTAATAGCTTTTTAAATTTCCACCTGAATTCCCTGAAAGTCATTATATTTTTCATGCAAATTGCATATACTTCTAACGATTATACCCTCGTGTAAAAAATGAAGCAATTACTAGGCGCCTGAATCCCGAAATATTTTGAAAAATTAGCAGAATGGCATTATCCCACAAGCGAAAAGTGTTTAGAATCCCTTTTCTTATGAGACAACGGAACATTTTGGAAATTCATTTAACAACAAAGTGGGTCAATATCGGTATGAACTCTATTTGAATTTGCTTTAAAAACAAGTCGGGGTATCCGAACAATGGGCAATATTTTTTTTCGTTACAGTTTTATATCCACTATAGAACATTCCTAATTTTGAGGCACTCTGGTTAATTTCTCACAAGTTCCCCTTAGGCAATTTTCCAGTTTTTCTCGTCAAATCCTTATCGCGTTTGTGAATGTTCGTATTTTCGCCATATCTCTGCATAGAAAACAGATATCACAATGAGGTTTTCACTGATATTCTCACTTTTTCATCTTATTTAATAATATCATATAATAATTATATCGTTGAAATGTTCAAAAAAACCTGCAAAGTTTATGAATGTCACATCGCGCCCTCTACCACTTATCACATTTACTAAACAAAACTCTATTCATGTAAAATCTGATTCCACGAAGAGAGCTCCTTCCAACAAGACCTATTATGTGAAAACTGTTAACGTAAACCGAAGTTACATTCAATTCCTTAAAGAGATGTTACCCTTCCCACGCCCCTCATATTTTATGAGCTAGCTAGAGCAATATGTGCTGCATCAAAATGATGCAAAATTGATATAAGATTGCTTTGCATGTATTTTTTATGCATGTTTCTTGGGTATATTGTAGAAAAAGTCATTTTTCTACTTAACCATGTATCGTACGCCCTCTAGCGGCGAAGCTAGAAACTTGAAAATAATTTCCAGCCATTTCTCTTGGCCCCTTTTATGAATTTTTTTCCCAAAGCGGTGCAATTAACGGTTCCATAGATATGGCCTGTGACCATTATTAATGAGACACCCTGTACATAATAGGCAAGGGCGTGCCCAACACCCTAAATAAAACCGTTAATTCCACCTTTCCATTTGGTACGGTTACTTAGGTAAAGAATTAATGAAGAATTTGAAATTTTGTGTACGTAGCTCGTAAAGGCGAAGTTTTGGATCTCCCCTGTTTATTCCTCCATCACCTCAATTAAATAAACCTTGTATTTGTGGAAATTACAAGGATATTTGAAAGACGACATTCACTAGCTACTATACTGCTTAACTTAATTTTGACTTTAAATTTCCTGAACATGACATAGTTTAAGAAAATCAGACCGAATAGGAATAGTATGTGTAGTTTTGAAAGTTGATACAGTTATTCTTTGAAGTGTAAAGAGGAACATAGTGTATCCGAGAGTGAGGGGTGATCTGACGTCGCCATATAGCAGAAGCAGGAGATGTTTCTTGAAGTATATCGTGCGCCCTCTCACTCACTCGGACCTTAATAAACATGTTTTTTTTTTGCAAACTTGTACAAATTGCCAACCTGATCTTACTTCCCTCCCTCTTACCAAAGGGTCAGCGAAATATCACGCCTTCCATCAAGTCCGGGAATGGTTTGGGAGCCAACTCCCACCTGAAATATTTATTTTTTTGTTATTGATTTTATTTTATTGCCTTTATTTTATAGTCTGGTTGGAAGCGAGGAATCGACGTATAATATATATGTAATATAATATATTGTATAGTAAAATATAAGCTTAGAACCGATCACGACCTTGGACCATGAATCTTAACTTGATGACAAAAATGACAAATTTTCGGTAGCTGTTCAGACGGTAGAAACTTTTAAGTCTTAATAAGAAAAGAAACTTAACAAAGGGTCTCGCTGACTAAACTGCTTCTATTTTCAACTCGAAGTTCAACACTTTTTCGTAATGAGACAACACGCTTTAAAAGACTTTCTTCGAACTTTTACCACTTCACTTGACGAAGTAATAACTTAAATCTTTCATTAATATTGCTTAACTTCTTCTACACACTTTATGACATACTGACGAAATACGTTTTCACATACAGACTGCCATCAAAAAACCAGCAGCAGTCTCGTTTTTACGCTGTTTCCAGTATTTAAGAAAAAACCATAAAATAAACCTCTTATTTATGAATTTTTAAATAAATCGCACATCCCAACGGAACGCGTCTAAACGTCCCCACTTTTGCAAAGGTGAAATTCTTAGTAAAATCTCCATCTCCCTATCAGCGCCAGAACACGCGCGTTATTTAAATTTCACCTGATAATAAACCTCCATATCTCCAACGACCAGATGTGCCTACATTAAAGTATAATTTTTTTAGAAATGGGTAGTACCAAAAAGTTTAGATAGAATTATCCGCGAATTATCGTGGAAAACTTTTTACGCACACTGAGTAGGAATTTCAACTTTTCGAAAACTTGCTAGAAAGTGCTTTTAGGAATCAGAAAACTCATGATAGAGGTCTTAGAAACCGTACTGCAACTACTTTTTAAAAAGTTTCGAAAGAATTTTCTTACAGACATTCCATAGGTCTCAAGGAGAGAAGGCAACGAGATTTCTCTGTGCCGGTATCAAAACTCAAAGTATCCCAACAGTTACCCAATAGCATTGGCATTAAGCTCTTCAACAACCTCCTCAGCACCATGAAAAATATAAAGACTTTCAGTGAATTCTGGTTAAAATTAAAAAAAGTTATTGGTTCAAAATGCAATCTATAAAATCGACGAATTCGTAAACATCTGCAAATAAATTTATTTACTTTTTAATTTAAACCTTGTAAATTGCAGCTATGTAATCTTATTCCTTTACTGTCTTGACTAGCCCTTACACAATGTTAATCCATTGTCAAAAGGTAACAATAAAAAATTGAATTGAATTGAATTAAAAATACATATAGGTAATAAGTATATACATATTCTTTGGAATTTTCTTGAAGAAAATAAGAAAAGTTTCGTGAAAACATTTTTAGAAATTGAGGGCGCCTTTTGGACTACAGAATGAACCCGCTGCTTCCTGTAAACTGCTTTACATCACTATTTTTCCTGATGTAGGTACCTTCTTGCACCTTTTTTGTGCTCGTTTTGTACTAACCCAGGTTTTGTACGCCTTTCATGTAATGAGTAATTCAAAATGTATTCGTATTGACATGACTCAACACCATAGCTTGTTTTGTGCTAATTTGAGCGTCAATACTCCGGTTTTGTGCGCCTTTCCTTTTGGAGAAAATTTCTTCAACGGTGGTTAACGTAACGTAGCATCCCTTACAGTGACTTGAAACGTATGTCATGGTTTTGTGCCTATTTTGTGCTGATTTTTGCGCTAATTCCCAAGTTTTGTGCGCCTTTCGTTTCGGAGAAAAGTTTTTCGTTGGTAGTCCAATTTAATGCAACTGCTAATTTGTTCAGTTTAACTATAGAAGGTACGATGATGGATAATTATAACGGTTATTAGGTATATACTACTATGAAGAAAACTAGAAAATTCCGACAATATTTTAGCGATGTAACAAATTGGGGTGCTGATTTAGGGGTGCTAACTTAACCCAACTTTCCCAAAGAAACGTTCTTGTTCTGTCAGACACGACTTTCAGCAAAATCTATTGAGATAAACTTGCATAGGTGAATAAAAAAATCCTAGTTGAACAAACGTTCCGTATCTCTAATTTACCAATATTTCTAATTAAATTTTTACCCCTTAGACTATTTTCCACACAACAGAGTCGTATCTGTAGTACATTACGAACACAATTAATAAATTTGGAAATTCACAGTTCCATTTCATTTAGAAATGTAGCTTCTAGTTCTAGTTTGGGCCTTTTTTTACAAATTAAAATTACAATGACATATTTCTATTAACGCACCATTTTTAGAAAAATAGAACTTAAGGGAAGGCAAAAGTTACAGCGTTTTTGTTATTTCGCAAAATTTGAACCCATTTAAATAGGTATACACGAGATCGTTTTGATTTGTTTTTGGAAAAATATTACCTACTTATCATTAACTTAGTATTTACTAAGTTCAAATTCATACAACATATTATCGCATATATCGCTTATTGTGGTAGAACTTTTCTAGAATTAGAGAATCATACGATTTGCACCTTTATACTGCATACAATTTAAATATATTAGATTCCAAAGGGACTCTATTGAAGTATTTACAGTGGCAAACATTATGGGCATGACCAATTTGATGTGGAGTCCGTGGCGATTAGGGAAGTAGTCGCCAGCCAAGTATTTTTCTTAAATTGAATTGACCGCGTCAAATTTCCAAGCCGCTTATCAACAAGAATTTTGGTTATTGAATTCAAATGAGATTCCATTTCAATTATACACGATGCGCGAGGCCACACGCATACCAGTCATTTTTGCACCATCGTACTACTTAGCTTTTTTGCTAAGAAAATAATCAATTATTCACATCTCAAATTTATTCGTACGATACTTAATCATACGTTGACAAGATTTTTTTAGGTTGAAGAATGATTCACATGTGCTTCTTATTAAATTATATAATGAGCTTTCTTCAAAGGAAATTACTTTATATAGACGGCACTTGAAATTTACAATTATTTAATCTGCAATTTAATTAACTTTAACACACCTGCGAAGTTTAACAATTTAACCGTCGTATCTGGAGCGCATATTTTTTTAAATCTACAGTAATTAGGTACAGTATTCTGGGAATCAGCTAGTACACACTAAACTGGGGTAAAACATGCGATCTATATCTGATTGTAGGCCAGTTAACCAATTGTCTTTATTAAATTCCAGTAGATGTGTTCGATATCTCGCCGCGTAAAAGCGGGTAATAAACCCTTTCCATTAAGATGAAAAGTGTAGTAATTCAGGTCACCGACTTACATAACAATAACTAGTTGCATAAAAAATTACAGAAAAAAGTAGTGTAGAGCATAGATACAAGAAGACCATAGCCACCTATAAAGTTGTTGGTCACTCAATTAGCCACACAACGCTCAATATTGAGTTCCAGCGGCTTCTTTGACCGTCCTGAGCCTCCAATTAGTGTGAACCGTCGCTTCGGGCATCGGCGGTCCCTTTGATGTTAAAAAATACCTGTACAGGCTTAGACTGTGCATTTCGATATGCTAGTTATGTGTTTTATGCCTTTAACTGAAGATTTTTCACCGTCTAAAGAATAGTCCAATTAGAATGTGAAGGACGTTTTTTAAAAACGCACCTCATTAACGCTTCTTCACTAAACGATCACATTCTTAACGAACTTTAATTTCTTAAATGCTGGGATCGTGTGCGAAGTTAGATTTAAGTTAATCACATTCTTTGAATCAGTGATACATGTAGAAAAGATTAGATTTGTTATACTTAATGGCTTACCAGATGCAAAAATGTGTTAAATGTCACTCAGAAGGACATTCCTAAAGCTATCCACATTCTACCTTCACGCTTACACTTAATTAATTAATCGCGTTATTAACCGGGGTTGGGAATTCTGTACGCCACGCATTTTTTTGCACTTTTAAGGCGGCGAAATTTATGGCACGCAATAAAGGTTTAGTTACCCGAATTTTCGATGACAAAAGTATGGGCTGTAAATGGTGGCAATAAAGGCAACTGACCGCGGTAATAAAAGTGGCGAGGATTTAAGAAACAAAAAAAAGTAAAGTGCAAGTAGGGGTTCGGTTAATGCGCTGATATAAAAAGCTTAACCTATTTTCAAAATGGAATTTATTTATTAAAGATCTTCGTTTCTCGTAAAAAGCAATTTCATGCTCTTAATGATTCCTGAGATTAATTACGTTAAATGTCGCAAGTCCTAACAGAAATGGAGTTATAATTTGATTTTGCTTGTATTTTATACGGGGGACAGTAAATGCTGGAAAAATTATTGGAAGTTGAACAGTTCGACTCAAAATATGCTAGAAGAGGCGAAAAGCAATTTTGTAATTCAAAAAGAGCTTTAGTTCCAAAAGGAAAAAGAAATGCTTGCTTACCATTAGAAGTCACATCCGAATATCGTTTTTGTCCTTGTGGCTTGTCAGCCATTACAGTTGGAACAACAATTTTGCAAAATTTATAAGACAAGAGACTATCAAATTTAAACTGAGTGAACATAATATACATTGTTGCAATAATGCCTGCTGTGGAATTTTAGCTATGCTTAATCCTAACCACACCCTAAGCTTGACAGTGCAAGTACTTAGATTTTTCTTTAAATTCAGAAGTATAATGAAAAAAAATTTTCGGTCAAGAAATGTGCAAGAAGCTTTTCGGAAAAGACAAGAAATGATATCAAAAAATTGAAAGCTAAGAAGTTAATAACTTTTAGTTTTGAATCAGTAAGATGAAACCAAAAATCACAGAACAAGCCTGGAAATCTTTCATTTTGAAGCATTAGCTTTAACAAAAGGCTTGAACGAAAGCTGTCAGAGCCCGACCCTTGCAAACCTTTCATATCTTATAGGGCCAGCCTAGCACTTTATGCGTAAAAAAAGGTCCAACTGTAGTGCTTTCCGCTTGGTTGAATTGCTCCATTAGCGTGGTCATCCGAAAATACTACACGTATAGTGTTGAGGTTGGACCGTTTGATTCTATTTTATCAGTTTTAAATTTGGCACTATAAGTTTAAAGAATTTCATGGTCTTTGAGGAGTAGGATTGATGACCTGTCACAGACGAGATCTATTACTTTCGATACGCACAGAGCTGGGCAATATTCGATTTTGTAAATACTTTTTAGTATTCAAATCCTTTAAAGTATTCAAATACTTTGTAATTAAATACTTTTTTATTATACCTGAATCACAATCTCCGTTTTAAACACTCAAATGCGTGCGAAAAAGGGCCTTTAAAACACCCGTGCTTTAAAGTTGCTAAGTAACGATACTTCAAGTATGACTTTTGAAACTGTCATCTGGATGAAATAAAAACTCCTCTTAGGTCGCTTTCTGTAAATGCAGAACATTTCTTTGGCTTTTGTATCTATCCTTTGGTTGAAGCTTTCACAAACGCGCGTCATTTAGGGTATGCTTCCAAATCTGTTCCACTTTCTAATCGCAGCATTGCTTTAAAGTTTTGAATGAATGCACCAAAATATAGAAGATTTAAATACCTTTGACATTTCCTTCATATATGCCAGCATTATCGACACATTTAAGACTGTATTCGTAAGTAACTTTCCTATTCATCCATGGAAACTACTTTTCATATTCTTTGTAATAGGCTTTACTGGAGTTGGATTTTACACCTACCAACGTTTGTTTAGATTTTACAACAATCAATTTAATGGGCGGTGTATTATCTTTTTCAACGGAAATCGTTTAATTCGCAAAGACGATGATTTTTGTAAGCAAACGTCAAGTGACATTTCCCTGGCAATCGTGAAATTACGAACACCCAGCCCACTTAATTAGACATGTATTCGAGTATAACGTCAATATGACTTCATTGTATTTCCTATTTTTAAATTATACTGCAGGTATAATAAAAAAATACTATAAGATACACGTGTATAATTGGTCTTTAAACCACTTGCAACGTTAAAGGCACTCCGCTTTGCGTCGTGCCCTTAAACTCGTTGCGCGTGCTTTAAAGACTTGATTATACACTTGTATCTTAATATACTATTAAGGTAAGTTCATAGCTCTCCGTTCATACGTTTCCGTTTGTCCGTTAGCCAATCAGAAGACAGCAAATTTTTAAATCGTACGTCGTCCGTTTACGACGGAAAAGTTGGTTGAAGTTGAAGATTTACGTTTCCGTTGGTCCGTTTTTAACAAGAGTGAGGTTATGTTTGGTACGTTAACAGTGTTCGCCTATTCGTTCTTCACGGTGATATTCAGATAGCAACGTGTTCTTATTTTCGTATCATTTTTTCATACTGAAAATCACGGAGGGTACAGTACAAAATAAAATTTAGGTTATGGTTAGGTATACGTTGCAAATGTACAATGTGGACGGATTGCTATGAACCTTAACAAAATGTACTATCCGTTTGACGGATCAACGCAACGGATGAACGGAGAGCTATGAACCCACCTTTATGGAAGCAGTATTTGTTTTTGTAACTCAAATACTTTCACAAATATTTAGTATTCGAATACTTCGTAAAGTATTCTAATACTTCGCAAGGTATTTGAATACTTTGAGAAGTATTCGAATACTTCGCATACTATTTGAATACTTTTTTTTACCAAAAATCGACTACACCAAAATTTCTCGGGAAAACACTCTTTCTTATTAATTTTGGTGCGTAGAACCAAAACAATTCGTACTTTTTCGATTAGATTTTTCAATCAAAAGTTAACTAGAAACCAATTTCGAAAGAAAATTCAAAGGGCTATAACTTTGGAAATAGTAGCCCAATCTTGGAACTGTTTGAAATTATGGATTCTACAGGCCACATTCTATAAGAAAATTTTTTTTCGGGTCGATCTGAGAAAATTTTTTTTGCGGGCCTCAAAAAAAGGCAGTGTATAACCTTCCTTTTTTACCAAAAATCGACTACACCAAAATTTCTCGGGAAAACACTTTTTCTTATTTATTTGGTTGCGTAGAATCCAAATCAATTCGTACTTTTTCGATCAGACTTCTCAATCAAAAGTTATAGACTAGAAACCAATTTCGAAAAAAAATTCAAAGGGCTGTAACTTTAGAACTAGTAGCCCAATCTTGGAACTGTTTGAAATTATGGATTCTACAGGCCACATTCTATAAGAAAATTTTTTTCCCGGGTCGATCTGAGACAATTTTTTTTTCGGGGCTCAAAAAAAGGCAGTGTATAACCTTCCTTTTTTACCAAAAATCGACTGCACCAAAATTTCTCGGAAAAATACTTTTTCTTATTAATTTTGGTGCGTAGAATCCAAAACAATTCGTACTTTTTCGATCAGACTTCTCAATCAAAAGTTATGGACTAGAACCCAATTTCGAAAGAAAATTCAAAGGGCTGTAACTTTTGAACTAGTAGCCCAATCTTGGAACTGTTTGAAATTATGGATTCTACAGGCCACATTCTATAAGACATTTTTTTTCCCGAGTAGATCTGAGACAATTTTTTTTGTCGGGGCTCAAAAAAAGGCAGTGTATCACCTTCCTTTTTTACCAAAAATCGACTGCACCAAAATTTCTCGGGAAAACACTTTTTCTTATTAATTTTGGTGCGTAGAATCCAAAACAATTCGTACTTTTTCGATTAGATTTTTCAATCAAAAGTTATAGACTAGAAACCAATTTCGAAAGAAAATTCAAAGGGCTGTAACTTTTGAACTAGTAGCCCAATCTTGGAACTGTTTGAAATTATGGATTTTCTACAGGCCACATTCTATAAGAAAATTTTTTTCCGGGTCGATCTGAGACAATTTTTTTTTGCGGGCCTCAAAAAAAGGCAGTGTATAACCTTCCTTTTTTTACCAAAAATCGACTACTCCAAAATTTCTCGGGAAAACACTTTTTCTTATTAATTTTGGTGCGTAGAATCCAAAACAATTCGTACTTTTTCGATCAGACTTCTCAATCAAAAGTTAAGACTAGAAACCAATTTCGAAAAAAAATTCAAAGGGCTGTAACTTTTGAACTAGTAGCCCAATCTTGGAACTGTTTGAAATTATGGATTCTACAGGCCACATTCTATAAGAAAATTTTTTTCCGGGTCGATCTGAGACAATTTTTTTTTCGGGGCTCAAAAAAAGGCAGTGTATAACCTTCCTTTTTTACCAAAAATCGACTGCACCAAAATTTCTCGGGAAAACACTTTTTCTTATTAATTTTGGTGCGTAGAATCCAAAACAACTCGTACTTTTTCGATCAGACTTCTCAATCAAAAGTTACAGACTAGAAACCAATTTCGAAAGAAAATTCAAAGGGCTGTAACTTTTGATCTAGTAGCCCAATCTTCAAACTGTTTGAAATTATGGACTCTCGATCGATCTCGATCTCAGACAATTTTTTTTCCGGCCTCAAAAAAGGCAGTACTTTTAAGTTATTCAAATATTTGAGAACAATTTAGAAATGTTTAGGGAAAGTTTCCATTGTCACAAAATCAAATATAAAAATCCGATACATCTGAATACCGAACTCGATAGTCTGCGTAACTTAAAAACAATAAGGACCTTTCTTATATCCTTAAAACCATATGTACCAATTTTCAAAGCGATCGCACGTTTCTAAACAAGTTATCATCACACGGACAAACGGATGGTCAAAAATGGATCTGTTCCAAAATCGCTAGGATTAATTTCAGAAAGGCTGAACTCTTCGACAGTCTTTTAGGATTTTTGAAGAGGGGGGACTGGGGGGTTAAGGGGGGTGGAGGGTTGTCACTCATAACGTCATTCTGGTTCCCCCTCGATACCCCCGAAGCGGTTTTGCGCGATTTTCAATATCAAAATATGGCCGACTGCAAGTTTTAAAATTGACGCCCCGTATACTAATAGAAGTAGGCGAATTGATTTAGCACATTTCTTCCCTTGTCCTTCCACATTTACCAGTTGATTATTTCTAACGTAGCAAAATAATTTGTTTTTTCACAAATAGTTTTATTGGAGGCATTCCGCGAGTTCTTAAAAATACCCTCTTTCGTTTCATCTCTTATGGAACCGGAAACTCCCGCGACATTCATGTAGAAGTAAAGTACCTATAGAATTCTAAACTTAACTCCGTTTCGTTCTCACCTTTTGCTTTTTGTTGTGAGTAAAAGATGTCTATGTTAGACAAATAGCCATTTCCCCCAAACAAAACGCATTTGCAAATAAGTTGCAAATTTACCAGAATTTTAATAAAAAGTTGACCCTAGTCAGCAAGCTCTTTGTAGTATAGGACTAAATGGTATACACGTGTGAATGTGAAAGCTGTAATAATTCTTTGCCCGAAATCAATTTTTGCAAGTTAAAATTATATGGGTTATTGTACATATATCAGTAAACGTCAATCAAACATGATTTCTGCTCTTGGTCATAAAAATTGTGTTTATAACACTTTAGCAGCCACTGACATGACAATGAAAGTCCCCTTTCGAATCTTTAGATACTAGACATTGTAAGTTGTTAACTCAAACAACTAAGCACCGGTAGTTTGCTAAAAATCGATTGCAAATTAACATCTTATACAGGTAATAATGGCCGAAGGATTGTGTGACGAGAATCTTGTTATAGTTGTGCGTGTTTACATTCTGCCCATACCACAAATGGTTTCTTTTCAAATCTACATTTAACTCGTCCTTACAAGGACTAGGGTTAATTACGTTAGCAATCAATAAATTTTGTTTTGAAAGCCTACAACCTCGTATGCGGTTTTTAAATTTCCTAGAATGGTCACCAAATTTTAGTTTTATGGGCCGTAAAGTGTTGACAATGCGAACTTCAGCGTTTTTAATTAATGAAGGCGATTAAAAATTCGAGGAAGTGTGAGACATCGAAAATGCACGTGGAAAGGTTATCTAAGTAATTAATAATTATTCTTTATGGGCACCTTATGAAGTTTCACCAAATCTAGAGAAATCTCAGAATTGACCCTATTGACCACGACCTGGAATTAATAGTACATCCTACAAAAATAATAGGAGTTGAGTTCCTAATCTTATTATATGGGAAAGTAATGCAATTGGAATTCTGAAGTTTACTCTTATACCATAGGGTGCCAGTTTCAGTCAACATATTTTCAGTTGTAGGTATAGCAGTTCTAATGATTTTACCATACTTGGCTCGTCGCCAGTAGAGTGTACAATGAGAAATAAGAAAGTGTTAATAAATATGCATTGAAATTGAAACGAACCAAAATCTGTGCAGGATTTACAATGTTTATGAAATTATTAATTTTCCAACATCCCCAATTAACTTCGTTTAGTCATCTTACGTATAACGTTTCCGAAAATATTGGAAAACCTCATACTTGTCCATACCATATATAACCATCCTATTGACCCCCTTACAGCATACAACATACTCCGGAATTAATGTTTGGAACATTGCAAAAGTGTTTTCCAAGTAGTCGACGATGAGAAGCATTATTTGCATTTGGTTGCTAAACTTTTCAATATCTGATCGTCCACTCTACTTATTTTGTTGACATCGGTGCGTATACATAACTAAAGGAACACATAATTCTTTTGGTAATATTTTACGCGTGTGGACTACAAATCAACCTTGTACAGAGTACACGTTATAGTCGCTAAAGTTTGATTTATGTAAACGCGCATAAAATCCAAAAAAATATAAGTCCATTAACCTGCGACAAAAATTGCACGCTCGTCAAGGCGGTAATTCGCGTTGCAACTACGCTAATGGACCCTAAAACTTAAAAAAAAGATTTAATTTAATTTGAAGAATCATTAAAGCGCAAAAAAATCTAACTTCCAGTTAGCATACACCAAAGCGGCATCCTGTAATAACAGCTAACATGTTTATTTTTTATTACCAACTTAATCCATTGAGAATCGTTCCGCTTGGCCGAAATCGTGAATCGTACCACCGGTTGTTGTTTTTTCGGATCGATCTCATTTAGTGCCTTCAACGGAATTGAATTTAAAATTGAATCTGTTTAAAATGTGGGAAAGATTGTTAATGATATATAAACATGACTCCCTTATTCCTTCAACCTTTGACGCCTAGTACCACCAGCTGTCGTTATTAATTAACCGGTATCTGTCCGTTCGCTCATTTTTCTAAAAAAAAAACCGATTTTGTCTCTCGTTTTAGTTATAATTGGATAGGTGTCACTTTGACCGAGTAGTGTTTTAACCCTTCGTTTTCAAGCACGACTTTCGCTAATGCTCGAAGGGAATATTACCGATCAATAACGTAACGGCAGTAGTTGGTATTTAATAATCGCTTTCATGGCACCCACCCAATAACGAAGATAAAAAAGTGGGGTCAGTAATTTATATGATTACTGGTTTAAGATAACCGAGTTTTATCTTTTAAAGCAAATTATCCGGTAGGCGTACTTAATTATATTTCAACTTATTCGAATATAGGGGTCTGTAAATATTTCATACGTTTTATGTGAAGTATTAGGTAAACCAATTTAATTTGCTCGTTTAGTAGATACTTAGATTTTTTTTTGGAAATTGTACTTTATAGGGAAACGCCCAAGCAGTCAGCGCGGCGGGAGGTAATTCTATACCATTCAAATAGTCTACCGTAGAACATTGCATATTAGAGATGAAAAGTCAATAGGTATGGGTACTTTTTTATGCATGTAATCGTATTGTAGATTAGGATCGCGTTTATATCGCGTCGTGAATTATTAATCATTTAGTTGGTACAGCATGACCCAGGTGGTATTTTGCACACTTTTGTAGCACCTAAAAAATACAAGTGCAGGACGGAAATAGTACAGTTTCAATAACCTCTTTTATGTATCGATTGCAAAACTAAGGGTGCCTGTCGATCATAACCTTTCTGATGCATGCTAACCCTGAATTTGTCAAGTTTATGAATACGTTTCAAGTTCTAGTCAGCAATTTGCACACATGGCATCATGCCATTGTTACGCAATTTTATTGTTTTTGACTAATAAGCTTCATGAATTAATATTATGTTAATTGAACAAAGTAGGTACATTCTCTCACCATCGTGATCCTCAATGGAGCCTATTCTATTTTTACAGATCAAAACAAAATAAATTTGCACAAAATAGACGCGATAGGTTTCCAGTTTTACAATATGGGGTTACGTTTGAAAGATTTATAAACACGAACTACTAGAGAAAATAGTAGATACGCCACTGAGAAGCCGCTATACTTTCTTTCATGGAAGGGGTAAGGTTTTGTATTCAAAGTATATAATAAATCGTCGTTGTTTGCAGTTTTGGTGTGTGTATTTTTTCATTTTTCTTACATATCCCCCACATATCTTATTATTTATAATTTTGTACACCCACCTATCTTTGAACGTATTGCAATTTGGGCAATCATTGACTACTTGTAGTATTTTTTCTATCTTTATCTTGTCGGTGACGTTGGCGTTCTTTTAAACTTTAATTGCTAAAATGTATATTCTCGCTTAATGTAAGATTAGGTTTAAGAGCTTTTGTTTTTTTCCTTTCTATCGTACAGCCGATAACAATCAACGTAACTTAATATAGCACTTCAACTACGCACACAAAATGTCCATAAATTATCTAAACACACTGTGTATTAATCTCAAATGAAAGTTACCCATGCCTATGGAAAAATCCACTTTAACTGCCACGTATGAAAAACTATAATATGCCCTAAATTGTATTAACACCCTGTACTAATCTTCAGCCTTCCCCTAACACATGATTAATCTAACCCTGATGTCAAAGCAGGATACAAAATTGAGTAAGCTAAAGGAATTTCCCTAACTCGCAATCTTCCTATAAACGTATCGTAGTTATCAGTTATTGGTATAGGTCTCGTAATTTCAAAAAATAATTTACAAAGCAGAGGTAAATAAATATTTTCGTATAACAAAACTAATCTGAAGGATTCAACTTAATTAAACTTACATGAATGCATCTTCGGAGCGACAAAAAGTAACAAGGATAAAATGTGGAGTATCGAAAGATCTAATGTACGTAATTCACAAGAGCAGTAATCTCCAAAAGGTAATACTTGCAGTTACAACTCGGGAACAATAATTCAGTAAACAAATGGTATGTAGGTCACTTGTCCTTCAACTGGAACTCAAAATGGCGGTTCCACATAAAAATATTACGAAAATATCCCATAAAAATGCTGCTTATTTTAGTCCACAAATTCATGGGGGAAGGCAAATTTCTTTGATAACGATAGCCCTGTTAATTGTAACGGACGTGGAATTTTTAATATGGGGTTGAAGGTTGATGCCGACATTCGCCATCAAATTCAATTTTACGCGGTCAATTTTTATGCGGATTTGTGCGCTGGCCGCCACGTTTTGTGCGGCAATATTAATTGTACTACTTTTGTAACGAGAGCAGTGATTTTGCGTTCATTTTTACGATTTTTCCATTGAAATATGCGGAAAAACAAAAATTCCAAGTTTAAAAAACGCTCAAGGTTTCAAGAACATTCATCCAAACAAATATGCCTTATGTCAAGTTCACGTTTTTATTTTGTTGATTGTAATGCAGTGAACCTTATTTGTCATCGTCGTCATGTTTATCAGTGAAGTCTTTATTCTAAATGGTTTCTGTCGCCATATTGCCGGGAGGTGGTTTTGCTTTACACGCTAAAAAGGGGTCATATTAGGTTACATATCAACGAATTAAGCGTTCATTGGGAAAAGATAAGTAAAGTCTGTCTGTCGGCTTTTCTATAGACAGCCCTGAAAGTTGACGAACCAACGAACATTAACAAAGTGTTTCCGCCATTATTATTCTGTCATTAAGTTGACTTAGTAATTAGTATTGAGAGGAATTATTTTGAACGAAGAGAAGATTCACCTTTTGGCCGTAGAGCTAGATAAGCGACTCGCGTTGAAAAAGTCGAGACGAGAGATTAGCGTTTTGGTCAGTATTGAGTTTTGGATTAGCGGTCTTTGAGTCTAAATAGTTTCATTTGGCGTTCGGGATTACCGAGCTTAAAATAAATAGTTAATTAGTTTCCAAGCGACCGTTAGCGTACAGTTAACCACAACTTGCTAGTTTTTAGTGGCACAGAACATCTCCTTATTACCATGCTTCGGAGGGTCCCGGCGGTCATACTGTTGATGCGACCTGAAAACGTCTGTATCTAGGGAGTGCCACCCATACGATACAATACGATACCAGTAATTTTCTGGAAATTTATCATCTGTTCCAATAGATAGTAAAAAACGTAAAAAAAGTCCGTCTCATTTTGGATTATTGTAGAAAAAGTGTAACCAGTGTAATTTACGTGCATCGATCGTGACCGATATCTGTAAAAAAGGTGCTAGTTCACTAAAGGATTAAAGTGGTATACAGTGAAACCAAGGGATATTCATGTATTCCAGTGTGGGAGTTAAAAAAGCTCGCAATACTGATTCATTTAGTACACGAAGTAATAAGAAACTCAATCTAATTCTACATGTGAAATGAAATTACGACTAGAGAGCTTTTATTAAAACGCAGATAATATTCAAGTTTAGTATTCGTGCTTTATAAAGCAAAGGCGAAGGCCTTAGGTAAAATTTTACACTGATGCCTTCCCTTAGGATTTCCTAAACGTTAAACCAAATTTCAATAATAACCCATTCAAACTGAGCTTATGGCAGTGTTCAATTTCGCCAATAAAAAGTGGCAGCCGGAGTCAGTCTATATTTATCAATCAATCACCCGAAATTTCTAATCCAAAAAATAGTTGTTTAGAAACTTTGAAGTCGGAGCGCTGATCCAAAATTAACTGTAAGAATTCCATAGTTCTACGCCGAGGAAAGAATTGTAAAAGAGAGGTTAGTTATAAATGTTGTATGATTTAGTCAATGTCAACCCATACATTTACATTTACGATCCGCTGCAAAATAGTATATTAAGATACAAGTGTATAATCAGGTCTTTAAAGCACGCGCAACGAGTTTAAGGGCACGACGCAAAGCGGAGTGCCTTTAACGTTGCAAGTGCTTTAAAGACTAATTATACACGTGTATCTTATAGTATTTTTTATTATACCTGCAGTATAATTTAAAAATAGGAAATACAATGAAGTCATATTGACGTTATACTCGAATACATGTCTAATTAAGTGGGCTGGGTGTTCGTAATTTCACGATTGCCATGGAAATGTCACTTGACGTTTGCTTATAAAAATCATCGTCTTTGTGAATTAAACGATTTCCGTTGAAAAAGATAATACACCGTCCATTAAATCGATTGTTGTAAAATCTAAACAAACGTTGGTAGGTGTAAAATCCAACTCCAGTAAAGCCTATTATAAAGAATATGAAAAGTTGTTTCCATGGATGAATAGGAAGTTACTTACAAATACAGTCTTAAATGCATCCATAATGCTAGCATATATGAAGGAAATGTCAAAGGTATTTAAATCTTCAATATTTTGGTGCATTCATTCAAAACTTTAAAGCAATGCTGCGATTAAAAAGTGGAACAGATTTGGAAGCATGCCCTAAATTACGCGCGTTTGTGAAAGCTTCAACCAAAGGATAGATACAAAAACCAAAGAAATGTTCTGCATTTACAGAAAGCGACCTAAGAGGAGTTTTTATTTCATCCAGATGACAGTTTCAAAAGTCATACTTGAAGTATCGTTACTTAGCAACTTTAAAGCACGTGTGTTTTAAAGGCCCTTTTTCGCACGCATTTGAGTGTTTAAAACGGAGATTGTGATGCAGGTATAATAAAAAAGAAATTTGACCTATTGTAGATATCATTAGGATCAAAACTTTAAATGAAAGATTCTAAAATTATCGAGAACCATGTAAATTATTGTTCTTTTCATGTGCATTGTTATCAAAAGGAACCCCTGAATTTTTCGACAAGTCTACTCAAATTTGATCTTGCGGACTCAAAAGAGCTTTCTTAAAAAATCGCTGTAAGTAAACCAAGTTCAGAGGTCATCCATAGGTTAACTAGTTAACAAAAAAAAACAAAACTAGGTTGCGTTTGAAGTGTAAATGATTAACGATTCGATTTCAAGTTATTGAGCGATTTAGAGCTAGTAAAAGAGATGGCTACTTCGGATTAGATATTAATTATCCAAATTTATGATAGGTAGAAGAATTAAAATTTAAAAAAACATATTGATATTAATTAATGTGGGGATGGCATAATTTGTTAAATGTCAAAAATAGAACAACATTACGTTAACATAGTTCATCACGTTACATCTATATCATCCCCCTTTGTCTAATATAAATAAAACTAAGAAATAACTTTCCATAAGGTAGGTAATTTGCGAAATCGCCCAAACGGTCTTGCGAAGGTTGTCAGTTTAGACGGATCGTCACAAAGTTCAACATCCCTGAAACTTTATTGGAATCAAGAGGTGAAAAATATTTGCAACCTGGCATTTCTGTAACTGAGTCCTCGAAAGTGGGAAGCTCGTAATGTTCCCTATATGTATATTGCATTAGTTCGTTTTTGCACATTCACTGACCGAATAAGTGCACGCCATCATGTAATAACATATTAACGAAGAAATTTCTAATATGGCAGTTCTCCAAAAGCATGAACTTGTTTATTGTGTAGGCAGTGGAGTATTTGTGGGTGAACATTTATAAACAATTTAGTAAAGCACCGAAGATCTATTAGTGCGAAAGATTCATCCTAATGATACGTTTTTTCGCATGACAGAAATACAGACTCCAAACGCAACTGTCACAATTCATATTGATAAACAGAATTATAGATCTCCATAGCTTTGCAACAGTGATGGGTATTTACTGAATAAAAAGTAGGTAGTCTACTCAGTCAATAGTTCTTTAGCGGCAAAGCGGCTTCAATATCAGTCGAGAGAGATGGTCACGTTCGATTATTTTTTGTGGCGTTATGATTTGAAGATTCAGTAGCGACCGCATTGCTTACCGCAATAATTTCTAAACTGTGAGAACAGTCGGACTGCTTTTACATATTACAATCCTTGCACTGATTGAAGCCCCGTTTTTTCCATCAATCGAAATGCAAAATACAAAAAAGATTCTCGAAATTATTTTCGGGCTCGTTAAAGATTATTTATTGTTGCCTGCCATATTAGTTGTATTGCCTCAACAAATTATTTAGCGGTTATGTGTTACGTGCGAATATGTTAATATACAAACATGAATATGCAGATGGGTTACGAGTACAAGCTAACTTTGGTTATGAATAAATAAGTTTTTAGCGATAAGCAATTTTAGGTCAAAAACCTTTCTTTAGATCAGTAAATCGATAAGATCGGTAAAAAAATTGATAATTAAACTTTCTTTCTGCATTAGATCGGTATTAATTTCATGGAATGAGTTGTCAAATTTTAACTACCTGATCTAGATTATAAAATGCATTAGGTACGCGCACACCTATTAGTTCTAGAGGAATTACCGTCTTTTGAAGTACTGTCGGATACAGAAGTTAACATCTTTTTTTTTTAAATAGGTACCGTTGGATAATTGTCGAGGCGTTCATAATTAAAGATGGCCTAATGTAACCACAAGAATTTAGGAGTGAGTCAAATTTATGCTGGAATTAGGGTACTAATCAGTTAGTGACGTCGAGCTCATGCCACCCAATTAGAAAAACGGCAGGATTTAGCTACTACCGCCATTTTTTGTGCATCGTAACCCACATCAAGACTTACGTTGTACCTTATGGTACGAATTTAGGCAAGGATTCAAAATTCAAATTCCTCAATTATGTTAACTGAAATGAGGCAATATTTGCGTGTTACAACCAGGTTTAGATGGTTCAAATCATTGTTGTTTCAAATATCGATTGGTTGTTTGAGTTTCATTGTCGATTTTTAACTTTACAAGAAATTACAAAATTCTGTAGTGAACGAAAATGGAATTCTTATGATCTTTTTGTATGTAGATATTAAAATACCTACTTGGCTGTTTTTCATGGAAAGGAACGACCAAGAAAACTGTAGATGAATTCTGGGCGAGGCGATTAAGCGATTGCCTACATGCAATACAAGCAGGAATTAAAACATGGAATATCTCGGAAACCTTTTGAAGCAGCCTTTGACATTTTGTATCAAATTAAAGGTCTCAGAAAAAGGAAAAAAAACAGTGAAGAAAAAAATGGGGTTGCCATTTGAAAAAAATGGTGTTACGGATATTTAAAAATTAGAAGCTTTGAAAAAGTGACATAGTCTCACTTTTTTTGCTAGATTATTAAAAGCTCCTAGCGAGTTTATAATTTTGCGGTGTCTGTCGGTCTGTCCGTCCGTCCGTCCGTTAGCACGATCTCTCATACACGAATGGACCGACTACGATGAAGTTTTACAGGTGGGTTTTGTATCAAATTTGTAGATCGGAGTTCGTGAATTGGCAATGTAGGCCAAAAAATAAAGAAGGCCCTTTTGATATCTCCGTTAGTTATGAACCGAATTGCATAAAATTCAATATGCATATAGCATTAGCCATATAAAACGCAATTCCAAAAGTTGAACCTAATCAATCAGCATTCACAGTGGTCTCTTCGCATCTCGACCATTTATAAACAGAATTGCAAATTTCTTATTTATGAAGCCATTTAATGAAATTTACTTAACGTCAGTTTCAAAATATTTGAAGTCATTTAAAAAAATAGAATTGCTAAATTTATGGAAGAAAATAATTTTTTTGTAGTAATCAATACGGTTTTCGGAAAGCTCTATCTACAACAACGGCGATACACGATACTTTACTACACCAGAGTATAATGCATAGCTTAGAGGCACGTATGATTTGCACGTCAATATTTGTTGACCAAACGAAAGCGTTTGATTTAGTGCCTCGCAATGTACCGTTAGAAAAATTACAATTCTACAATTCTACAATGACTATTCTCATAATTACGGTACTCGAGGCGCAAAAAATATAAGGGTTCCTTATTACAGATTAAGCAAATCAAAAAATAATAGTCCAAGAGTTGAATTGTACAACTATCTTCCAGATCCTGTTAAATGTCAACAATTCAATCAGTTTAAAAATACTATTAAGAACCATCTTCTGAACCACTGCTTTTACTCTGTAAGCGCATACCTAAACACACCCTGTGATTTAATGTAAAATACCTTCTACTGTTTTAAAAATTTACGATTGTTAATGAATAATTTTATTGTTGTATTATTACTTGCATGTATCACTGTATTTGTTTGCTATTTTATGTACCTATATATGTATATTTTTTTTTATTGGATGCTATGTGTCAATGACGTGTCGAAGCCAAGGATTGGTGGAATGACAAAATAAAGATTATTATTATTATTATTATTTCTCTCTTCAAAGCACACAGTTAATAGGATCGTACTTAAATAATCGTCAAAATGTCAAAGTATCACATCAGGGGTTCCGCAAGGTTCCATAATTGGACCTCTTTTATTTAGAATTTGTGTGTAATGTATTTTATGTTTATGTTTTACACCATTTTCGGACAATTTGCTTCAATGCATTAACATAAATAAATTACTATTACTACTATTACTAGATGGATTATTATCGTGTTCAGTGTCTTGGCCAAGCTTTCGCACGTAAGTTCCAAACGTGCTACAAGAAAAAACATCGAGGAATGATATATAAGTAGGTTTATTAAAAACAGTAGTGCGAAAGTGATTGGACAAGAAAAGTCATGTCATAATTAAGTTTAATGAAGTCAGAATGGGAGATTTAAAAATTTTTGAATGACGAGTAATATAAAGCTATCATGTAGTTGATGAAATGAATAGGCAATTTTACATTATTACTTTCCTCGGGGTATTCCAGCTTGTATACCTACACCATTTCTTAATAGACGCCTGATATTCACAGCACAGGTATATAAAAACACGCTAATGAAAACATTCGATTTTATTAAATAGGACAGTTTTGTCCTTTAATTATACGCTGTCGCATTGTGAAAGACGTCGCTTAACTGTAAAGTTCTTATATGAGCAATAATTACGAAAAACCGTGCGCCGAAAAAAAGCTTTGGCCCTGTTTTCTTTGACGCGGTTTAGGCATTTCCGTACAAAAGTTAATTAAATATTCCTTATTATGGACAAATAACCGTTTCACACTTTTTCCTCTACGAGGTGTCTAAATTTAGAAAACAAAAAGATCGATATAAGGAGCTGTTTATTACTCACCTACAATCAACTATACTATCGATCGGTTTAATTAGAGCGCCACAATGAATGTATGCTTCTAATGTACAGGCTATATGGTAAAAAAGCACACAGCATTTAGCGTAAACTAAGAAAGAAGGGTTTACGAAAGCGAATCACGCGAGATTTGAGATAGTGTCAAACATGGTAGCCGCAAGGAAAATATCAGAAGTTGCTGTGACTTGTATTTAGTATATTTTTCACAATACAAGTGCCTACTTTACATAAGAAACCAATTATTATTCTTATAACAAAAGGTGTAATTATTCAAAATTATGGTACTTTACTTAAAATTTAGTAATATGTTTAGATTTTTAACACCTACTTTATGACTGTTAACTATAATTTATTTACTACTAATGAGAGGCGCATACGTATTTTTAAAAAGAAATATCGCATGTAATATGCTATTTTTAAAGCGACTCGGATACAATTAAGAAAATTGTTCGTGATTAATAGGATTGGATACAAGTCCAAGATTGTAATTGCTTAGCGATTTTTCTACTAACTTCATCCGCAGTACATATCTTCGATAGTTCAGTCGACGTTTTAATCCTTACTAATATTAGATATATCGTTTAAAAAGTATTGGAAAGTTCTCTTTTTTACCGGCTGTAATTAATTATTAAAGTAATCGCAATTGTATTCCCAAGAATCTACAGGGTGATTTCTAACCTCACTACCAAAATTAACAAATTAATTACATAATACATCATTTTTGACATTTAAGTGACATCGGTGTACTTGATTAGATCTAATTTTAATAATCAAGTATCGTATCGTTTAAATCAACGGTTCTCAATAAACGAAAACCAGTAACTGTCAATTTTGAAAAATTTAAATAACTTTCTTAATATTAGAATTTGAATTTGAGCAATGTTTGTTGTTTCGTCATCGTCAAAGTTCCTCTTTGTCTCAAATAGGGTTCTAATTATTAGACAGATTCTCTGGAATCAAGTTTTCGCTTCCCGATGATATTTCTTCATTAGCCGGATCAGAACCGTCCTTAGCAAATGCGAGGCCTGGAGCGAAATATTTTTTCGGGGCCTTTCTTTTACCGATTACTAGAGAGGTCGAAGGGGAGTACGGGAGAATTGAAATGTTTATTTATCTTAATTTGTTCAGATAGAAAACAAAAACAAACGAAAATATCACTTATTGCTATGGGACAGAGGGAATTTAATTTGCTGTCAGTTACCTTTGTGACAATCTTGGAACAATGAAAATTAATTTATTGATTCAGATTTTACTTCTGAAATGGTTGACACACTAGCCGAAATAAGAGTGGAAATTATTCTAATTTTCTCAAAAACGAATCAAATCAAACGTCAAAATAAAGGACTTCGAAAGACCTTTCAAACAATCTATTACTCGATACCCATTGTCATTTTTAAGGGAATAACCTTGGGGAGCAGAGGGTGAATACGGGTGTAGTAGTTTTTGGTTAAAAAGTTGTCCCCCTTGACAAGACAAATATTTTGACGTGTTACCCTTAAGGAAGCGTTAAGTGAGAATAAAGCGATTTCTTAATCGTTCACCACGGTGCACCATGGAATTCAAGATTTCTCCAAAAATTTCAAGAATATTTAAATCAACATTTATTTTTACGTTGTTGAGAGTTCCTTTTTGGGAGGAGGAAAAAGTTTGGAATCCCCTACTATTTATTTTCTCGTAAACGAAAGGCGCACAAAATTTTAGAACAGACACACAACTCGGCGAAAACAGATTTTTAGTTGTGTCGAGAATGAGGGGTGTTACGTGTAGCTGATACTCCCAAAAGAACGTTGAATTTCTCTAAACCTATAAATTTGCACTAAACTATAACATTGCATTAATTTTAATATGAGTAAGTTGAACTTGAACGGAAAGTGTGATTTTCCTCGAAACGAAAAGGGCTCCAAAACTTGTGAATTTGTGCACAAACTAGCACAATATTCTGTGGACTTGATTAAAAGGTGGAACTCCGCTATGAGGGAAATCGTGATGGGAGACTCAAACTTGTGGTTTCTATGATCAAGAACTTAAAAACGGTGCCTTATTTGCTGAA
This sequence comes from Photinus pyralis, assembly GCF_008802855.1. Classification (NCBI taxonomy): domain Eukaryota; kingdom Metazoa; phylum Arthropoda; class Insecta; order Coleoptera; family Lampyridae; genus Photinus; species Photinus pyralis. The sequence goes on from NW_022170738.1 coordinate 4,950,844, forward strand.
TATTGGTAGAGAATAAATCCCAATGCACGGATTCGAGTTTGTCCATTAAGAATTAATAGAGAATAAAGATAATAGTAATTTCACTATAGGTACTTGTATAAATAAAGTCGATAGAAGCGTTATACTTGTAATCATCGCATACTAATGGATATACCTATTTATACAATTATTCCAATATGATTAATTATGCATTAAACACGGGCTTGTAAACGTTAAACTTATGAATACCATAAATATTTTATATAGTTAGAAATCTTGATATAAATATGAAAGTGTGTTAACGATTCGAGTCAGAACATTTTTTCCCCTTTAAATTATGGGGCCAATAAAAACTACGAGTATGAGTTTTTCATGCTGAGTTACAAATGTTATTAGGTTTACGACGTTACTAATAAAAAGTATTCAATTTTGTTTAATATTGCATAAAAGTTTACTCGAAAATTTACGAGGACAAGCTTTTGTAAAAATACACAATACACACTTTCATTGTATGATTGTTGATTTACGTTTATTGTGGGCTGCTGTTGATTTTGGGTTGAAATCGTTTTTTCGGTTACGTCAGTAGAGTGAAAATTGCAATCAGGTTTCTGTGGGAGTTCCGCGTGACATACATTGCAGATAATTATGTTGCTAATAAGGGAATAAAAAATATATTAATAGAGATTTTGATTTATTAGTCTATGTATATTAAATATTCAAAATTACTTCCTATCCTAAGGTACCCACCTACATATAAAGTGTTTCAACTTAAATTCACATATACCCTAAATAGCATTTCTTGGAAAACGATCATGGGACGTGCAGCACACCGTTGAACACATTCCATTTTATAACCAGATGTCACATTCACTGTCATTACTACCAGCAATGCTTCAAAACGTGCATCCAGCGATTATGGTGTACCTTTGGAACAGTTTTAATTGACTTATGTGGGATCCCAATTAAATCAAATGGTTCTAATTTACGGGCCTATAAAGTGTGGGTAACTGAAATCTTTATAATAATTGGAAGACGAAGCAATAATTCAACTTTTATTGAAAGAAAGTGATGGAAATTAAAACTAAAAAAAGGTTAGATTTTGATTTTGGATATGACTTCATTAATCATTAAATTTTTGTAAGGGATACAATGTGTATGACTGAAAACAAAGTCTAATGTAGCCCTCCTTCCATACAAATTTGACGTGTCCAAGCATTTTTTGTCAAATTTCCAGATAATGACTTTTAAAAAGTCGCAATTTATAATCGGGACACACTGTATAATGTTGATAAAAGTTTTCTGGTATTTTGGTAAATGCACTCACATAAAGGAGGACGAAGTGAATTAAAAAATCGAATGAAATAGGTCGTCAAATATTAGGTAATAGAAACTGAAGCAAAAATCCATTCGGAATTCGGAAAAAAAGTAAATTAATTTCCTTAATCCTAAATGCGGAAAGTTTAAAAATAAGCAACTTAATTACATTTTGAATAGAAAATTGGTTACCCGAAAAAGATCACCCGAATGCTTTTGATCGTTAATACGGTCCGTCAACAAGTAAGATCCCAACAAAGGACACCGTCCAACCTCGTCTCGTTTGTTCGACCGCATAACTGCAGATCATTGTGGTTACATCTTAATTTAAGGTAGTATCTCATTTTGTGTAAAAATCAGTGGTAATCATTAAAAATTGACAAAGAAAGTAGTTAATTCACAAAGTAAGAAGCCGAAAGGATCTCATTTATTTCGGGTTAAATCGTCTTTTTAGCAATCAATTGTGATTCCACATGTCAGCTCATTATGAAATGTCGTTTCAAAAATGAGCTATGAAATCGAAGATAGTCCTAGGATCTCTTTTTGCGGTTAGGATGAATTCAGTTCACATTAGCGGGAACAATAAATTTCAAATTTTATAGCTGCTAAAAAACACAAGGACGTCAGGATCATTATTTTAATTCCGTAATTTATTGAAATTTCTGGGATTAGGTGCTGTAATCTGTAATAATAGAAGGATCAATAAGTTGATTACTTTTCGAAGATCGTATATTATACGTTGAAATACTAATATCTATTTTACCGTCTACAAGAATCAGGTTACCAATTTATGGACGAATATGAATATTTTCCAAGTTAGTTCGGGAAATATTCACCTATCGTAAGTATATTACAATTAGTAATCGATATCCACTAACTACTGTCTAACTATGTCTGATGCGTATCGTGTTACAATTAGTACTCGAAACGTCCCACTGCTCTAATAGGTGTTCTAAATACGTACAAATTGTCTGTCAGTGTTTGCCTTTCAAACTGCTCTTGTATTAGTTTTTGTTGTGAAATAATAGCGACTGACAGGTAAAAGTGGTTCCATTATACGTTGGTCTGACACGCATTCATATTTTAAATACTAATTAAAATATCAACGCCAATTTAAACTATTTTCCACTTCAATTGTGTTTCTATGCAGTAACATTTGGCAGATTAAGTTGGGTAAGGGCGCATTAAGTGAATAGGTGAAATTGTGATATTTATCTCTACCATGCAATCACTGCAAACTGTATACGTAAGTGAAGTTGCAAGTGACCCAAATGAACTTAAAAATTTTTCAATAGAAATAGCAGTGCACAATATATAGCAAAAGGGATAGATTGCGAGGGGAAAAGCTTTAGTTTTCAACTTCACTTTAAAGGGCCATAATTTAATAGAGATCGTAATTTTTTGTTACAACAACTGTTAAAACACTCATAACCTATTTAGATATTGGTGATTGTTATTATTCATGCCAACCGAAAAGGAGACGGCCAGCCCTTTTCGTTCTCGAGGCCAGGAACGATTAATAAAACAGACATAATAATAAGGATCGTTTTTTTTCAAAGAAAGGCAAATAATTGCCAGAAAAATACAATTGAATGTTTAATAAACAGTGGGATTATTTGATTGGAAGCTGGAAATGCAGATAGCACACCTTTAGGTTTCCTTTTGAAAATTCACAAACTAAAAATGATTAAATCGCCGCAAATAAAATTTCGTAATCGTAGTCAACGCCTGAAATATATAACGCAAATAAATATATTGTCCCTTAATTCCCATTTTTTGTAATTTAATCGAATCTGATGTAACGTATGGTTTCCGAGATGCTGGTTTTTATATTGGGGTGCGATTTTGGCGTGTGCTTTTATTATTAAATTGAGCTCAAAGGAAGGACGATTAACTAATCGGGAATGTGGCTTCAGAGGGCGTAGAACAGTAGGCAGAACGTGTTGAGGAGTGAACACAGCATGAATGAAGATGAAAACCGCATAAAAGGAGTACGAACAGTCCCTAAAGGAACAATGAAGTAGAGTAAACAAAGAACGAGTAATGAAAGCGAAGGTGAGGGGAACAAAGGAGGCGTAGATGGAAGCCTGGGGAGGATAGTTATATGAAAGAAGAAATGTGAAAGGATGAGGTATCAAGAAAGCACGGAGGAGGAAATAAAGCGAATGATGAGTGAAAAAATAGTAAAACAAGTCCTCGTCTGAGATCAACGCATTTTTTGTGGCAGATCAGTATTTTATTAGCCCGTTTTGAATCCACCATCAATAGGATCTTGCCAGAGGCTACCTAATTCCCTTTGTCGGCCCCCACAGTCATATAAATGACCCATTTTGATGGAATTTGTTAAAAACCCTCCTCAAATGTGTACTCAATTTTTGGGTTACTTCTCATAGCTCGAAATTCTATTGGCGACACGAGAAAAAAAGACCCGGAAGATAATTTTCCGGCGCCCGAAATCGACTACACCTCGAAGACGCGCGCCTTGCGAAAGGTGGTTTATTTCGCCCCTAGGAAAAAAATCCATCATGCAGGAATTGAGTGCGTTTACAAGATCTTTCCGACGACACCAGGTTGAAGACAATCGGAACAAAAGTGTAGAAGAAAGAACTGAAAAATTAACCACGCTCGGGGATGACGCCCAGATGTCGTCAACCCCGCACATCAAGTAGTCTCGTCCCTAAAATTACGCCGGCAGGTAGATACACGTACACTCCTCACCTTTCTACAAGCATCTTTTTTAGGGTCCTCATTTGCTACCAGCCAGTCAGCTGATGGCCGGCCAAGCGGCTTTTTACAAATCAATTTGCAAAATGCGCCAAAAAGGGCGTTAATTAGGAAGGGGCAAAGAAAGCAGACATAAAGGCAAAAGACGTAAAGGTCATGAAACAACCAAGGAGTAAAAATCGGTCAAAAAGGTACAAATTAAATAATACATGTAGAAGATTTAAAGGAAACTGGCGAGAGAAAGAGAAATTGGACCAATGTGTGAAAGAGATTCCATTACGTGCGAAGATTAATTTCTTTCCTCCTTTTTTTAAAATTATGAACCTATAGCAGAACATGTAATAATTTAAAAAAAAGGAGCATTTAATTCGGGAATAGGGCACTTAATTAGCACCTAATTTGCACCTAATTATAGTTAGTTCACTTTTCATTTTCTTGGGTTTTAAAGGTAGTGTTCTGCTCAGTTCATATGACCTGACAGAACATGTAATAATAAAAAAAAGGAGTATTTAATTTGGGGTAGGATTGTGTTCTGTTGACCTTGCTCTGCTAGGTTCATGGACATCAGAATTTGATGGATCTGAAGAAATTAAAAAATATTTGCAAGCGGAGGAATATGAAAAAAAGTTTGGATAATTTCAAGAATTCGAAGGAACGGAAGAATGTAAGGTTTCTTAATAAAGAACGTGGCAAATGGAATAGCAGAAAGAAATGAAGAAGTTCGTAACCTGAATAATCCTGAGAGTCACCCGGATCCAAAAAATCCATGTCGTCCGAAAAATGTGATAAGTCGTAAGAATTAAGAAACGCCCAAAGCCCTGAAATATCATTTAAGCTTGAAGAATCGTATGGATCCGAAGAATGGACCGCACTTCAAAAAACAAAAATCGTAAGAATCTAAAAAAATGGAAAAATTCGAACAATTGAAGAATTTGATAAACCTTAATATAAACGATTTTATGGATTTAAAAGTAACCTGAAAAATCGGAATGATTCGACGAAGCGAATGAGAAGGAGAGAATTTGAAAAGTGGGAATAATCGGAACAACGCCACTGAAAAAATACTAAACAGTCAAATAATAGGGCGAAGTCTGAATGATTGATTAAGAATATGAATATGAAATCTTAAGACATAGATGAATGATACCAATCTGATGAATTAACGGATATCAAATCCTAAGACATCGGAAACATTCAAGTAAACTGAAGAATCCGAAGTATTTGACCCTGTATTTGACGGATCTTAACAATGGGAAGAGCTAAAAAGAAAAGAATCTAAAGATTCTGATAGGATTTAATGAAGAATTGGAAAAATTCGAAGAAGCCATGATTAAAAATAATTTGAGAATCCACAGCAGATGAATTGGAAGCGCATCAAGAATTTAAGTAAATATTAGTAAGTCGGCTTCCGTCTTTTATAATAAATTTATTATGTACCTATTATACAGTGCTATTTTATATAACTATTCAAAAAAACCCTTAGATATGTTAATTTTATGATGGACATATTTACGATATAAATGAATTACTGTGTGCGTAATCGAAACGGAACAAGTGGGGGTCGGGGGACGACAGATTGTTAAGGGATGTTTGCTTTAAGTTTTTCTCTTTTCAACACCAAATATATAGAGAAAATAGTTTAATTGATTTAAGTGGTTGTTAACGAATTTTGGATATTAGCTGTGGGGTTGAGTATTTAAACGAAATGTCAATGCGATTGCAAACTGGAGAGAGACATTTTCATGATAATAGCGTCGTTATGAAAGCAAAAAAAAATTTAATGTCAGTAGGTGCAATAAACATCTTTAAGAGCCAAATATGTCGTAATTTTAATAAATTTATTAAATTAATGGAACACCAGATGTTAAATAGTCCTCACTAATTGGTTACTAGAGATGGCGATTTCTAAATCGACCATTACTCGTTTAGCAAAATAGATACTATGGACAAAGACATTTGAAAGCAGATGTTATGATCATCAATCGCGTTAATTAAAAATTTATTTAAAATAACACGCTAAACTTTTATTACAACGAACCATATAATTATCGTTTAATTTCGCCTAAAATCTCCCATAGTGCATAACCTTTCAAAACTGGGCGACGAATGTAAGCAAGCAAATTACGGAATGTCGTGGAAGTGATTTACGTAAACTGCGGTACCCCGTGCCTAATATGTCACCATTACTACGACACCTCGCCTTAATCTGGATTACTCGTTATTTGTTTGTTTGGAGACGTTTTATTGCCTCACTGATCACTGCAGTTCGTCTATATTAACGCCCTTTCAATAGGATACTATTTGGTTTTCCTTTAATTTAGTATTGTTAGGTTTTCCTGTCGTACATCCCCTAACAATGATTTACAGTTATAAATTGGGGTTAAATTCGCCTACAATCGACTTAGATTTTTATCAATTACTTCTGAATGTATCCAAATATTTATTCAAGAACAGTATTATTTTAATTAGACTGGTAATTACTTTTCCACTTTTGACAGAAACTAATGTAACTAACGCAAATAAGGGAGAAATGCAGGTCATCAATATCTGCTTTGAAGATTCCCATCAGATAGCAAGGAATAATAATGTATCATAGCAAGTACACATTTCAAGCACTAAGAAAAAGACCCTTAGTATACACCCTTTTCGATTTGTACAATTTGCGCCCTTGGATTAGTAAGTATTCAAACGATGCGAATACACAACCAATACGAAATTCTCTTTAATTTATTCCTTTTCCGTTTACCTTTAACGGCATTACCTTTCTTTGCTCAATTATCGTCTGCTACTGCTCATACTTCCATTCTTTACCTCATTTCCACTTCGTTCTATTATGGTATTCATTGATACGATAGCTTGATCACTGCTGGATCTAATATCTTATCCACCTTCTCTCCTATCCTGCGCCTTAATCCTACACCAGTTCTTTCTGGTTAGCACTTAAATGCGCTTCAACGTAGATTGAGTTTCATTTCCGATTGTGGTGTATTGTTTTACTTTTGTTTCTTTGATTACCATCGTTCGGATGTACTTGTTCTCCAATCTTTCTAATTCTCAAGGAATTTTTGAGTAAAATGATTTACTTTTTTGGGTATGGTTTTTGTAATGGTTGTTTATTCGTACCACATTGTGTGGAAAACTAATGCAAATCGATTTCTGAAAATATGTAGTGTTTCCAGTTTTTCTCTCTAGGGATAAACAAAAGACGGCAGCTTATTGCCGGCAATGGTAATGGAATATGCATGAAAGAATTATCAAAGTCATCGTGTGAAATCGAAGGGACTTCAGCGCATTTTTGTGTGGCAGATCAGTATTCTATTAGCCAGTTTTGACTTCACCATCAATAAGATCGTCCAGCAACTCGAGTTTGAACCACTATCAGTAATATATTGTCGAGAGTAATCATATTCCCTTTGTCGGTACCCATTTCCGACGTCCCGTTCACCGGCAATTCGCATTCAAAGTTGACTCCACCGTCAGGAAGATCTCGTCGGGGGTTGCCATATTCCTTTTGTCGGTTCCAACTTTCGACGTCCCGTTCACCCGCAACTCGACTTGGAAGTTTTGACTCCACCATCAGTAAGATCTTGTCAAGGGCTACCACATTCCAATTATTGAATATGTTTCAGTATCGTTGACTTCCACCCAGCAGAGATACAGTAACATCGACAAGGAACTTCTAGCTCTCGTATTTGAGCCTTACGGAAAACTTCACGTATGTAGTGTGACAAGTTTCAATAGAAAACAGCATTTTCCAAAGGAATATATTACAAGTATTGTGAACATTGTAACTTTGGTTCTTTGCTGTAGATCGTAGAAGGCTAGGAAGTTAAAATTAATTTTTATATAATTGCTGGACCACATTGGACCTTTACAGTGATATCAATCCCTCAGAGATTGAATAAAAGATGGCGAACTCTACATAAACCGTCAAAGCGTAGGTACAATATAGGAAAAGCCATGAATATAATCTCCCAATTTCAGATGCAAGTATGGATACTTATAGAGGTACTAATTACAGCCTAAAACTAATTGAGTTTATGAAGATGTTTTTATGGAATCTGGCGTAGGTAATCTAATCGAGCATTTTTTGTCGTTGTATTCCTTCAAAATTTATTACCGGCAATTTAGTGCATCGGAAAAAACCTTACCTGCTATAAAACTAAAAGCTGAAGCAGTAAAGGGAAATCAGAAATACTTAATCATAAAGCTCGCTTAAATCAGGTGAGCGCGTACGGATGATCTGTCTAATTATGCTTATATTTATGAAGGCTTCTCTTTCAGTATTTTTTCGGAAACGCAAATTTTCGCGTGGGCGATCTTGTAGGACCTTATTTTTGTGGTCACGCAATCGAGAAACTCAATTAAAGTTTTATTTGTTTAATATGATTTACAAAATTATGGATATAGTATAATTAATTTTATTACTTATTACCATAAAAAGCAAATCCATCATTCTTAAAGTCGAGAATTTAATTAATTTTTTCTCAAACTTTCCTAAACAAATATGTCATTGCGTTACAACAATAAAAAAATTAAACAACCAAACCAAAGTAGAAAGAGTATGCCATGCGTGCAATTTTATCAAGTCAAATTATTTTAGGTGAAACAGACCACAAGCTCCCGCTTTTTAGGCGGGTCCTACTATTTGATGTAGATAAGAAAAACCAAACATAAAGCAGTCCCTTAATGCGGTAGCCATGTTTGTTCAACAGTTTACGACACCCTTTTGTTTTATTGATGTGCTGCCGTTGTTTGGTACCTCAACTATTTCGATTCTTAGCAAGGCAAGGGGCTCGGTTTGAATTTTTTGTTTTATTTTTATTGTTTTAGAATATCAATATCAACAGTTTTTTTTCGCTTTATGATAGGATATTAAATTTTATTTGTTAATGCGGTCCTATAGATTAAAAGCCGTAAATGTCAAACTTATTTAATTAGCAATTAAATGGGTTTTATAAACCAATTTACTATGAAAATCTTCGTTTCCCACAATAGTCAAGTGGTGTTCTATAAATCAATTTTGTTTAAGGTGTACCTGAGAGTATAAACGTAAACTAATTTGGTGATTGCCCAATGTGACGCTGCACTTTTCACTAATTACCTTTGTTAATTAATGCGCCTACCCTTTATCTCATGATTGATGACGCAGATGTATTCTGCCTATTTATATTACAACTACCGTAGATTACGTGCAGAATTGTAAAACCGAAAATTAATCGCTGTACGAAAATTTCTGAAAGAGAACAGCATGTGTCGCAAATAAGAGCAAAAGTGAAACTAAATCGTTTTAAATGGGATTGCAGTAGCTTTTAAAAGCAGGGTCAGATTTACTGTAAGCTGCTTATAAGGATTTAAGCTTAAAACTTATGAAAGATATATTTTATCTCGCATAAGCCGTATTTTGACATTTAGACATGTTTAACATGAAAAGAGGCCGGACCTACCCTTAAAGATATACCTAAAAATAACACTGCTGAAAAATTAATGCGCCTCTTGTAATTTATTTTCAATGTTTAAAGACGTCTTAAATTTGCAGACAATTTATCGCACAAGGCATTAATTGTCTATGACCTACTCTGTACGCAACTTATTAACATTTGATAATATACTATCAATTAATCAACTTTCTTGTACAAAGTAATCATATGAAAGGTGAAATACAACGTGTTGGTAGTAAAAGGAACAATACAAATTTAACAAGTAACTGTTAACTTTTGCATATGCTGCCATATCAATGTAACAGGTATACAAACTTTTCTACCTTTTTCATACAATATACCACTATACATAAGTTATTGAGTATTATGTACTTATATGGCCAAATGTAAGATAATAATCCAAGGAGACCGACAAGGCGACAGTGTAGCATATATGTACTACTAAATATCTGGAATATTGGTTTCTTGTCACTAGTTCACTACAATTTAGTATATTGTTGATCTGTTTTCAAACTGATAATTAAAGCATAATTATTTGGTTACAAATTGATATCTAAAGTAAAAAAGGCTCGTTTGGAGTAAATGCTCTGATTTGGTTTTCGCATTATTTTGGGTTCCTTTCCTAAAATGTGCCATGTGTGTGATGTGTCCACTTTTCGTAATTATTGTACAGGGTGATCAGAAATCGTTGAAAGTGTGTAGTGACTCAAATTGGTGGGGCAGCCTAAGTTTAATGCCACATGAAGCTGAGAATTTGTTGTCACGAAAAGGAACTTTGTGCAACAATTTAAAGTTATTAAATATACCTAAGTTAGTGTTTTTTTAGTAAACTGCCACGTTGCTGTTTTTGTTTTTCGTGGAAACGCGTCGCACTCAAATCTACTTGAAGACGATCTTTTGAAAAGAGCAGAAATCTCGCATTAGATCGGTCTATAAGCTTGCCTTCTTTCTGATAAGAATTTGGAATTTAAAAACTCAGATTTTTAAAAAGCGTATACAATTTTTTATTGGATAGGTCTAAGAATTTTCTCAAAAGTTAAAGCAAAATTTGCGAATTTAAAATAGTAGTACCGCGTGTACTATAGCCAGTAAATTGAGTAAGTATATATCTATTAAAACCCGTATGAGGTTATTAATCTTTGCCGTTCTAAGACATGATATTTGAGTTAGAGAGCAAGTGGATATTTTTATCATAAATCGCCAGAAAGTAAATGTAAAGCAAAAAAAAATGCAAATTTAGTAAATTTTTAATGGAATGCCCTGTATAGTTTTCAAAAATTGAATAGATCTTTTCTTTCTGATTTCAAAAATATATATAATATGTCGACATTTACTTTAGTCATTTTTGAAATATTTGCATTTATAACATATCATCAAACTGTTTTACCAAATCGTATAGTTGCCATGACAAAACAAATTATTTGAACGCCATTAATATAGTTATTATTATTATTAACGATGTTAAATTGAACAAGGGGTATCAGTAAAATTAATTACTTTTCATTTTAATCAGACCCCGGGCGCTGTCTAGCTTTCTAGCAGAAATAGGTAAAGTAGAAATTTTACACTGTACAAAGTGCCAAGGATCTGAAATGTCTTCCCAAACCGATTTTGGTCATGATTGAAAGAATTTAACTGGTTGATTGAGGTCAGCGAAATATGTGTCACATCGACTTATTAGTTTGTATGGGCTTTCGTTCTTTAATTACTTGTGGCGTCAAAATAGCGGCGACCGGTTGCAAATTCAGGCTTTTTCAATGGAGATATAGTATTAATTTAGTGAACTCATCGTAAGATAAATTCGCACTCTGGAACTTGACGAACGTGCAGATTTTGAATTGATTTTTAAAAGCCGTTTAGGATTGGTAGTAAAAAAGACATTGGACATCACCATTTTGTAAAATAATTCGATATTGTGGATGTGAAAGAAGTTACTTCACTAAAAAAGGAATTAAAAAAATTTTTTGATGTGAGGGAGTTGGGCGTTAAAATTTAAAGTTTCAAATCATAAGGGTAGTTCGGGAAAGAGCCTATTGGGTTTGCTTTGGATTTCATGATTCATGTTTGGTTCAAGAAGTTAAATTTTATTCCATAATTGCCATAATCAATCTGCTACATTCGAGGGAAATAAAATATTGTTTAGGTGTGTAGGTATATATTGTGCAGTGCAAAAGTGCAATGGTATACGGTCACTACACGACTCCTATAACACCTGTCCAGGCTAGCTCAAAACAAAAAACAAAGAGAACTGTTTTCATTGTACCCACCAAGCTGTTCATTTGGTGGCGAATGGGAGATGAAGGGGGGGGGGATGTATGAGAGCGCATTTCTGTGGGCCGCCCCGGGCACCAGCGGTAGCTGAAGGGAAGTATGGCATTGGGGTAAAAAATGATCCCCCACTTTTTTGACGGAAATACACGTTTGAAACACCAGGAATACGGCTCAAACAAAATTTTTATGATGTCGGTCTGTCGGCCCGTCTGTAATCTCATTTCCGGCTAAACGGCTGAGCCAATTGGAACGAAATTTGGTACACATATTCCTAGGCATAACAGAAATGGTTGAACAGTTTTTGGGCAGAACGCGCATGCACAGGTGTGTGGGTGGTATCTGTGGAAACCAAAGCACATTTTTTACCATAACTTTGTTGTTTGTAGGACTACAAAAAACTCTGAAAGGGAAAATTAATATGTATAAAATTCTGCAATACTTTGCCCATTGTCTCTCCTGTGGTTATACGAGATCCCCTCACTAAACATAGGAAAACGCTTATCCTGAATGTATACAATTTTGGTATTAAAGAGCAATTATTTTTCACTTTGTTGTAGTTCGTAAATCCTCAACTTTTATGCCAATATGTGCTTTAAGCACACTTTTCGCAAGTAGAAAAGAACACATCAACACTTTTACTTTTAAAAATTTACCATAAGAAAAATCAATCCTCTCAATCTCAAAAAGCACTGTATAATGTATTGTCGCTTGAGATGCTAATAATTGCGTACGTAAATTTCTGAACGTTATGAAAGTTATGAGAATGATTGGCATGGAGTGGAAACCTTTACCCACAAAATTGGTGCACAAAAGTTATTATTTAATAAAAATATGGTTCTTGAGCACTTTAGTAGGGCTTCGGTTTGGTGTTTGAAAAATGGAAAGCTACACGCTTAGAAATTTCGCAACACGATCGAAGTCTAATCTAATTGTAAGTTTTAGGGATAAGGAATATTCACGTAAAATTTGTTCAGTACCTATTGCGTTCAAATCTCTCCCGGGGGACTAGAAAATTTTACTTGTGGCAAAGCCTTGCCCAATTCTGACGCATTCTGAGAAAAAGTTTCAAGGTTTATACCTAAAGAGAGGACCACATAACTAAATGAAGTGTGGTTGTAACTTTGTTGAATTTTAGTCACAGTAAGGAAGTCCGGATAGAAATACTCCCATTCTTGATTTTTTTGTCCATATCCCTTTGGTGCCGCGTTCGGTTTCAATGTTAACAGATTCGAATACAATCGAAATTGATCAAGAAGATTAATGTTAAAAAAGATGCCTTTTACAAATGAAATTTATGAGCTTTCTTATTCGCAAATGCAAATTTCGTTTTAAAGCACCTCGCAAGAATGTCGTTCTTTTAAATCAGTGGTATACCTTAAATTCTCACCTCGTATTAAGTATAACTTATAGCCAGTTAAGACAAAGGTTAGTTTCCTACAAAATTTAAATAATCTCTTAACGGGATTAACAGAGTTTTTATTTTAAAAGTGAACAGCGCCTGTCTCGTCCGTCTGCATTTTTACAATACTCGAAAATTTAAACTGCGAAGCAGAACTGAAGCACGCATTCAAAGGAGATTTATCCTTAAGTATATAGCTGGTTTATACAATCTTTACGACGGTCCTCGGAGACCATTAATCGACATTAGAAACACTTTAGCTGCTTTTGTCGGCACAGCCTGTGGCGGCGACCACGACTACCACTAACCATCACCATGTTAGAAGTTTATATAGCTTACAGGTACGAAGCCTTTTATTAGTGCTTTAAAAAGCGGACAGTTTTATTAGTCATTCGGATTTTGGTAGCATTGTTTTAAGTTAATTTCTTAATTGCACTCTTTCCGTGTTTAAAACCTTTCGAAAACACGTTAAATCACCATTATCTGTATCCCAATAAAACATTGGGAGATTTTATCTACTTACACTAAAACGGGAAGACGATAACAAAACGATGATTTAAAGACCGAGAAGGACGGAAATGTCCGAAAATAGACATTTCTTAGGTCATTAAATTGTGTTTGATTTAATTTTACGATACCCCCTCGAGCATGATCTTTAATAGCGATGTAGGTAGGCATTTGGCATCAGTTGCGACTCGTCCATGTCATCTTCCCAGCCTTTGGCACCATATAGTCCCTTTTTATTACTATTTGTTCATGTTGTTAAAGCAATTTCTTAACGTTTTATACTTTACAAACCGGTAAGTTGAAACATTTTATAACAAGACTATCCAATTAGCGGCGCCCTGTCATTAACAGTGTTTCTTTAAAAAAATCAATTCTCATATCATAAAATTTTATATTAGTGACTCATCACGTTCTATGATTGCGGTTACAAAAATTTCAATCTACAAACCGCTTGTATTAAGGGTGAGCATAACTATAATATACCGATCCCATCTTTAACCAGGTGAAAGGTACCGCTCTGTAATCAACTTTAATTGTTTAACATTACTTGTGAAATTAACTATGTGTGTGTGTCTCTTCTCTGTCATTGTGTAATAGTTAAAACACCGTCCCTGTTATAATCATCGTCTCCGAGGGTTTATTAAATGTTATTTTTGCATTATCCTTTTAAATGGGGCTACAATGTGTATTTATTGCTTATGAAATCGTAGGTTGTATTTTTTAATGAATTAAAAAAAACATGGATCGGTATGCGAATTGCTCTTCCACTTTGGAATTGTGCCGTTGCTATAAGTAAATCTGAGGTTTCATTCACTTTAGGCGTGTCCGCTCCTCTTCTGATTAAATTAATATTCCCTTTTCTTAATAATGGAAGAGCGATTCTGTTCCACATTCCAACCGGATTGTGTCTACCAGATATATTTGCATGTAAAAGTTTCCCATATTAGAAATGTGTAGATAGGTTTATTAAACGGAAACATGATAATGAGTTACCGAATTTGATAGAAATGCTCGGACAAAAAAGACCCAAGTAAATGTGGACATACTATACCACAGTTTTACTTGTAATCGAAGTCAACTCAGAGTTCGTTCTGATTTTGGACTTTCTGCTCGTTCGTCCGTCCGTTTGTGCTTTCGAATTTTCCAATTCGGTTTTCAGTCACAGGTAGACAATGATCAAGGGACTAACTGATTAAATTTGTGTCATTTGGACTTTCTGTCAGTCGTCTGTGTACACGATAACTCAGGAACGGGCATAGTTAATATCTAGAAAAAGGAAAGCTCCATAATCAACTGAACTACAATTTTCAATTTCCAATTCAACTCTAAAACGCATTCCCAAAACGAAACATTTTAGTGTCACGCGTCTGTGGTAGTTCATTGAATATTAGAAGAAAGGGAAAAAGGAATGTCAAACAATTTGGGAAGGAGGAAGGTGAGAAAAGAAAGGTACAATGGAAGTTGAGGATAGAAAGGCTAGAGGAAGTAAGAGAATTTAAATATGTAGGATATCAGGTGCAATGAAATAATGGGGCAAAGGGAAATAAGGAAAAAGGGAGAAGTGGCGATGAGACAGGTGTGGGGAATAGAAGAGAGTAAACTTAAAAACGAGTTCAAAATAGAAAAACATCTTTTTATGCAATGTTTAGAAGGGTGTTGACTGTTGATGGTATATGGGACGGAGATGTGGGGATGAAAGAAACGGGATGAACTAGAAGGTATATTTGGTATCCCTTCGTTAGGTCTCAGTACCCATTTCTAATAAAGTCGCCGATTTGAAGCACAAATGACGTCACTGGGCTGGATTCCAGTGTGAAGCGTAAATGAATACTAGCGAAGCACTAAGGATTCTCCTCCATCACAACAATTGTGCTTCTATCTCCTGAATAGTAGGTGTGGTTGGTTTCTGGTGTGAAGGACAATGAAGCACTAAGGACCTTGCATGGTGACGTCATTTGTGCTTCATATCGGTGGCTTAGTTCCTGGACTTTATTATACATGGGTACTGATACTAAACGGAGGGATACCTAATTACATATTAGAGGAGGAAATGAACATGGAGAAGATAAGGATAAAGGATAGATGACGCAGGGCGATAAGATTCGAGGAAAGTGAATTGGTGAAACAAAAAACGAGGATGAACACAAAAGGAAAATGGCGAGAGAAAATGTTATGAAAGAAACGAGGATGGGCGGGGGTTGAAAGTAGGGAGAGGGTGGATGAAGAAGTTACACAAATGGACCAAGATATACAAGTGCAGCAGAGAATTCACGTGAATTAACGAGGAAACAGAAGGTACAAGGAGGTAAAAATGGATGGGGTGCCAAAATATCTAAGGGAAGGAAAGAAAAACATCAAAGTAATATCTTGATTTAGATGCAGAAAGGAGGAGAAGGGAAAGTAGAAGTGGAGAGTAGAAAGGAAATGCAGACTATGTGCGCGACAAACTTCCGGTGAAATTAGTTGGATCCAAGCGATCGATTTTAATTCACAAAATAAATTAATAAAAATTCTCTTTGAAATACTTTAAGAATCTTCGGTAGTTGGTAGGAGGATGCGATAGTCTCGTTGGAACGGTACGATTTATCTCGAGCGCCACAAGGAGTTTATTGATCCTTGTCCGTGATCAAAGACGCCGATTATGGTTGCAGAATTTGGAAGCCACAGGCTGAGAAAACGGTCAACGCCAGGAAACGAGCAGTCAGTCACTGGCGAATAATCTAGAAAGAGTTACAGCACACGGAAACGGTAGCGATTTACCAAAGCGGGAACAAAAGCACAAATTAACTAACGGTATCCAAAGGGAAACAAACCGAAGAAAAGCAGATCCTCACTACAATATTAACGGATTAATGAAAATATCACACGCTTACATTTAAAATTAAACGGTACGGTTAAATTGAATTTACTTAAATGCACACTATGCAAGACGACAAAATATCAAAAGGTGCCCCCTTAACAAGCTCTTACCTTATATAAAATGTGGAAAAAGAAGGCTGTAAAATCCGCATAGCCCAACTAACTAATATCAAAGTGCTCGAAAAGTAAAACTTCTTTAATTAATTTCTCGGCTTTAGGTCATCATAAAAATCTGGGTTGAAATTTCCAAATTCGGTAGTACAACCATTGTTTCTTAGAACCCTCGTGTCAAGCGAGGGGTTTGACTATCTATGGTACTACGGCGACCTTGTCCGTGTCTATCCTAGTTTTAAATGAGCTTTCGGATGCTGCAATCATAATTTAAATATCTTCACAAGAACGGTTACAAACTGAAAATGAGTAACAGTATCTTGAGCTCCTTATCGGTGGCTAGAACAACACTGTAAAATAAAAGCATCCGCTACAGTTTATCGTACAGAAGCATCCGGTTGAGTTCCCCCATGTACCGGGCGTTCAATCAGCTGGTACGAAAACGAGTGCTACGTGGAAGAAAGTAAAAATATAGACCATCTGATAGGGGAACGTAAAAAAGGTAGAAAGAACAAGAGAAAGTAAGAAAGAAATATTGGACAAGGGAAGAAAAGGACAAAAATGGATGAAAAGTGTAATTGAAAAAATGAAAGAAATGTTAAAAAAATTTGCCTGCTTCATGTACAAGTTACTGATCAATCTTCTTTTCCTCCGACCCACACCCTTGACCCTTAAAATCTGGAGCAGTTTTTCGTATTTCGCACAATCGAATGCCCTTTCCAGATCTACTAGGCCCTGACTTGCAGCTCTTCCTCGTTCTATATATCTTTCTCCATTTTTTTACTACTCCGAATCCAAATTAATATTCCCCCACTGACCCCTCAATTGCGCTCCTATCCAACAACCGCAACAAAATCTTAGCAGCATGAGCTATAACACTGATGGTTCTGTATCCTCGCATTTTTTTGTTCCCTTCTTTTTCTGAAGCGGTATCTAAATGATTCTAAGTTTTCGGGCCACACTCCACTTTCGTATATCGCATTATACAAATCCCTTAGTATCCCCATTCCTTCCTCCTCTGAATCCTCTTCTAAACACTATTAGATACAAAACCTTTCTCGTTTGGTAACATGAGATATTTGAACGCATGAAGCTGAATGTTAAAAAAGTTAAAAACCACAAAAGCAGAAAATGTATATGATCGACCAAAAATCATTAGGATAAATTTAAAAAGTACAAAAGGCGATTCTATTTTAAAAACGCGTGGAGTTCATTATTCTAAAAGAGCATGAAACATATGTACGATACAGAAAATAGCAAAAAATTTAGTCAGAAATTGAATATTGCTTGGGAATTGTTAATAGGAAATCATTCGCCCGCATCTAATTTTGCTTCTAGTGATTTTAAACATCTTAAAATTATTCCAGATAGAATCTTTATTTGATAACTTCAAAGGGAAATTGCACCGCAATTTATTTGTATTGCGTACGTCCAGCACCAAGATGTCTTAATTGGTGAACATCAAAGGTATACAACACAAGTGCATATAATTATCTATTTTCCCAATATTTGCTATCGCAATGTTAGTTAAATTGTACGCGTTTGCAAGAAATATCTTGTGATAGACTAATGGAATAATTAAGTCTCTTAAATACACGATTGTGTAATGAGGAGGTGTAAGTGTAATTGCTTCATTCTGAATCTTCAAATGAACTTAAATTACATGCATACGTTTTATTTTACATTCGTGTCATTATTTTGCCTTTAAATTTGTAATACTTTCGCTCCATCAGAAGGTAACCGTTTACTAATTGGAGGTGTATTATAATTGCTTGAGAAACAATGAGATGTTCCAATAATTGTTGGGTTGTGGGACGTAAGGCCTTGAAAAATTGTTACTATTGTTGTTGATTTCGCGTATATTTGAATTTCACAACCGGCAAAGCACGATTGGCAATACTTACTTGCGGTGTTCCATCCATAACTTAAGAACCATTTCTTGTTTGGGAATCTTTACTTTGATACAATTTTATTAACCTGTGTACTGTTATCGATATTATTTGCGTTGAATAGTGAGATTTGAAAAATGATTGTTGCGAATAGGGCAATTTCCTTGTCTCAGTGTGCTCCGCGTGGAACAAAACGAAGAATAAATTAAGTTATTCCGTCTTATTAGTTTATGATAATTGGCAATCCATATAGCCTGTAATGGTAGTAACTATTTATGAACCATTACCGATTTCCTCTCACAAACAATTTTCATGCTTAATAAATGTTACGTTGCTGGTGGTCCAAACGTAAAAGAAATTCAGTATTTTTTGGTGTTTGCATTTGTTCCAGTGTAATACACAAGGCTCATCTATAGTCTGTACTAAAAACTGCAAATTGGTACGTGATCCGGTTTTAATTACACTGTACGTACAGACATTTTTGATATGGTTAGCCCAAGAATTAAACATTTTTCTAGAAAAGAGGCCTTATCTTCGCAATATGAACGACTTACAAGGATGACCATCAGGTGCGAATTTTTATCAATTGAGGACCAGTAAAACTAATTTTTTAGCATTAGCACTTATCCCATGACGAAAATGAACTATGTTCGTTTTATTGTAATAGATGCTTAGGCTTCTATATTTGGACTAGGTACTTTCGGGCAGATTGATGGTGGGTCATAGTCATTATCATTAGTACACTATCATTATATCATTAAGATATATCCAATAGAAACAAAGGTTTATTATGGGTCGCTATATTCAACTAAACCATACTTTTTTTCTATTGGCTATTTCTGAAGGATCTAATGGTAGTGAATTAACGATAATGATTGTATAAACCCACCATTACAATATCTAACAGAAACTGGGAAATCATTCACCAAAAAATGTAATAAACAACGTGGAGCCTAGTGATGCATAGTCCTGAGGTACTGCACAAGATCACGTCCTCGTCCTAGACCGCGGGGATGTGATTCTCGAGCATGTTTAAACAATTTTGACCACTCGAAAATAGAAGCGTAATCATCCCCAACGTTGCTTCAATAATAATTTTTGGAGGTTTTCCTTGTTTTGTAATGTTTTGTAATGAATTTTCTAACAGCACGGTATTCGATTCTATTCATTTATATACTTATACAATGCGCGACAATACAAAATGATATATAATAAAATTAATAATGTTGAAATGGTTTTGTAAATTGCCACACAAGTTACCAAGGCATAATAATAAAAAATTGCATCAAAATTCAAAACAGCCCAGTCCGGGAATATAAAAACCAGCCCTCATCGTATTTCTGAAGTTTAGTAGGTAGTTTCAGTAATTGTTCATTATAATTCGATATAGGCTTAAGTTATCATTAAACATAAGAATTGATACGTAACTCTGAAAGATAAAGGAATTTTCAGTCCATGTCAGTCATCGAAGATTTGTAGATACGATTGGGCTCTTAAAATCGGTTTTATATAGTATACCAAGTGATAAACATCTGAGAGCACTTTTAAGTGTATATCGCTAAGATCTACTAAGCTAATCCCTTCATATAGTAATCATAATCAATAACCTATTATTGGACGTGATTTCAGTATGCAGCGAATAAATGTATCGATTACACAATTGCCATAGAACTAGTTCCAAAATGCTTCTCAAGTTCGTAATGAAATCGCTCTCCCAACATTAACAAACTTAGGTATTTCATTGGTTTATGCAAGATAGTTGTCTGTCGTGGCCAAATATTAGGTCCTTACATAAATTAAATTCGCGTTTGGTCGAACTGGTCACTTTGATCTCAAATATTTGGCCTTTGGTTCCGAATTCCAAATTTATTTCAAATTTCGAATTTAGTAGTGGTTCACTTGTTTTCACACTATTTGATTTTTCTTTGCCATCGTTCTATTCGCAAAAGGAAAACTTAAAATATCGCGTTATTTGATGGAAAAGATGGCTGAGACTGGTCAATTGCAGTACGGTCGAAATTAGAGGAGCTGCGATTGGAATGTCTCCGACATTTAACTCCAATGAGGCAGTCCAAACCGCCTTCAAAGATTTTATTGATACTCGTTCCCACAATTTTTTCAACCATTCTCCATATCAAATTTTGCAGTTTCTACTATTTCAGAACCTAAATATTAAGGCCTCGTAGGCTGAAAGGTTTCGGAATTTAAATAGGCAACACACAATTACCATAGTTTTGTTAAACTCATGGTCTTGGTCAAGGAAATTGTCCGGAAGTTTTTGGTGCTCTTATATACTAATTACCTACTATTCCATTGTTTAGGATATTTAAAAAATCATAAACCAAAACTACATGCCATATTTGGTATTGAAAGATAATTAATTAACTTCATTTTCAAGCCTTACGTTACGACTTTCTTCGTAATTTCATCAGGCCCTTAATAAAAACGGAATATTCTTTTCTTTTCAACCTTGAAACCTTTAAGCTCTGCAACTTTAGACACTATGTGAATTTAAAACGACCCATTCAAAGTTTATGTTGAAGCACTGAAACTTCGAAACTGGCATTTTTTAACCTTCAAAAGCTCTTGAAAGTTTGAACGTTTAAAACTAGGAACTTTGGAGTTTCAAAGCTTCAAGGGTCAGAAATAGGGTCTTAGAATATATTTTAGGCTCGGGTCCGACGAAGACCTATTCGTAAATGGACCAACCCTGGACCTTGCACCACCCATCCACCTGTTCAAGAGCTCTGTTCTTTCACGGTGAATGGGAACTTTCCAGCTATGACAATAGCGAGATCGTGAGCGTATTCCTGTGCATACCCTCAGTCTTGGTTCAAAGTGCGAAGACCCCGTCTAGCACCAAGCACCACAGCAGTGGAGAAAATACTCCACCATGCGGACATCCTCTAGCGACCGAGAAGCTCATCTCCGTCGGCCCGATTGAGGGTATAATGACCCTGCTTCCGAGCATGGTGCTGATTCATCTTACGATTAACCCATGTGTTGTTAAACTCACCCTCTACCTAGGAACGCTCCCAAGGCTACCTCCCCCAGCAGACAATCCTGCGCACGAAAGACCGGTCTCCGTGGGCATATTCGCCCTGTAAGCATGCTGAAATAGATGTAGTGGTCTAAGGACCAGCATCTCAATCTTTATTGTATGCATCTTCCAGCTTCTCCACCGTTTTTAGAAGAAACGATGATAGGCTGATGGGTCTGTTAGTAATCCTTCGCCATGCCCTATTTGGCACAACCCGATTGAGGTAGGTACACAACTCTTACCTTTCTCCAGTTTTCAGGGAGGCTCTAAAGAGGTGCAACAAATGCAAGAGCAGCAGTTCCAGGCCCTTTTGTAGAAAGCCGGGAATAACCCGTCCGGTGCTACACACTTAAATGGGCTGAACGTGTTGACCGCCTATTTGAGAGATCCCTCGGTAACCACCCGGGCAGCTACTTTCTAGTCGATCGGCTTTGCACCCAACCGGGGAGCTCCTTTTGCTGGGCCCGAAGAGCCTAGAAAGTGTGTTTCGAGGAGACATGTGAAATCCTTACCCGCGGTAGACGTATATGTGCCGCATGAACCCCTCAATGTCCCCATTTTTTGTTCCGGGTCTTTCAAAAAGCTCTTACGGCGTTTTTGAACTTCAGGAAGACCCTCCATGTTATCACAGAAGTTCCTCCATGATCTTCGCTTAGATTTTGGAAACTGAAAATTTTAGAAATAGTCCAGTCAGCATGAGTTAAAATCGAGGTAGTAGCTTGCAAAAACTGCAAAGTTTCTGATACTTTGGAATATTGTTCGGTGGTATTCAGTAATACTACGCCAACAAAATTTCGTTGTGCTAACTGCAGGGGGCCCAAAAAACTACGACATTTTTTAACTTTTTTGCTTCCAGCAGCGTGATAACGGTCAATCCGACACAAACTTGTGCCCTTATAATGATGACAGTACGCAAAATATGCTCTTATTTTAAAAAAATCCGTTTTGATGGAATAGATACGGAGCTTGGAAGTTGGGTTACAAATTTTATTGATGTATGTCTCCATATTGTTAATTACTTTATATTATTTGGATTCTTGGATATTAGGTGAGTAATTAATATATATTTTTCTTATGGCTATTTATTAGCATACATTTCAGCTAAGGTCCGAAGATGCTAATAAATAGCGAAATCGATAACCTATAAGAAAAATATATATTAATTACTCACTTGGGTTACAAATTCTAAAATTGAGAAAAGGGCACTTGCTTAAAATTCCCACCAAAAATGTCTATTTCCAAAAGAATGGAAAAGGAAACGACCCGTAAAAGTTATATTCCACTTAAAAACAAACCCCATATATATGATAAATAAATAAAATTTATTTGTACAGTGACACCACCTCAACTCCTTATGGATAAGGGAAGAAGTGCCACTTAAAGTCTGCTTATTAAAATCACCGCCTTAGCGTTTGTGAATAAAATGAGTTCGGTTGAAAAAGATAATAAATCGCCCATTCAGTAGCTTGTTGCAAAAGCAGAAGAAAAGCTGGTACTTCAAAAATCCAAAAGCAAAGAATGTGAAGAGCTGTTATCCTGTATGAATAGGAAGCATCGTTTAAATAAAGTCCTAAACCATCTGTAACGCTGGCATGAAATGTCTAAGGTATTTAAATCTTCTACCCTTTGCTGAATTAATTCAAAACTTTAAACAACGCGATTAAAAAGTGGAACAGATTTGGCGAAATTTGATGGCCGTCTGGCACACCTTCAAGGTTTTACCTACTGCAAAAAATTCCATCAGGACTCTAGGACCATTCCTCTAGAAGTAGTTCAAAACGGTAGAAGTGGGTCCGGACGGACGGACAAAACACAAACAATAGCAAATTGTTTTTAAAAATGCGCTAAAAATATGTGTATCTATACAGTGTGTAAAGCGATGGGGTATACAAGAGGGAATTTTTTTTTAATATTAATTTATGAAAAAAATTTATTCCTCATGATATTTTTTGCTTGCTTTGAAAGTACCAATAACGTTTCGATTGTTTGTGGTTTGGTAGCAATACGCTATCTTGATTATAATGTAGAATCACTTTCAATAAAAAAAATTAATTTTATTATTTTTCCAGATTTCTATAAATAAATTTTAGATTATCGAAACGTTATTGGTACTTTCAAAGCAAGCAAAACATATCATGAAGAATACATTTTTTTCATAAATCAATATTTAAAAAAAATGCCCTCTTGTATACCCCATCGCTTTACACACTGTATAATTGCGCAATATGTTAATATCGCATGGCCGATGTATTAATACGGGTCGCCCAGAGCTTCAGTTAAAGTACTTTTTTACGCTGCCAATGGCAACGCACATCCGTCTAAAATGTAAAACTTTATGGCATGAACCCCTTAAGATGAGAAAAGTCATGTTTTAGTTAGGTTTGAAGAAAAAAAAAGCACTATCAACCATTTTTTCTATTTCAGAATGTTGAGCCCAACTTCAAAGCTCCACCAAAATATGTAGATGATTTTTTAAAAATAATAGTAAATTTTGGGTACTTGATTGGTCGTTGATGGTCTCAAATTTGTTCGTTTCCACGAAGAAATGTGCATCATTATAATTGAGGTTGAGTCGCAATTTTTAGTTCACCCAAATATTTATTGGTACCTATACTTTGAAAAGCTAAAATTTAAATGGATTTCGGCTCCTTAGCTATGCAGTCAGTCAGCAGCTTAAGAATACATTTGTGATTGTGAGCTAACAATTGGGGCTCAACAGTTATCAATGTTACCACTGAAACGTTTTTTGTACTTGTCCGACATTCGTCTGACTGCAATTGTTTCTAGCGCATTTACGCTTCAAGAAATATCTATGAATTATAGAAATTTCCTTTCCCAAATAAAAGAGACGATGACTCGAAACTTTTTGGTGCTTATTATCTTGTAAATTAAAATGTAAAATCGTATAAGTAGTCTTCTACTAATTACATTCAGACCATACGAAACTAAATCGGTATATAGTAATTAACCGGAAATATAACAATATTTAGCGGTAAGTTTAATTACTTAAAATTTCGATAACCGAAGTTAATTAATGATCTTAACCCATTAGTTCAGTGCAATATAGTTATATGTCATTATTAACATGGAATACAAACGACTTCCTGTGCTTTTAAAAAAATGTATCAGAACACCAGTTGGTTTGTATTAAAATATTATATCAATGTCTAAATTAGAGGTGTGAGATCTCACAATGGTGTTGTTTTGTTATTAGTTGCACAAAAGAAAATCGAGACGGGTGGTTATACATTATTTTAGTAATTACTTGAGGTTAGACAGCTTTGTGTGTTAAAAACTCCCTATCGCGTGTAGCTTATGTCTACAAAAATACCGTCTAAGGATTATCATTACGCTCATTCTGTATATTCGCCCGATCGAGTGGTGTGTACAGCACAAAAGGCAGGACAACTGCAAATTTGTACGCAAATTCAGTACCGATTGACTTAATAATAATGCCGGTATTAATATTTACAGTACATTACACATGCGATATTGGCAAATTCCTCGTATGCTTCCTGTTACAAACCATTAATACCTATTAAGTCAACATATTGTCACCCCCAAGTACTTCCCCTAACTTGACGTTCGAAAGTTAGTAGCAAAGCGATATGTTTCGTTATGCCTTCTGCAGCACTTCATAGTGCCGAGTTTTAATTGGGCGAACGTCTGGGACGAAATACTTATTGAGGAAAAATTAAAGAAATTCCAAAGACGGTTTCGTGTTTATCTTTGAAAAAGTGTCGCATCGTCAACTCTATACAACTAAATCACCAATTACAAGTGAAGTGTTCGCCTTTTGTCAAGAAGCCATTTTGTTTCGTGAACAACAAAAATCCACTTTCACACTTCAACTGTTTTATTATTACAGCATTTACGAGCCTGTTTGCGATGTAGGGAATTTATTTCCGGACGTTGGTGAAACACTTATTCGATATTTCGATTAGCTAGGCGTTTAGTCAGGTGTTGATAGAATTTATATGGGCGTGTTATCCGTTATTTCTACAAATAGAGTATACTCCGGCGGTTTTGGGCCATTAAAATAAACGCCGGTAGCTTTATTATCCGAAAACACGAATGCCACCTACGTTCTTAAAACAAATGATAAAATCTGTTATCACTGTCATACGAAACGTATCAGTGGCGGTCTTTCAAGGTATATTTTAGTGGAGGTTGACGTCGGGGCAACGAAACGTGGGTCGCTAACAATAACTCTGCGGGGTTGACACTCTTGTAATAAATACGGTCGCACCCGCGCTCTATTTTCCACCCGATTTAGCTGTGATGAGAAAATGAGCATTCCGCCCAGCCACGGGTGCGAAAATTCTACTCTGACGTCATAAATTCAGAGTACACTCCAAGACCGTTTAGTTCTCTACGGCGGAGTTTAGTTAAATGTATCCCAACTGTAACAGCATTCGTAATGAGATTTAGGGAGGAAACTGGATATGTTTAGTAATTACTTGATTTGATTTTATCGTTTTATACCTTGCAGCATTTTAATAATGCCTGAAATGGATATAAATTCCAGAAATCAGGATGTAAGCAAAACGCTAAGTATTGTTGCGTGTTGTATAATGACAACGTAATCAATTGTAAGATATGTTTAAATTTTAATGCCTCGTTATACAAAGTTGTGATTTTCTATTTCGCCAACAGTCTCATTAAAGACAATTGTTTAATGGATCTACGTCCATCAAGCCGTTCGTACTTTCGTTCGAAATGCAAGAGGTATGTAATGAGATGTTTGCCAGTTATAAATGTCTTTTAACCAAGTTTAACCATTTACTCTACCTAATTACGCGCTCTGCTTCGTTAAACATTAATAAGGTATCCTTGCAATAATTATTAAACGTATGCTTTTATTTGTTAGCGGTTAGGTATTATCCTAATTATGAACTTGATAAAAAGCTCCACTCTAAAACAGACGTGACTATGTTTCATTGTTTCCTTCCCTTGGATTCGTTAAAATGGTGGAACCTCTTCGTCCTTGTTCTACCTTTAAATTAATTAAAACATGTTGCCTCCACTTTTTCTAGGTAAGAGTTATACAAAATATGAATTCGTTTCTAAAAAGCGGGAATATGCAAAATAAAATGACAAAAAGAGTCTTCACTGGTATGCACTAACGGATTCCCTGTGAATTAACGTTAATAAACGAACTTTATTGCTTCAGATAAATTTGATCGTGAATTCAATTTATTTCTGCACCCACCTATAATTTGTGTTTGAAATATGTTGCTAATTTTCTATGGCAATAGATATTTTCACGCCTCATTAAATTCTTACAGTTGAAGGAGTTTTTAAACAAAAATAACGAGATTTACAGTATTAATGTGTTGTGAATTAATATTGTGAACTCTCGTCGTTTGTAACCATTGCCAAACATGATAAAAATGTCATTGACGAAACAAATAATGGGTCAGATAATGCCTAAACCGACTCCTCGTCGGTGAGTTTGATCGCCGTCGTTTCTTGGACAGAATAGAAATATTTTAATAGATTTTGTCGTATTGTGCCAAATACCTAATGTCTATCTTGTCATTTTGCAGTACCTGTCTGATTATAATGATATAGGGGATTATAATAAACCTTGTAAACAGAATCTACAAAGCGACAGGCTACGGGGTCATTGGATTTGACCCATTTTCAATAGGTTTGTTGCATGTGGCATAAGTCAACTGTGCAAAGTTTGAATCGAATCCGCCCAAGCGTTTGGCAGTTATCGTGTTCATGAACGGACAGACAAATAGACAGACGAGCAATCGCTTTCTTTTCTCGTTTAATAAACAGTTTAGAGATCCAGTATCCAAATAACACAAATATTCAAGAATTATGAATAATTATCACATTTGGCATTTATGTAATAAGATGGTGGAAAAATACCAATTCAAAGAAATTCAACAAATATATTACGCCCCCACATATAACAAACAAAACCTCGACTCATCCCACAAGCCGATAACAAACATCGTAACTGAATTTTAAAGTCACCTTTATGCCCATTGTTAAAATTTAAAATCCATGTGGTAGTTGCAACTACGTACACAAAACCTACAACATACCCTAAATTGTATCAACACCCTGTACTAACCTTCAGAATGATAAATCTTACCCCGACGTTAAAACATGATAAAAATTAATTAAGTTAAAGAAAAATTCCTAATTCCTATAAACATAAGCGATATTATCGATGAAACTTCTACGTTCATGAGAAAACTTTAAAAATGTGTCATTTATCGCAAGTAAACAAAGAACAACCCTAATTGAATTGATAACTCGTTTAAAAACTTTGCGTTATATTACAAAAGACCCTGCAATTCAACTTGATAATATTAAGCACTCACCATATTGACACTATAGATCGTACCATCTATAGGAAAAGGACTCAGAGGAAAGTCCTCCATTACTTCAAACTCGGGAATCAACTAACATCATTTTCAAATTCAACTTTTTGGTTTATAATAAAGATTTTTCTAAAATTTTGGCCAAAGTCGCTTTACAGCAGCATCAGTCACAATATGACAATATGGGGACTTATTTAAATAGTAATTTCAATATCTATTTAATACCGTGCGATCAAAAATGAGTTGCTGTCGAGTGACCTTTGGAAGTTCAAGTTCCCATGTAAACAAAAATTCCAAGGGTGACTCGAAAGCAACTCATTTTTGATCGCATAGTACACGTTTTACACCATTTACTTTTTAGAGAATTTTCCAACTCAGGTGGGTGCGCTATTACAGCCACTTTCTCTCTCTGTCCGTCCGTCCGTCTGTCCGCTCGAGGCTACTACTACAGTTTTATTTAATATTTAGTTCGTTCATTTGAGTTTGGTAGTTTATAGCTCTGGCACCTGAGCCAATTAATGTGAACTTTCTCGTTTATTAATATATTTTGATGAAATTTTAATCACAGATAACTTCTAGTAAAGGCAAACATATCGCATTTTGCAAACAAAAGATGCGCGAATGCGTAGATTGCGCAACGCTAACTTTCTTATTTATTAAGATATTTCCTTGGAATATTGACCAAAGATGCTTTTAGTAAGGAAAAATATAGCCATAGCCTTTTGGGAAGTACTGATAAATGGATAGAAAATGCGCTAAAGTTACTCGCATTAGGCGAAAACCTTTGTATTTGTTTCATTCGCACACAGTGTAAATCTTAAACACTAATGTGATGAAATTAACATTTATTGGATGTGAAATCGTAATCTCCTTACGAATGTAAGCTTGATCAGAATTTCATCGAAAACTTTTGAAATGTATCACAAAATACATCCAAAAAGGATTGCCTGTTTTGTTTCTATCGCTAAGATTGATCTGATAATCACTTTCCTTGTATAGAAGATGCATCTGGGTCAAACCTGCGAACTGTAGAGAGAAAATAGAAGGAAGAGACCTCACTATTTCTTGTTTATTATTGAGATGATCTCGGGAAACACTTTCTTTGTCTGCAAACGTGGTGGTGACATGTACTGTTCAAATAATCCTGTGATCTTGACGAGAATATTCCACCAACACTTCTTTCTTTAATTTACTGTATAAAGTTGAGGTGGCTAGAAATTTCGCAAATTCCCTTCAAGTTCCTTTCAAGTTGCTGTCAAATGTTATTCTCAAGTTCCTTCGAATTCGTCTCAAATACCCTTAAAAAAAGTCATCAAACACTTTTAAAGTTCTTTATGTTCCTCTCCAGCTCCCCAAAATTCTTAAGCGTCCCTGAAGTTCTTTTTATAAGTTGCTTTCAGGTTTTCCCCTTCGCGTCAAGCTCTTTGCCAGCTCAAGTTTCCCCAGAATTCAATGTTATTCTCAAGTTCATTTTTAAGTTTCCCTTAATTCTTCCTGTAGCTCTCCTTAAATTGTCCTCAAACTCTTTTCAAACCCTTCTCAAGTTTTTTCGTTCATAATCTCTTTATGCTTTTATCAACATGTGCTCACAAGTTCCCTTCAAATCCCTCTTTGGCTATCCTCAAGGTTAGGGCAAATTCATCATAAAGTTCAATCAAGGTGCTCTAAATGTATTGTTCCTCTTTCAATTTTCCTCAAGTTCCTCTATACTTCCACCAGAAATGCTTCAACCAAATAATAGTGAAGTTGACTTCCCCTGACTTCTGATCATTCTTTATCTCTCTTTAGGATTTCGGAGTTTATTCATATTTTCCCAAATGTTGTTCACGTTATTCCCTTTTATCTTTTTTGCAGGTTAAAAATAGGTTTGTACCAATTTCTGATTTGTGTTTCTTACCGGAACTTTTCTCTGGCATGAAATTGTTTCATATTATGTTTTCCTTTAATTATCGTTTAATTCTACTTAGTTTACCCTCGGTAAAACCATCCTCTCTAGCTGTACAGTTCTTTTTATCTGTCCATTCGAAAATATTTCGGCTCACTTTTTGTATGAACATAATTTGTGTTTCTAAAATACCCTCGACCGCTGTATTTGTATATATTCTTGCAACTGACTTCCAATGCGCACGAGATTTTTAGTACCTACTATTTTTCCTTTCATTAGTTAGTAATTGCGGGAAAACTCTAATTTTACCCATTCTCGAGATATGCACTTACGCTATTAAAAGAAAAAGGTCTAGCAATTTTTTGGGACTTGAATTAAAGTTTAAATGCAATATATCTGCATAATATAGTACCTTCAAGCGATCAGTATGTCTCTCTTAAATTTGGATAGTTGTAAAACATCATCATATTTTAGTGTTGACTGGTAGTCCAGAGAGGCACTTGTAGCATAACGAGAAAAAATAATTTATCTGCACCCTGCACATTTTCAGGGACAAGACTATGGTAATCGCTCTGATAAATGTAGGTTCAACCACAGGTCCTTAAAAAAGTAAGTAAAATGATATAATTTAGGGGTTGAATTAAATTTGGGGAAGTTTACTTAAAAGTGAAGAATGCTTGCGTCTTACAATTTTTCTGTAGCAATCCAAAGATTATACATACCACAATTTAACGCTTCGGTAATTTCGTAAGGTTATAGAAATAGAACACGATGCAAAAAAACCGGTAGTTAACTATGTACTTAAAGAATATTATATAGGAAGGTGTCCCCAACAAAATTACACGACATTCCCACAAATTCTTTTCTAATTCTTATTAACGGAAGAGGATCAAAAAATTCTCAAAAATTCATTACTAAATACTATAAGATTACAGTTTAAAACATTAAGTTATAGCAACTCTGCTGTAGGTGAGACAAGCGCGAGTTTCCAGCTGTCCAAACGTACCTTAACCATTCACGTACTTATTAGACGTATTGAATAATAAATTGAACCAATGTCGGCAAGTTCCTTCAAAGGCCTTATGTTAGTCACACCTGCCAGCCGCCACTAGCACTCAACTAGCAAGTTGAACATCCACATACTACAATGATTTGGCGATATCTTTTAATAACACCAATATTAAAGGAGAATTTTTGGGTGGTAGTTAAAGTTTACCCTTTTTTAATTTAATTAATTTAAATATCGTAATTATGTAAATTATAAAGCCATTTACATTATATTACTAGGGGGAAATACGTCTAATATGATATTAGATTTATTAAAATGTCCACAAGGCGTAATTTGTGTCTGTAGCCTTCTCATAGAGTTAATGTTCTCCTACCACACATTTTCAACGCTTTTTAATAATTTATTTAAACCGATTCCGTGCGCTTTAATTTGTTAAATTAATGGTCAGGCATTCGATATCGACACCGATAATGAAAATGTTGAAAGTAAAATTGCCGCAAAACTCATTTTTTCACTGCACCTCAGTCTGCATTCGAAACTTTGAAAACTGCAGCATAATAATTTTGTTTGGGCCCAGAACTAGCAATATGGACGTTTCGATTACAATTTTGATTGATCGTTATTTTATTACCGTCCCCCACAATCTAGAAACTGCATTTTGATGCTAACATACAGCACCGGAAGTAACTTCTTATGTAAAATCTTAGTGTAACTATTCTTACACTGTGGTAAAATATAGAATTGAGGTATAAATTGTTAAATGAAACTATAGGTAAAAACCGCTGTTTAATAAGATCTTATTTTTAGTGCACTTTCACTTTCAAAAAATAAAAAGTGCACTTTTGCGCTCTTGATGTATGTATGTCTGTCTGTCTTACAGACTTAGTATTGGTGTCATTCGATCATAAATTAAAAATTATTTCACGTTTGTATTCTCGTTAAGGCACTGTTAAAATCGAAAACAACAAATTTGAAAATGCACTCTTCGCCTTGCTCACAAGCGGAATAACGAATTTTTTTTTCAATTATGATGAGCCTTGATCTCGGGGACCATTTTCAACAGTGGCGGATTTAGGATTTGGTCTGGAGAGGGGCGCATACAATTTTTAAAGTGAATATATTAAAAAAACCTTTATTATACGTTTAAAAATAGAAAATTTTTGCCATAATACATAATACATTGAACAAATAACTGAATCTTTATAAACTAATGAACGAACAAACCAGAAAAAAGGCTAAATGGCAAAGTCGTGAGTTTTCTTTTTGTCGGCGCAAATCTATTTTCCACGAAATTTGTCCAATATAGGTATCCTTATGCGATTAGGGCATTGTGCGCAGGTACACCATCTTGCTGAAACCAACAGTTTCCCACTTTTGTTTGCTTTTGTGTGCCGTACATCGTTTTATTCGTAGGAAAGAATGCTACTCGATATAGTATCTACTTTTTTACGGGCCATATAAAAAAATAAAATTGATAATGATTTCTCTGAAATGAAACGTCTCAATGTCTCTTGTAAAACTCAATAAGTGACAATGAGAAAATGTTTTTTTTTGTATCTGCTCAAATAACATCAGACAAGAATAAAAACGAAATCAACAAATTTCTTACCTCTATGATTTGACCATCTGGGACACGGTGTATACCTGCACTTCACTCAAAAGTTATCATCTGGAGCTGCCAGAAGAGTATTAGGTATTAATATATTTATGTTTAAATTTAATAATTTTTTTTTCACTAAAACGATGTTTTAAGTCAGTTATTAAATGATTAAGAATTGGAATGTATAAGTCTTTTCCAATAGGTGACCGCCTGCGTAACTACCACTGTCTGGGGGGGGGGGGGCGGTCGCCCCTGCGCCCACTTTAAATCCGCGGCTGATTTTCAAATCTTATTACGTGGTGTGTTCGACGTTATTTCAGGACAGACATCTGTTTTTGTCTTCAGGCTACTCAACAGGATCAATAGATGGGTCTATTGTGTTAATGCTCTCAACATCGTGGACCGACTCGACAGATTGAACTATGTATAATTAGCCTCCTTCAATATAAAAATAGACGGAATTCTAGTGTTTTATTGCCCAGTTTTATGGGGGTACAAGTTACCGCCGGAGTACGGCGTATACATTTTAAGATTAGTAAATTACACGAATGCTGTGAGCGAAAGTAGGTATTTAAACATTTCACAAAACCAATTAAAATTCAGACACGACCATACTGTACTACTGCACCCTAAACCTAATAAAAAAGAAAAACGAAACCCGAAGAGAATGGCAGCGCACAAGAAATCCTAAGACCAAAAATATTCTAAACAACTAGCACATCGTATCAGAAACGAACTAGATGCATTATAAAATAAAGTCGTAACCGTATCAGACTCAGTACGTCAGACCCTAGATTATGAAAATCTACAAAACGGATTCTACACCAGACCCAAGAAATCCCAATAATTACGTCAGATAGTGTACATTTAATACAGATCTCGAAACCATCTTCACTCCTTCACACCACCCAGCTAACATCGTCCTATAACACAATCATCCGTCACATTGAAACGCACCTCCCCCATAAAATCAATAAGCCCAAAAGAACTAAGGCTTGTTTTTTTTTCTGTGACAAAAAAACAAATCTGCTGGTAACGATCTGATCACTAATGTGGTCCTGAAAAACCTCACACACAAGTCGCTGGCACATTCTATCCTACTTATTTAACATCTTGCTTAAGACTAAGTTACTTCCCAAAGAAATGGAAATATGCCCAAAGTCCGGTAGGAACAAAAAACTTGTTAATTCCTATCGACCAATAAGTTTATTAACCACGTTTTCGAAATTACTGGAAAAAATTGATATGGATCAGGCTTAGTAAAGAATCTGAACATTATACCTACCAAATTTTAATTTGGATTCCAAAATCATTATTCCACAACTAGCATAACTACAAAGAATAGTAGCAATATTCAAAGAAAGTTTTGATCAAAAGCAGTACACCACAGCACTTGTCGGAGATATAGTAACATTGTCACTAATAGCGGATCAAAATCAATAATTCTAAATGTGTGACAAAAATATTTAACCTGAAGAGAGTTAAAGATCCACCAGACAAATGACTTTTTGCAATTTGCCCGAGTTCCCAGGAGGCCTAAGCGGAGTTCAAGTATGTCCGTTTGCCCGTTCTTCAGCGTTATTCATTCGAAATTTTTGTAAAAGGTATTCAGTATACAGTTATACACCATGCCCAAGATAAGAAAGCACAGCATGAGGATTTTGAAAACAGGAAAAGATACAGAGTGGTTTAAATTAGGAAAAAGTTGCATTATGTATGTTTTTTTTTGTTTTTTTTTTGTTTCATATATTGTTACCTTTTGACAATGGATTAACATTGTGTAAGGGCTAGTCAGGACAGTAAAAAAAATAATAATAAGATTACATAGTAACATAGCAATTTACAAAGTTTAAATTAAAAAGTAAATAGATTTATTTGCAGATGTTTACGAATTCGTCGATTTTATAGATTGCATTTTGAACTAATAATTTTTTTTAATTTGAACCTGAATTCCTTGAAAGTCTTTATATTTTTCATGGTGCTAGGGAGGTTGTTGAAGAGCTTAATGCCAATGCTATTGGGTGACTGTTGGGATACCGGCACAGAGAAATCTCGTTGCCTTCTTGTGTTTAAGTCCCCATTGCGCACAAACTTATGCTGATTTTTATATATGTACAATAAAACCTCCAGTACAAAAATAGACGGCAGAGTGAGAAGACCAAGCTGAATAAAGTGGGTTTTGCATGATTCCCATTTCTTAATACCCACCAAGCAGCGCAGTATTCTTTTCTGCACCATAAACACTTTTGATGCGTATGTAGGATGATCCCCAGAAAATAATGCCATAACACAATCTCGACTGAACCTCGGCATGTTGACATGTCGATTGCGGAAATTCATGATTGTTTTATCGTTTTGCGAAATTTTCCAAGAAATGCAAAATAGGGTCTCCAAATGTTGTATCCGAGAAATCATCATCAGCTTTATTTTTTTATGGCCACAAAAAAACACCTTGTATACTTACGGCATTACGAAAGCCAAAAAATAGAACCATAAATTTTAATATTTTTATGATTAGTAAGACTCACGGCCGTCGAAGTTTTGTGATAACTGCGATATTCAATTTTTACTGGACATCGACTGTTTCAAAAATGACGAATTGCAGCGAAACGAATCATTTTAAATTTTGTATGTAATACCTTAGATAAAATACTTATTTTATCTGGGGTAATACTATTGTATAATAATATACACTAAAATTAACCAAGGAATCGAAATATCCAATAATATGCAGGTGCTATTTAATAAAATGCAACTTTGATATAAATCACTCTGTATAACAATTGCTATTTCGACAGTTTCGCTGGAAATATTTTTAAGTTGTAGCCTTAAGAGTTCTTCAACATGCTTCGACAATGAATTTTAAGTATGTGCGCTAATAAACTCACAATCTTCCACTAATGGCCCACCCTGTATATATTACTGGAGACAGGCATTTGATTTTCTTGGAGTCTAGTTGGTTCCTGTTGAAACCAGTGGCGTGCTGATTTCCAGAAATTTCTTATTTAATTTTGTCGAAATTTACCTTTTTTCCCTTTTATAAATTTTCTCGTTTTTCTTCTTTACCTACTCATTCCGCTTTTTTAATTCCTCAACATTTTCCTTCAGACCGGTTGTTCCGAACGCGAATTTTGTGAAAGCGCGTATTTCGGTGGTGGATTAAAAAAAAGGGGGGGGGGAATCTCTGTCACTAAATAAACCCGAATATACCTACTGTTTCTCTTCCATCAGTCAATTTTAATAAATTTGTGTTGGAGGTTAATTTTCCAGGATTGTGGGGGGATTCTGCTTATTGGAAACATGAAAAACAGTACACTTAATGGCGATGTTTATAAAGAGACTACTAAACTTTAACACTGATGCTGTTCAAGAGAAAAAACCTCAGAATTTTAGCCATAGGATCGTACTGTTACACACCAATAAATTTCACAAGGCTCAAAAAGTTCGATGTTATCGATGAAAGTGGCTTCCAGGAGTTCGCCCAATAGTTTGGATTTAGCATCCTGCGACTAATATCTTTTGCTTCTAATGAGAACCTGAAAGTTGCTGCTAGAGCTACCAACACATTTTTTAAGATTTATTGCAAAAAAAGGTACATATGCTTGGTTTAGTCCTTTCCTTCATATCTAGGTACATTAGGTAGGTATATAAAAATTTCTCGCATTTCCAATGAAACATCCTGAATTTATGCAAACAGAATACATTCCAGGTTCTCCCCTTACATTATGTCAACGATAAGGCGTCTTAAAACGTTATTGTCAGATAATTGTAAAAGTCTGGTAAGTAACACTTAAAAAAAAGTAATACAAATGTGGTTACATGCGTCAGAATAAGCCGCGTTATTTTTAACAAGGAACGCCAACTTGATTTAGTGTTTGAAATTGGTGTGAGCGTCTGACAGAACGTTTAAAACAACATACATTTCTGTTTTACATCTTCATACTTTTATATCTTTATTTTTTGATATTTCTGCAGGTAATTTCACCGACATAAATATTTTGAAAATGTTCTGCAGCGATTCAAGTCCATTCGCACATTATACTTAGAACTTGACGTACGATCCGACCGTGCATTTGATTTGCGACACAATCCACTCATCAACACTATTAAACGGTCATAAATTTTCGGTAAGAAATTAGAAAATAAAACCGTACGGAAATGGTCTGTAAATTTCGACCCAACCCAAAACGACAAACAGAAATTGATGGGTCGCACTTAAGACGACTGTTAATGAATATACCTAACGCTTCTTTGCGAGTTCATTTTGCGCATATTTAATTAAATTAGGTGATTTATAGTTGGCGTACATTTTTTTCTAAACGAAATCAGTGAAGAGTTTATAGCGAAAGCGGCGGTGGTATTCTGATTTATTTTGTTTTCACTCTATTTGTCAGCTTATGTGGCGCTTGGGGGATTTAAGGATACTCATTTTGGAACAACTTGCACGTTTGTCTTTCGACACTGGCGTCTATTTCCTGACTTTTTATTAAGTTAAAATGTTGTTTTAGGACCTCACAGTGCAAAAATGCCTATACCTACTCGTAATTTTAGAGGGCCTTAATTTTTAATTTACCACCTCACTTGAAAACTTTATTTTCCGGCGACAATATTTACGGAACGCTAATAGAAATAATTGTAACTTAAATTAACGTTTCATTCGTCATCTTAATTTAGAGTTACAAAAAATCCTATTACGTTACGGTTTAAATGCTTATAATTCAGGATTTTAACACCGTTTAATAATGTGACAAAAATGTTTTCACGACATATGCAGCTGCGCTGGCTCCGACGATGGAAATACTTCTCTCTAAAGACCACTAGCGTTTGTAAAACATTCGCTGGATACACTGTGGTTGGATTTAAAAGGAGGATTGCGGCTAATTTTAAACACTAATTAGTCATTTGTAAGGCTTAATAGACTAATAAACTGAGTAGAAAACTTAATTAAGGAACGCTCCTTTTGCCGATGTTTGTCAGTTATGTCAAACTTCACTTGTTCTTGTCATAATGCGAGAGGTTTGATCACTTGTTTTACTTTTTCAATAAATTCACGTAAATTGATTTCCAAGGTGCTTTCACCAGAGCACGAGTAGTTGAAACATTACTCGTTCCTTAATTTTTCTAAAATGTTTATGTTAGTACCTAATTAGCAGTTGTAGTTTCCTTGAAAGGAACTAAGTACTACTTCAAATCGCCAATCGACTTATAATGAGACCGCTATTATATTTGTAGTGAATTATTAAACTGTATCAAGGATGTAATTTAGAGATTCCTTTCCTACTTTGTTAGCAAGTAGTGAAAGTAATACTTAATTCAATAAGATCAAAAGGGGTGGTAGGTCGTTTAAATATTCGATATTTATAAAATAATTCATGGTTATTTCATAATCGATAATCATTAATTTTGAGAATCTGTTTAAATCTTAAAATTCAATAGCCATGCCTTTGGGGACAGCCTTATTGCCAGTGATAGCTCGCACAGCATCTCCTGATAAAAATTTGCTGGTTTTAATCGGATAATTAAATACACGATTAATTGATTTATATAGTTTTTATGTTCTAATTAAAATGCCGTTCTGAAAATTATAAAGTTTATGCCCGACTTACTTAGAAAACATGAAATTTATTTCATCTTGTTAGGTAGTTAGGCAAATAAACTCCTATACTCCACCAGCCCAGCTAGCTCAATTAAGTACAAGTACTAACAAACCGTTTACAAGATTATAATTTTCTAGAGCACGTCCGGCCTCAGCCACATCGAAAATCTCGATATTGACGTAAATTTTATTAATTTGTATTTGAGGAATTCAGCAGCCTTAATCGTCTCCAAAGAATTAATTAAGAAATTGCCTGATGTAATTTTGAGTACAAAATATAAAAATTTAACACTCGTATTTGGGTCGTAATTTGTGGTCAATTAAGCACAAAACTAACCATTGACGGATGAAACAAAATTTATTCGACACAGAATAATCAAATAAGCTGAAAGCAACTCAGGGTCAGATAACACACCATGCAACAAGCGATCGATTAAACAAATTAAATAAGTAAAACATATGAGACAACTCTTACCTTGAATAAAGTTAGACGTTGACGCCAAGAGCTGAGCTCAGTTATCGCATCCAAACCTGAAAACAATCAAACAAAAACCTCTCAAGCCGCAGGACTCGGTCTGCAATTACTTGACAAAAATAGTTATCAACTAAGCTGTTAAATAGTTGTCCCATATGAGGGTGGATCTTCGATGCTACATCTCCTTCATGACTCGGTGACCTATTCCACCGCAAAATGGCCGTTTGTGATCAGCAGATGTAGAACTAAGCTAAGGACGTCTGCATCCGCAAATAATGGTGAATTTAACTCAAGGTTTGTAAGCTTGTACGTCGAACAAGAACTGGTACGTAACGTAAAACGTGAAACTTGAACCCTAAAAGAAATCAAAGGTAACCTCTTATACCTCTTATATAAGCGTGGTAATCCTAGATTAAGAAACAGCTACAGCTCTAAAGACGCACGATAAATAAACGAAATGCAACATAGCGGTATCTACGACAAAAGGGTAAAAACGCATATGTACAACCTCCACTAGAAGCACAGGTTAATGTCGGACAAATAGGTAATCGCTTGGGAATGCCCAAATTACGAATTCAATCGCCAGAGATCAATATACAGTGTGTCCGCGCATTAAGTTCACTATTATACTACCTACACGGTAATTGATGAAACATTTTTCGTTTTGATGTTTTTGGATCCAGGCCTGCTTGGTCTAGAAAAAATTTTAAGCACATTTTTATTTCTTAAAATCCAAGATGGCCGTGACAATTAAGAAAATCATACTTTTATAGTGGCATTTTGGTCAATAATACGGCAAATTGTTATTAAGAGAAGTTGTTTAGAATATGAAATTATGTCAAAATTTCACAAATATCGCATCACTTTGATTAAATCAGTATTTCATTTGTAGTCTTCCATTTGAACTAAGTACTCTGTATAACAGATTGTTTTAGATGTCACTTTAATCTTAATCCCAGATAACAATAATTCATTTGTTTTATTTAGACATAATATTTATTTCTGTGGTTTCTATGCAAGACTACAAATCAAATACTGATTTAATCAATCCTATACTTGTGAAATTTTGGGTATGGGCATAATTTAATATTTTAATTCTTAATAACAGGTTGTCGTTTTATTGATCGAAATGGCACTTTACCTAAACATAAAATTATTTTTTTCTCAATTGTCATGGCCATCAGGGGTTTTAAAAAGTAAAAATTTGCTTGAAATTCTTTTCAGGCCAAGCAGGTCGGGATCTCAAAACATCAAAATTAGATTTAAAAATTTTTGATCAATAATGCGCATAGTAAACTCAATCCGCGGACATACTGTGTTCATTTGTAAACTAAATAAACTATTGTTAGTTAATGCCCCTAAATTACTACTACGACTAAGGGTCGTGTTACGAAAACTTCTCAATATGAGTGCCATTAATGGTAAACGATTGGAATGGAAAGTAGGTATAAACTTTCAATCTGCAAAATAAATTAGATACAACAATGTAATAAAAATAATTCAAACCCATCAATTACCATAATGCAAAAATAATGATTTATTAACTCCCACTCTTCTTTTCATATTTTATATCATACAAATTTTCTTCCTTCATATTGTTACAA
Organism: Photinus pyralis; assembly: GCF_008802855.1. Taxonomy (NCBI): domain Eukaryota; kingdom Metazoa; phylum Arthropoda; class Insecta; order Coleoptera; family Lampyridae; genus Photinus; species Photinus pyralis. The sequence goes on from NW_022170738.1 coordinate 4,990,891, forward strand.
TGTGGTAGGTAGGTCGGATTGGTATCTAAAACTAGAAAGCTATTAAGCGTTCTTGTCTACCATTAAAGTTAATAATTTAATTTAGAATTTAAATTTAATTAACTAAAGATGTGATTGCATGTTTTTCCAAGTTATCAGATTCTATTAAAATTGCTCATTAGGAATCACTAAAAGCTCATTTCATATAAACAAAGCAATTCACGTATGAAATCTAATAAGGTTAATTTTTGTTACAGATGGCCAAAACCACCTAAACCTGTTCAACAACCGGCAGCAACCGAAAAAGAAGCGGAAGTCGCGCACGGCCTTCACAAATCATCAAATTTTCGAATTAGAAAAACGATTCCTCTACCAAAAGTACCTTAGCCCAGCGGATCGTGACGAGATCGCGCAATCTCTCGGACTTACGAACGCACAAGTGATAACATGGTTTCAAAATCGTCGTGCGAAACTGAAACGGGACATGGAAGAGCTTAAAAAGGACGTCGAAAGTACGAAACTACTACACGCGCATAAAAGTTTCCTCGAAAATGTACAAGATTTGGGAATTTTAAAGAAAAAAGTTGTGAATGACGATGATTGCCCGAAAAATTTAGTGGTCTCATCGGATAAATAGTGTGTACTTAAGAGGAAATTTACGCAAATATTACTTTTAGTCTAAATTCCGTTAAGTAATACTTGTGTCTTATATGCCGTTGTGTTTTCATTCAAACGCATTCCGAATTACGTTACTAATTCAAATTTTTATAGAAACAAGAGTATGATCGGCGAGTAGATGAAGAATGCCACACATCGACTTCCTTTATTTGATTTTATCCGATTTGGATCAAAATTGCAACGACTCTCCCACTTGTATATAGTTCCCCAAAAAATTAAGCGACGTTCGATTTTGTACAAATGTAAATAATGTATTTAGATAGATTTCGTAAATGTTGATCTATATATGTGTATGTAAACACAACTCTGTTATATTAATGTTAATAATTTATTGACGTCGATTAGACGGGTAACTGCAATATTTTATTAGTGTACAGTAGTAAGCTTTAGTATTTTTCATTGTGGATAGCGTCAATGTGAAAATAAAAGATTTTTAAACTGGTTGCGTCTTATTGGGTAACTGAAAGGTCGGCAGCTTTGATCTTTAGTCCCCTAGAACATTGTAGTTAAATTTACTAGCGATGATTTATGAATATTTAGATCCATAGAAAATTTATGGCTAAAATTATCCAGATGCGCCAGAATTTAATTATTTTTAATGTAGGTATCTGCCTAAATGAATATCTGGTACGTATTCGATGTAAGGACTAACGCTTGCTTGTTTTTCTAGAATTTCCGCTTGTCACATTAAATTATGCATTTGATAAATACACTGACGAACCAATTTCCTTGGTGCCTTCTTTATTGCTACTGACAGTTTGCACACGTTCAAATATAAATCGATCCATATACAAAAATTAAAGTGAGCAGGCGAGGGCAGATTATACTGTTATAGGCACTCGGTCCAAGAGTTCGAAATTAATGTAAAGCTAAAAGCTAAGCAATTAAGTAATTTTTAATATGCAAACTTGTAGCTTAATTCAGTTATTAATTAATGTTATTTCCTTAACCTACCGAACACCTACTGTTCGTGATCTAAATTAAAAAACCTTGTTAATGAAGAAGCTTGTTAATAAAAAAAATATTTGTAAACAACTCTATCACTTACCGCCCGCTATAATAGACGCTTAGGAAACAGTTCGTAGAACAAGCGCTCCTTAAAAAGGAATAATACAGGGCGCGTTTTGAATAGATAATTTGTTCTTCAAGAGACAAATATGTAAATGAGTTTTTTCAATTTCGACCGATATCTGTCCATAATTGGTTTCATATCCAAGAAATCAACACCGTGATGATTATCATGTTAGGAGTATTATACAGTGTGGTAGTAATATCCGAAGCAATGGATTTGCGAATGACTGATTTCTGATGAGCATGTCCTTCTTTACCACAGAAAAACGCAATATTACAATGTATACTAATTGTTTATTAGGAACCACGACCTGATGTGTAATTTCACGGGATCTACTACACATCTCCTCTTCGGTTGCACGATCATTCTTTGATAAATTGATACAATTTTTTATCGCACAATTTCATACTAGCGGCACTAATAACAATGACGTTTTCATTGCTCCAATCGAACGTAGGCAAATAATATACTGCATTAGTTTTCTATTCATTATAACCAGCAACACTTTCGGATAAGCTTGGTCCTATTTTTTCCCTATATTTTAGAGAGTGTTCCATATTTTTTGACGTTTTGCGATTTGCAACTTTTTTTACTTACATACCTTGACAAATGAAAAAGAGTTACATCTTAAGGACTCATCTTCTTAAAAAGGTGTAAACCTTGTTTATGCATTTACCCACTGCACGTACGACGATGTTCGTGATCAGCTAGCTTTACAACTTATAAGCCTGCCAGTCAAGATCTCTGCTGCAAAATCTAAAGTAATTGAATTGAAAGCCCTTTAGTATAGTAGAGTAGAAAATTTACCGCGTGAAAGGTTGCAGGTAAGTATACATCAAACGTTGCATTGTGAGGATTATATAAATAATCTCTAGATGCTGGAATGAAAGGAATAGCAGAGACAACAAGAAAAACAGCAATGCCATAGGATAACAAATTACCCAGAGAATTCCAAAGAGAACTAGGTACCGGCTCACATTATCATAGCAATAAAACGAATAGTATACAAAATTCATGTAAAAGAATGATGCACCCATTATTCGATTTAAATATTGGCGGTTTTCATTTTTTGAAACAATCGCAACTTTTTAGTTTAACTTCTTTGATGAACTGGTAGGACTGGATTTGAAATATTTGTTCAAATTTTCCATTCTGTTCTATCCAAGAAAGAAATAACAGGAAATCCCGTTGTTGTGCCTATCAACCCTTAGGTAAATATACTTGTTATTGGTTGTCCAAGTGAATTGTTCGAAGACCGGGGTGGGGGGGGGGGCAAATTTGTAAATATCAGACGCGTTATCTCTTCGGAAAACTCCTCAGCATTTTTGTACAACTTTGCTTTACAAAATTTCGAGAAGACAATCTTAAGCCTACAAACATCCTAATGTTCCATTCGGCTGAATTGTGATACGCATTTTTGTAAAAAAAAAAATAATTAAAAAAACATTTCAAGCAAAGAGTCGATCGAGATCGTGATTAATCTGAATCATTCCGAAACAGTTGTGGGGAAGAGTCAATATGCGGACGCGTCTGCCGTTAACAAATATGCGACCGGGAGTGCTTCATCCTGAGTTAGACTTCAGAGTTCAGGTGATGTAATTTATTTATTTTTGTCTTTAGTTTATTACACATCGTGTGATTACATCATTGCATCGCATTATACAGGTGCATTAGGTTAATACAATTGGTATTACGTGCCAACCCCATAACAATACAGGAAAACTCGCTTTCACGTTGCAGATGTAGGGATTTTTATTAACGATCCTCGAGATCGTTTATAATTTTGTATTGCTGTCTTTATGTCCGTCTGTCTGCCCGTGTGCATGTTAACTTTGTGTAGAAACGTCCGATCGCTTTGAAAATTGATACACATGTCAACACGGGCTAAAAAGTTACAGTCCAAAAACTGCCCAAACCTCAAAAAAAGGGTTTCTTTTATAATTCTTGTTACAAAGAACATACGAATGTCCGGTTTTCTGTGTTAGTAAATGTTCCTTAACCTCGGGTAACTATGCAAATGAATAAAACAAAATTGCGCATGCGCAACCCAACTTTTGTATTTGCGCAATCCCAATTTTTTTATCAGGATATTTAAATGAATAAATAAAATAAAAGTAAAACTAATAAAGATGCAACAATTTGTTTTACAAAGTATACTGATCTGGTGGGACAGAATCAATCCCTTAAGGTGTGCTTATTAGTACGCGGGACATTAGAAAAGAAATCTACCTAGCCAAAAGAAAACAAATGATAAACTTGAAATTAGGGTGTCAGATTGTGTCATGTCATATTTTCTTACTCTACCAGCAAACTTGAACTTGTGACAACTATCTTGCATTTTATGTGGTGTTTTGTGCCACAATATGAGTTCCCAGAAGTCAGAACATCGCAGTGTCATTAAGTGTCTAACAAAAGGAGGACCTCATACGCTGAAAAATAAAATAATGAAAACCCTGGCATGTCTTTTGTTTCATGTCGAGGTACATTTCTTTTTTAGCGTCCCTCGTATTTATTTACAGGGTGTTCCTCATCTGGAGGCGGTTTTGTAGGTCAAAATCATTGAATACTGCCCTTTCCTTTGAATTAAGAATTTCCTCTAGTATTTTGCCACGGCATGTTTCTTTGTTGTATTGTAATGCTACTTAACGTAATTCTCCTTGCACTATTTATCTGACCAGGGTAATAATGAATATTCATATTTATAAGCAGAGTGACTTGTGGTTCTGCTTGTGGTATATTTGAATTCGACAATCTCGCCTTGAGCGTTGTATACCAGAGCTATATTTATATGGACTTGTTTTTATGTGTCCATCCATTTTGTTGATATTGCTAATCGATTCTTTTAGTTTACCGTTGACATATGGTGACTAAATATCAGTTTCACGTGAATTTTATGGTACGCTGGAGCAAATAAGTCGCATCTCAAAGCCCATGGAAGCTATATATTTTGTTTATGATTATGTGCGAGTAAGTATGTCACTGGTTGCTATGTTAATATTATTGTTATAATTTTAAGTTGTTGTTTATGTCATGACTTGTCTTTGTTTCATCGAGTTGTCATGTTAATGTTAAAAAGGCCTGATTTCAGCCTCTAGTTACCCAGGGATCTGCTAACCTAAAAATAGTACACTATGTTCTCGTTGTGCCCACAAGCCATTATCTATATGGAACCGTTAATTGCACAGCTTGGGGAAATCGTTGGAAATTATTTTTGGGTTTCTGGGATTGTCCCTCAAGGACGTACGGTTAATGGTTAAAAAAAAAGACTTTTTTTCCTAAAATATACCCAACAAACATGCATAAAAAATACATAGCAATCTTGTATGCATTTTGTATCATTGTGATGTATCATATATTGCTCTACCTCATACAATATGAGAGGTGGGGGAACGGGCCCCCCGAGTTGTCTCAATTGAAATACTAAAAAATCCACAGGGAATTTTTGGTTCCCAGGAAACCAGTGCTCTAAAAGAGGCTAAAAGGTTTACTCTTCTTTTCATTCGTTCGTTATAAGCTGCTCTGAGGAGACCCTTGTGGATTATCTCAAAGCGAATAACATTTTGAGTGTAAAATGTCTGAAACCGACATCCAAACAACCTGATGAACATGCTTAATTTAACGCAAAATTGGGACTATATTTGCTACAAATGACCATAAGTTACAAATGATTATAAGACTACAATGAACCATTTTTTAATGATTTGAGTTTTTTGGGACATTTTTTAAAATAAAAATTGTACTGGTACCTACTTGTAAGATGGCGAAAGATAACGCATCTGGAGATATTCATATTCTATTCTTCTACTGGTGCGCCACGGAGTCTGCAGACTCTAAATTGGTCATCTGCGCATAGCCCCCTTCTTTATGTGGCGGTCCCTGTGGTTCAGTAATCCGTAGGCGGCTTAACGGTAAATTTGTCTACTTGTGGCAGAGGAGGCTAAAAACAGGTAGTCCCAAAAATATCTTGTGCCTCAACAACCATAACAGATTCCTTGCCCTTTTAAATTTATTCCTGCCCCAAGATAGAATACCGTGTTACCAACATTAGTTACCACCATATAGTTTTAGAAGAATAAGGTATTTAATTTAAATTTAATAACCGCCCTATACCGTTAAAAAATACAAAATTTGCGGAAACCGGTTCTGTGGCAAAAACGTCCAGAAGAGGCAATAAAGGAAACTTAAATCATGCATGGGGAAATGGTATTATAGGAATGGTATCCGCTTATCCTATAAGTAGGTACTATTGCGAAAGAGAACAACTGTTACGGGAAACTGCAATGTAACTCCCCAAAGGGTATGGAAAATTTTGCGTGAATATAATTATTATCCATATAAACTACAGCGGCATTAGGAAATTGTTGATGTAGTCGTAGAAGGTAGCATTATTTTGTGCAAAAAAAATGCAGGAAAAGGCAAACCAAAATTGTCTTCTTTTTGTCTTCTGTTTGTTTTGCCGACGAATACACGTTTATGTTCAATAATGAGCCACGGTGGAGGTATGGTGGTACCATAAATTGGCCGGATAGATCTCCTGATCTTGCACCATGACTTCTTTTTGTGGGCCTACCTTCAGAACAACATTTATAAATCTTGACAACTAAATATTGATTTTCGGAGGGAGACTATCCGTGCAGAATGCAGAAATGTAACAGAAAGGCAACTGATGAATGTGACTGCATTATAGGGTGGGTTTTAATAAACCAGAACGGCGAATTATTCGAATATTTATTACAACCTGCTAGTAATTGTTTGTTTATCTTGTTGTTAATATTACTACTATTATTGTGAGTAAAAATGTTTCTAATAACTTTCCCATTTTACAAATGTTATATTTAATTAACTTCTTAATGTGGCAGGTACCAGAAATCAAACAAAACCTTCATATTAAATCCCTATAGCCATCAGGTTTGGTAGTTCACACATGGTATATTCATTTGAGGTTACATGCATCTTCTATTTTTATACTTTCACCGTTCCATTCCAAATTGTGTATTCTCCCAGATCCATGGCATCAAGAGTAAATTTAGAATTAGAACTGAAAGTCTTTTCTTTAAATAATTTGAAACGGCATTACTAAAGTCGAGTTGATGATACTAATTGCAGTTAAAGAAAATCAAAGTTCATTTAGCAGTATCATTGATTGCTAAATGAATTATGCCGTCTTTAATATATTAAAAAAAAACTCAATCAAAAATCATGTGTGCATCAGTAGGTGTCCGCGGTGGTTTAAATTAGAGAGCGGCTAGAGGCTATAATTTGTATTTCTATACCCGTGCCCATTTGTCTAGTTATGTCGTTATCTGAACTAATGATAGACTCCCATCTCTAATTGCGATATAACATGCCGCCAAAGTAGAGACCACCCCTAAGGAGCGATGATCTACCTTTAAAACAGATATTTGAGCTAAATGACTCTGTTGTTATAACACCTCAATGGTAGCCTGTACCGGCATTCGCGTCCGAGCGTGTAACCGAACGAAAACTTCAATATTACTTGTATTATAATATTTAATATAGAAGCGGTCGAACGGAATTTAACTCAGACAATAATTATAGCAAATTATTTGACAAATAAATTAACATATAAATGAATGGAAAGCAGTTCGCGCTTTTTGTCGGAACCGGAGAGGTAGGTACTTAAGATTTTAATATATTTCTAAACGAAATATTAGAAAAAAACCGGTACATACGACATAAATTAGTACTTAAGTTGACTACGACTAAGTAGAATTAATTAAAAATCCAGAAGCCGCAACATAATTTATTTAAATTTTATTTTTATGTGGATTTCGCGTTCAGTAAACTGAACTCCGTTAGTCAAACGAACGAACAGTTTAGGTATGTGCAAAAAGATGCTTAACTGCTAAGTGCACTTTGTAAAATTATTATAATTGCCACATTATTACATGCGCGATTACCATAAGAAAATTGTAATAACACCTTAGAACTTTTTAGTATTTTAATTAAAACGACGTATGTCTAACAGTAATCTCGGACGGTGTGTATAAAGATAGGAATGCAGCTTAATAATTTGTGGTGTATAATAGGAACTAATTGTGGTAATTGTACGAGCATTACAATGAAAATATTACGTGTGAACGTTTGTTTGGAATCGTCGGATTCGAATAAGTTATATAACGGATTACTTGACTCAAAAGGAAATATATGAGTTGGGAGTTTCAACGCAGTTCTTAGTGCATTTGCTCATTAATAAAGTACCTACGCTCATATTGATATAGTGCCATTAATTAATTGGTTTTCACTCGCGTCATTGCTATGCACACCGTTGGTTGCTTACCGTATGGTTACGGTACAGTAACAGCATCAAATGACTTAATTATGCCTCATCTTAACACTGATCTTTGTTAAGTGACAAGTCTATTAAGACACAATAGCCTTTTGCTATGGGGGTAAATTAGATGATATGACCAAAATACAGCGTGCCATCAGTGAGAATATTTGCACTTTTTAGGTTCCTTGAACTCCATTTCGGGTATGTGAATTACTATGCTGACAAATGAACAATCACAGAAGAATAATCTAATTATCGTCATTACGAAAACAAGCCACGGACTATGGGGTTAATTATACGCATTGGCCTAATAATTAGACATTGTTAGGCGCACATTATTTCATTATAGGCGTAATTATTCGATTTAATCTGTGGAAAAGTGACTCAAATTTAGTATTTTTTCCATCAATCTAAATATAGCGAGAGCAGCAATGCAGAAAGAACAAAAACTTCAAACAGTTTAATATTCTACGAATGGTACGAATTAGTTACAACTCAATGAACTTTATTTATATGGTATTGCAGTACTACGAACTGGTTGCCCCACGATTTGCTTCATCGTGACAATTTTCTTACATCCAGTTTTTGCAGTGTTTTATAATCTCCCAGTTTGGTTGCAATCGTTTAGCGTTTGTCATTTCTATACGAGTTTAAATTGGGGAAAATGTGTAATTTGAAAGTTTAGCGTTATGCAATTTTAATGAAAGGAGGTGGCCCAATTAACATCCATGAAAGAATATGCGTTGCGTATTACTATATTAGGTATCTAACGTTTCTAACTATGGAGAAAATAATCAAATTTTGGTGCAAGCAGTTCAAATGGGCAAGAGAGTTATGATGGTTTAACAATGTGGAAGATCTCTGGAAGTAACAACTGACGAAATCATCAAGTTGAAGATTTGGTGAACGCGCAGTAAAACCTCGGTTATCGGTAAAAAAAATGGAATGGACAAAGTGTCGCCGCGATGGATTCCCAATTTGCTCAGGCCCGATCAAAAACGGTGTAGACAAATTTCCTAGGAGAAGTTTACTGCTTTATCCCAAGATGAAAACCTATTATAACTGAGGATAAGACCTCGATACACTACTAGACCTCCCTATGGAACAAGTCAATGGATTTACAAAGGCTTTCGGTCACTCGAAGAAAGGAGCGCAGAGTGCGCAACGCGCAAATTGATCAAGAAGTAATTTACGAATACGGCTTTATTCCCAAACCACCTTTAAAGAGCTTCGCTTTTTATTCACTTGAAAAATGCATTGGAATATTTATTACCAATTACCACAAGAATCTTTGAAGGATTGTTTATCCGTTACCTCAAATTGTAAATAGCTGAAAGATTGTTTATGAGGCAGTATATCAATGAGGCACAATACACTATAGGCGAGGGGCTCAATGGGCTAGGAAGGGGGGAGGTACATCAGTACATGATATGTAATGAAGGCATACAGTGGTTTGATCCAGAAACTGATGGATGTGACAACTTTAGGCGAACAATGCATTAGATTCAAACATGTTTTTAATGAAAGAACCTATACATTCACTTAGATACTGACGGTGAAACTAATTCACTAGTTTAAAGCCTGGTAACAATTTTCCATTAGGTTCCATGTCTCTGCAAAATTCAACGTGTAGAAAATGCAAGGGCAAGTCCAGGTGAAACCATTTTCACAAATATATACAAACGCATTGTAATTTTTATGCATTGTTGACCGAATTTACCAGAAAATACCCAATAAAAATAGGTACAGAAAAATCACAATTGTCGTACTATTCCGGAAACATTTAACGTGATTAAAATTGAAGAGTAACTTCAAATGAACAATGAATTTTATGGGAACACTGAGAGATATTGTGGGAATTTGAGAAGCACCAAAAATCAGTAGTGGAAAACTTGAAATCAGCTTGGACAATTTCTTATTAATTTTGGTGCGTAGAATCCAAAGCAATTCGTACTTTTTCGATCAGACTTCTCAATCAAAAGTTATAGACTAGAAACAAATTTCGAAAGAAAATTCAAAGGGCTGTAACTTTTGAACTAATAGCCCAATCTTGGAACTGTTTGAAATTATGGATTCTATAGGCCACATTCTATAAGTAAATTTTTTTCCGGGTCGATCTGAGACAATTTTTTTGCGGACCTCAAAAAAAGGCAGTGTATAACCTTCCTTTTTTACCAAAAATCGACTACACCAAAATTTCTCGGGAAAACACTTTTTCTTATTAATTTTGGTGCGTAGAATCCAAAACAATTCGTACTTTTTCGATTAGATTTTTCAATCAAAAGTTATAGACTAGAAACCAATTTCGAAAGAAAATTCAAAGGGTCGGGTCGATCTGAGACAATTTTTTTTGCGAGCCTCAGAAAAAGGCAGTGTATATAACCTCCAAAAATCGACTACACCAAAATTTCTCGGGAAAACACTTTTTCTTATTAATTTTGGTGCGTAGAATCCAAAACAATTCGTACGTTTTCGATTGGACCTCTCAATAAAAAGTTATGGACAAAAAACAAATTTCGAAAAAAAATTCAAAGGGCTGTAACTTTTGATTTAGTAGCCCAATCTTCAAACTGTTTGAAATTATGGACTCTCGATCGATCTCGATCTCAGACAATTTTTTTTCCGGCCTCAAAAAAGGCAGTACTTTTAAGTTATTGAAATATTTGAGAACAATTTAGATCTGAATACCGAACTCGATAGTCTACGTAACTTAAAAACAATAGGGACCTTTCTTATATCCTTAAAACCATGTGTACCAATTTTCAAAGCGATCGCACGTTTCTAAACAAGTTATCATGCACACGGACAAACGGATGGTCAAAAATATACAAAGTATAACTTGATTTTTTAAGTAGTATTAAGCCTTTTATCTAGTATACTATTTTAAATTTTTAATGTATTTGAGTGACAAGTATTTAAATACTTTTTACTGTATTCGAATACTTTTCAAAGTAAGATAATGAAATACTTTTCAAAGTATTCGAATACTTTTTATAGTATTCGAATACCTTTGAAAGTATTCGAATACTTTTGAAAGTATTCGAATACATTCTAAAGTATTTGAATACTTATTTTTTTAAGTATTTCAATACTTTTCAATGCATCTGTATCTAGTATTCGCTTGTGCTGGACGTAAAAGTATTTAGTATTCAAATACCTTTGATTTGTGTAAAGTATTTCCTATTTAGTATTCATATACTTTTTGAAAGTATTCTGCCCAGCTCTGGCAATGATTAAGGGATCAACTTTAGAAAGACTGAATGAGAAATTGACTTAAGAAGAAATTGAAGGAGAGCTAAGAAATGAACGTGGAAGTAAAATGATGGGAACTTGGGAGGAACTTGAGAAGGATTTGGTCGAAACTTAAAGAAAAGCTTGAGGGGAACATGAAATGAATTTGAAAGGTTTATTACAAGAGTGTGAGATGAACTTGAAGTAAGCACGGCCATTATCATAAACAGAGAAAACAAGATTCAAAGATTGATGGTTAGTATTATAAAGAATAAAATGATTACTACCTGGAAGTACCTACACTTTGCAAAACAACATAATTATTGTAAAACCCGACCGAGCGTGCCATTTATTCGAAATCTAGTGACCGACGCTAACTTTTTGCCAAGCATTGTCTCGAAAAAATCAAGTGGTCCATTAAAAAAAATCAACTTTGAGTTACAACGCAGTTACTAAAAGGGCTAGAAACAAACGACTGACGGCATATAAGTGCCTGAATAATACTAAAGCCATTTTGTTCTAGGTTCAAAAATAAAGAAGTTAAACTAAATTGAAGGAATCGGCCATTTTTCAGTTTTCTCTATGGTGAAAAAACAAAAGACGGCAGCTTATTTCTGGCAACGATAATGGAATAAGCATAAAAAAAGAGGCCACGAGTACCTTAAGCGGTTTTCGTTTATCTGCGCTAATAAGAAAGTTGCCCATTTAATTGGACCACACTATACAGTGCTGAGGCTCAAACCCTTTGGTGGACGCAATTCATGCAGGGTAAACATAAGCTGCATTTTTTAAATAAAATTGTTCTTTTTATGAGAAATAGCGTATATGTATACCTAACGCTTTATATTACCTACTACTATTACACGTGTTCTTCCTAATTGTTGTTTTTTTAGCAAGGCATTGTACTTCTGTAATGACTTGTTTCCTATTACTTCTTAGTACTAATTTATTACACTTACATTTCGAGTAGTCATAAAACAAGCCACTGATGTATATGCATGTAGTACCTTCGCAATAGTGAGATTGAAAGGAAATTGCCTCCGTACATCTCAAAATGAAGAAATTAGACAGACAGTGTGTACAGATTTAACAAACCTAGTGGAACTTGAGAGGCGCAGTAAAATTTATTCCTATGCATCTGAAATCGATTAATAAATCTCACCTTAGACGAACCGCTCAAATTAATTTCCATTTTCGTCGTATTGGTAATAAAGAATCCAGTAATAAAAATACTCATTAATTTTTTCAAAATTAATTTCCTATACTAAACGCACGCGGTTAATATTTAGGATCGCGTTTTAAGCGTTCAACCGCCCGAATAGGTACGTATTTTTCCCATATAATTAAGCATCTTTCATTACGTAATTCAATTATATTGCAAATTAAGAGCGCACATTATACATGTCAAAATGCGTAACAACACTTTAATTACTATTAGGTTCAGTAATCAAGCTCAAAATCGATAAATCAGTGGTCACTTACTGATGGTTGGATTAGTGACGTCTCGGCTTTCATTAAGAAAGTGGCTAGATTTATGTGTCGGCAAAGATCAAAAGCGGCTAGGTGTGAGACCAATTGTTCCCGTGACAAAACACTGCTAGGTAATTTACGGTGCTATTTGAATGGTTCGCGCCGTTTCTTCGATCCTCTTATATATTACATGCCCGGCGAAGTTATGGCCAAGGTACTATTAGCTAACGTTTTTCTTTCATTTTTAATAGTTGTAATATGACATTTTTAAGAGTTATGAAAGAGGAAGTTATTAGACGATATTTATTAGGTAATTCCAAATTCGGCCATTTAAGCCTTATCGTTTTCTTTAAACATGACTACATGCAAGCACGTCAACTTAGACACGTTAAAAAGGTTGAGATTTCCATAAAAGTTGATGGTTTGAATAGGTACCTACCTGTTTGATAGGGGACTGTCAAAATTAAGCAAATACTTAGAATGACTTCAGTCATTTGATGAGTCGCGATAAAATCACTGATTGATATTAAATTTTGCATTATGAAAAATCGGATTATACTTTGTAACCCTAAACATCAATAGCATTTTGTGAAATTGTGAATGACGCATTGTAGATTAAAGGCGGTATGGCACCAAGTATTTTGTTGTATACCAGTCAAAAATTGTATAGGAAATTATTTCTTGTACAGTTTGTCGCATATACACGCCCTACAATATACAAGCTCTTGGAAGTGATTGAAATTTTCTGGCGGCAAGCTTACTAGATTGACAGCACACTTCTAGCATCAAGTTTACACACAGTCTACATTTTTGATATTATTCTAATCCTTCAGATTTATCAAATTATTCGCATTGATTCTTTGGATTCTTCAGATATTCTTTGGATTATCAAAATTCCGTCTGAGGTTATGAAAATTGTTTAAAACCCATCATATCTCGGGATGCTCGATATTCTTCAGTTTCAAGTTGCTCAAATTGTTCAATGTGTCCATTTATTACGATTCCTCTTCCCCCCCTTCTTCTGATTCTTTCGTTTTTTGAATATTTCAAGTTGTTCGATCTTTCGGTGGTTTTCTATTTTTTTAAGGTTCCATCGGAACCTTCAGTTGTTGATTATTCCGGTATTTAGCAATATTTCAGTTCTGTAAGGATTTTCTGACATTTAATTTTTCGAAATTCTTCGATTTTTAAAGTTCTTCAGATCGACAAATCTTTTCAAATTGATAAGCTCTTCAAATTCTTTCTATTTCTCAGATTGTTCAAATTTTTCAGATCAGATTAATTTTGATTTCTACAACCCTTCACATTCTTATGATGCTATGGATGCTTCCGTTTTTCCTATTCTTGAGATTCATCATGTACAGAAAATTAATTGAATTTTAAAGATTCTTTTCATATTGTTTCAGATCCTTGGGATTATTCGAATCCCCCCTTTTCGTCGAATTCGTCTAATTTTTTGATTTTATAGTCTACTTGTAGTTTCGGTGAACTTCGTATCGCCTTTGGGAAATCCCGTTTTTTCCGTACCTCGTTTCCGTGGAAAGTTCTTGTGGAGTACACCTTGCAGTATTCAAAGAAACCTAAAACTCAAGTCTTTTTTTGACTGTGAAACCTGTTTTTCCTCTTCCCGTTCCCGTGGAAAGTTCTGAAAGTGTTTCTACTAACTCAGAAACTTTCGAGGGCATACGTCCAAGCCGAGGTACTCCCCAATCGCAATTGGACGAACGGTTTAGAAAAGTATAAGAGACAAACAAACCATCATTTCTTTATATAGGTAGATAAAAGCAGACCCGACGAACGTTGTATAGAACCTCGAATACAGGGTGTTAGAAATAATAGGTAGAATATTTTATCTGCGTATAGTGCTCATGAAAAGGAACAAAAATGTTTTAATAAGCATAGGTTCGCAAATTCAGTGTTTTGTCTATGTAAATATTGTTGTATTCGAACGAATTAGAGCTTCGTCTCAACGAAGATTTGCAGTCTGTGTGCAAATGGAAGGAGCACACATAGAGCATCTTCTAAGTATTTTAAGTTTCATTAAGAAACAAGTAACAACACTGTTAGTTTGTTTTTAATAATGTAATTTATTGAAGGCAATACAAAATCTACTCTCTGAAACACTTAATTTATGGACCTATGTTTATTAAGACTTTTTGGTTTGTTTTCATGAGTACTATACGTGGATAAAATATGCGACCTTTTGTTGAAACACCGTGTATATGAGTACATTGACATTTCCTGACATTTCCATATATAGCCTTTTCAGTGTACACATTTTAAATCCTTTGAGGTATTTCCGTTTCAGGAGATGGTAGTGATGTGTTACACTGTGCACATTTTAAATGCTTTGAAGACTTGTGTCTTGAAAGGTGTCGTTTCAGAGTATGTAGAAGATTTATTATCTTTTGAAGTATTGCGTACTTTTAAGCGACACACCGTGCACTCTTTAAATATTTGAAAGTACTGTGAGTTAACAGATGATTTCTCGTGCTTTGCATAATCACACTGTGCTCATTTCAAATCCTTTGAAGACTTGTGTGTTACGAAATATCGTTTCAGAACATTTTGAAGATTATTTTAATCTAAAGATTGGCCTTTGTGTCTTCTCTAATCGACTGTTTTGGTATGCGATTTGTTTCCTAAAGATATTTTGAACATCATGAATATTTCTACACATTCCTATGATTTAGTATTTGAATAACTGTCAAAAGATATCAAATTTGCACCCTGATGGAGGATTACAGCTAAAACCATTTTTTTTATCCACTACTGTGGCACAAGTTTGAGGTTATGGTGTACAAAATTTAGAGGTTCTGGTTGACGCTCCATCCGCAGCATGCTGTTCGTTTATTGTACAGTTTTATTTTGCTCTAGAGATCACGTGACCTTCACCACCCTACATTATGTATACTCCTAAAATGGAAAATCGAAATCACCTAACGTCGCGAATAATCTACACCTATCACTCTTTGATCTGCGACAAGACCGTTTAATTATTGATATTCTTCGGAAACAATTAGAAATTGCAGAAATGAGAACAGAAGAGAAAATAATAACGTGAGACAATCCTGCGAAAATGAAAAAGCATACTGCAGACTGACATAAATTTTAAAGTATGTGGATTGGTAACAAACTTTTTAGAATTTTGGATAAAATCGAAAAATGTTGTTTTGAAGATGTAGTCCATGTTTCAGGCACCACCCTGTATAAAACCAACAGTAGTATGTAGAGTTGCGAAACATACAATTAGAATATGCAAAAAGTTTGATAAAGGATGCTAACAAGATTCTGTGCAATGTACCAATTTCGATTTCCTGCATTCTGTTGGAATATTTGGAAACGGTTTTCACATTTTCGGCTTCCTTTCCCAATGAAATTGGATTGAGCTTGGCCGTTTTTATTTCTTTCCGAAAGAAACATGGCATCCATGCAAAATGGCTTAATTTCTTCCGACTTATTAGTTTAAACAGTAAATAAAATTCAATAATAGAAGGTAACTATTTTTCACGTTTTGTAAACACGACAGTGCAAGAATTGTCATCGTGTAATTTGAAAAACTTGGTGCTATATCGCAGAATCCGTTCAATATAGGGCAATGTGAAATAAACGTCATCTAATTCGATTATAAATAACTTTTAGTTCTTATGCTTTTTTCATATTTCTAAAAATAAGTGAAATTTTTTGAAAAGAACAACTTGCGCTTTTGCAGATTAAACACATAACAGTTTATACACTCCCGTTTTTACCAAATTGGTCGGAGGTCCTTCTTCACCAGCCTTGCAGTAGAAATTTTGCAATTTTTTGTACTGAAAGATCTATTTCCAAAGGAAAGTCAGTTTTTTTAGAGCTTCGACACTTTTCGAACTCAAAATGACCTCCCGCGAAGTCTATTATACTAATACCTACTTAGGTAGGTATATAAAAAAGGCATTAAACCACGTTTCCGAATTAACACTTTATGCAAATATTTTTAGTCGTTGCATATAAATGTTTAGTTTTATTTTTAAAAAAAGGCAACTGAGTCTGTCACTTCTTGCAATAATAAAATAGGAAAGTGATTATGGTATGACACTAATGAAAAACTTGCCGACAAACCAATCATCTAATTACAAAAAAAACGCAACAACAAGAAGTCAATGCCACAAAAATTATCAAAGTCCTCGTTTGAGATCGAAGGGACTTCAGCGCATTTTTGTGTGGCAGATCAGTATTCTATTAGCCACTTTCGATTCAACCATCAATAACAGATCTTGTCGAAGGATACTACATTCACTAACCGCTTCCCACTTTCCTCGTGCACCCGCAATTCGCTTTTAAAGATTTGACTCCACCATCAGGAAGATCGTGTCGGGGGCTACCACATTCCCTTTGACGGTACCCACTTCCGACGTTCGGTTCACCCGCAATTCGCGTTTGAAGATTTTACTCCACCATCAGGAAGATCGTGTCGGGGGCTACCACATTTCCTTTGACGGTACCCCCTTCCGACGTCCCGTTCGCCCGCAATTCGCGATTGAAGATTTGACTCCACCATCAGTGAGATCGTGTCGCGGGCTACCACATTCCCTTTTACGGTACCAACTTCCGACGTCCCGTTCACCCGCAATTCGCGTGCTGTGTTGGAGAGGAATAAAAGATTTGACCTCCACCGATGCAGGCAAGATCGTGTCGGGGGCCTACCACATCTCCCTTTGACGGTCTCCTTCCACGTCCCGTTCACACACACATTTCGCGTTTGAAGATTTGAACTCCACCATCAGTGAGATCGGTCGCGGCTACCCACTTCCCTTTTACGGTACCACACTTCCGCGTCCCGTTTCACCCGCAATTCGCGTTGAAGATTTGAACTCCACCATCAGGAGATCGTGTCGGGGGCCTACCACAATTCCCTTTGACGGTACCTCCTTCCGACGTGCCCGGTTCACAGCAATGATCGCGTTGTTGATAAATAAGCAAAAAGGGATTTTGAACATCACCTCATTGGATCGTGTCGCGGGCCTACACACATTCCTTTTATTCTTGTAACCTTCACTATCCGACGTCCGCGGTTCACTTCCTTCAAATTCGCGTTTGAAGATTTGACTCCACCCATCAGAAAGATCGTTCGGGGGCTACCAAACATTTCCCCTTTGATCGTTACCGCCTTCCGACTTCCCTTCACTCCGCAATTCGCGATTGAAGATTTGAACTCCCACAGTGAGAGTCGTGTCGGCGGCCTACCACATTCCCTTTTAACGAACCACCATTCCGACGTCCCGTTCAATCTACCTGCAATTCGCGTTTGGAAGATTTGCTCCACATCAAAAGATCGTCGGGAGGCACCACAGTTCCCTGTTGACGTACCCCTTCCGACGTCCCGTTCACACCCGCATTCGCGATTGAAGATTGACTCACCGCATCAGGTGAGATCGTGTACGCGGGCTTACCAATTCATTTAAACGGTACCTCCCCTCCCATTCCGACGCTCCCGGTTCAACCCGCATTCGACGGTTGAAGAATTTGACTCCACCAATCAGGGAAAAGATCGGGTCTGGGGGCTATCCACATTTCTTGAGGTACCCCCTCCGACGGCCCGTTACACAAACCGCAATTCGCGTGTTAGTGATAGATTTAACTCGCATCATTGGGTTGATCAGAAGATCGTTGTCGGGGCTACCACATTCCTTTGACTGGTAACTCCTTCCGACGTCCCGCACCCCGCATTGCGCGTTTGATGCGTTTTGACTCCACCATCAAGGAAGATCGGTCGGGCTACCAACATTTCCCTTTGAACGGACCCCTTCCGACGTCCCTCTTCACCCGCATATTCGCGATTGAAGATTTGACCTCCACCATCCAGTGAGATCCGTGTCGCGGCTAACCACAATTCTCTTTTACGGTTACCACTCGCACGCCGTTCCCATCGCATTCACTCTATGCGACACGAGAAAGAAGTGACAGGCGATCGAGATTCACGAAACGTTAACACCGCTGAGTTCGCAACGGAAAGAAAAGGCGCTGACTACTCTCGAAGACAGCACGCGCGCTGCCGCCTCGCAAAGGTCGTTATTCGCCCCTATGGACAAACAAACAAAATTCCGCCCACGCAGGAGTTGATCGCGCGTTTTACACATCGTTTCCGACAGACACCAATTCAAAAGAACGGACCAAAACTTAGTAGAAAATAGGACAAACTGAAAAACCTTCACGTAGTAATACTACG
The DNA here is from genome assembly GCF_008802855.1 of Photinus pyralis. NCBI lineage: Eukaryota > Metazoa > Arthropoda > Insecta > Coleoptera > Lampyridae > Photinus > Photinus pyralis. Next base: position 5,009,821 of record NW_022170738.1, read on the forward strand.
CTCGAGGATGACGCCTCAGAATGTCGCCAACCATACATCATGTAGCCATTTCCCTAAGTGTTGACAAATTTCAACGGCCCTGTAGATACACGTCACACCCGTTGCCTTTCTAACAAGAGTTCTTACCTAATTCCTTACCGCGCCAACATTTTGCGCCAGCCCAGCCAGCCGCCAGCCCAGCCAGCCAGCAGAAGTGAATTAATAGTACTTTTTACAAAAAATTTTTTGCAAAAACTGCGCTAAAAATAAGTTAGCAGTAGGGAGTAGTAATCTACAATTAGAAGGGTAAAAAAGGTTCAACAAAAACCAGATTTCCTAGCAATTAATTTTATAAGACCTATATCCGCATCTCCCCGCTGCGAATTAATTTGAAAAAATGCCAACAAAAGTCAATATCCTTAAAATATAAACAAACAACGTTAATCTTCGGTAGCAGAATTGTATACGTAAGGTCGTCCTCTCTCTCGCATTCGGCGATAAATACAGGGCGTCAATATCAGGGTGCAATTTTCTGAAAAGCTCCATTCTCCTGCTTAATTTAGGGGTCGATTTGCACCCCTCAGCAGTTTAACTCATTGCATTCGATTTATAACTAATCTTCGACGTCGATTTCTATAATTGCGCTCTTGCCCGTAAATATATGCAAATGTTTCTATGGGAGAAAGTTTCAGTTTTGTTTGTACAAGAAAATCGTTAAATAATACGGTTGAAAATCAGGATACTGATTTACATTGTTATAGCTCGCGCCAGTGTATAAAAATCGTAATATAATCATTCGTGATCGCTGGTTTTGCGTATTCTAACGATTAGCTTAAAAAAATAACAAAAATTC